>NC_139637.1:24115734-24120734 GCF_964638095.1 Poromitra crassiceps
CCGCCGGGCGCGAAACCTCTCCACTCGCGCTTTGGTCATCTTCTTCTTCTTGGGGCCTCTCCGTTTGGGGGCCTGCTCTCCGTTGGGTCCCATCGTCTCCTCGTCTTCGTCCTCGTCCTCCCCTTCCTCTTCCTCCATGTCCTCGCTGCACAGTTCTGTGGAGAGGCGTATCCGGCCTCCGTCGGCCAGCCCGTAGCGGCTCCTCATCTCTGGGCTCATCTCCTCTCCGTCCTGGGAGCTCAGGTCCTCCTCCTCCAGCCAGCCGAGGGAGTTCACCAGCTCACTCACATCGCCGGGCTTCCCGAATGGTTTGGTCATCATAGTGATCTGGAGACGCAGAGCACACTGATTAACTTAGACATTTTCAACAGTGTCGTGACTTTTAAAGTTCATTAATTTAACTGACCACTCATGACAGTGTAGCCTAATTGAGATTAATTCAGGGCAACAAAAATATATAGAAAATTATTTATCTAGTTTCTTTATCCAATGAAATACAGTAGGCTATGAGTGCAGTCATTTCAGCACTGTGTTGTGGACAGCTCACTCAGTTTGCAGATAGCTATCATGCCTCTGCCCATTCTGACACCATAGACCAAAGCTGAGAAACACAGTTAGCCTGAAATACAATACAACGGAAATATTATGGGATAGGCTACTACTCAGGATGAAGTGAGTGGCTCCCTGCTGTATTATGTCGTCATTGGAGACGCTGTCAATCTGGGACACGACGGGATTTAGCCGCCATAAAGCCAGATTAAATAGGGGGCAACATGCAAATCATGACATGCATGGGAACAAGCGGCCCAATGTTTTAGAGAAGTTACATGTGCGTTGATTTGCGTCTAGACCTATTTACCCCCCATCCCCCAGATGTGACATGTTTAAATGTTGTTCCCTCGGTTGAATAATGGTAATTTGATTGAATGAGGCTTAATAGTTAAAATAATAATAACAGAAAATGCGATTGTTTCGAATAAAGTTGGCCTAGTTTTGTTGTGCAGTAGTGCGTAAAAGTGGGACAGTTTATTGACACGCACTTGTCTGAAGAAAGAATGCGCAAAAAAATCACTTAATTAGGCTATAACTTATTGAAAAATGCACTCATCAATTTCGTAGGCTCTATCAATCAGAATTGCTGATTAGTTATTTATTTGTTGCCCCTCGCAACAAAACGATGACTAATTTTCACTGATAACATAATTTATTTATTCGTAGTAAATAGGTCTGTGCATAACAATAAATATGCCTAAATAGCCTAATCAGCAGGAATCAGGCTATGAATGTGAAACTCACCTGTTTGGATCCACAGCAGCTGGCTTTGTGAAAATGATCAGATGCCTCAGCTCGCCTAATTTCAAAGACCAGCAGCCAAATTGATCGAGCGGTTATTCCACAGTCGCTGCGTTTATCTGAGCATCTGCCAGTGTCCCCAACTCTATCCCTCAGAAAGCCATCGGCGCGCGTGGGACTGGCAGGACCGGGGCTGTGTTGGAGTGTTTTGCCAAGCCGTTAGCCGGTAAGCCCCTCCCTCACGCGCCCACCCCACCCCACCCCACCCCACCCATGTCCAACTCATCCAAACGCGCGTGGCGGGCTCGTGGCCAAAAGTTTC
This sequence comes from Poromitra crassiceps, assembly GCF_964638095.1. Taxonomy (NCBI): domain Eukaryota; kingdom Metazoa; phylum Chordata; class Actinopteri; order Beryciformes; family Melamphaidae; genus Poromitra; species Poromitra crassiceps. The sequence goes on from NC_139637.1 coordinate 24,117,350, forward strand.
ACCAGACGCGCGCGTGTGTTGTGTTGTGTGTGTATGTGTGTGTGTGTGTGTGTGTGTGTGTGTGTGTGTGTGTGTGTGTGTGTGTGTGTGTGTGTGTGTGTGTGTGTGTGTGTGTGTGTGTGTGTGTGTGTGTGTGTGTGTCTGTGTGTGTGCGTGCGTGCGTGCGTGTGCGTGCGTGTGGTTGAGTGAATGGGGGGCGACTGCGCGCGTCCGAGCGCACATAGCCATTTTTGCACATCTCCTCCTATAACGCCTATAATTAAATTGTGCCTCCCAAAACTTCGAGATTTTGACCCAAAAAATCACACCATTGCACTTCTATAACCTGGTGTGAGTTCTGAATAATGATCTCAACTGATTGTCACTATTAGGCTATATTTCATTTCATGTCATTAGTCGGTTGGATTAGGAATTTTCCACTTAATTACGCGCGATAGCCAAGAGACGCTCGTCCATCTCGGTGTAGCCTATAAGTGATTTTGACAGCTTGGTGTGCAAAGAGCAGGTGTGTGCGTTAGTTCACCCGCTCATTCAATTGTTTTCTTCCACTTATTAGCGTCATACTCTGCCCCCGAGGACCGTCCAGTGAGTCAGAGCAGAATGACTCAATCGATCGGTGTCCTGGAATACATCAGGTCGGAACATAATCCGCCTAAATGATTCAAAATACAAAATAGCCTATAGCCTTTAAAGTAGGCTAGGCTATGCTAATTGAAGGTGGCTATATCCCATGCATTAAACGCACTATCATCTATATTGTGGTGATTTTTATATTTTATATTTTTGGAAAGTGTTAGGCTAAGTTTTCCACCATTGTTTTATTTATTGCAATGCAGACAGACATAGCCTAAATATTTAGGTAGCCCATTTAGGCCGTATATTTTCGCCTCTGCCATGTTAAATTGAATTTCTCAACAAGCAAACTCCAGTGTAGACCCAAAGCAAAATGTGAATTATTTTAAAGCTTCATAAAAAATATTAGATTTCCAGGCTGCTGGTTATTACATCATGATAGTCATTTATAATCTGATAGGCCTACGCGTTTGTACACACTAATCTAATCTCTCTGTACTCCCAATAGCCTATTCTTTCCCCCCGATTTTAACAACAAATGCCATCATGGCGCAACAAACGCTGGCGAGACGTCGTGCAGTGGGGGTCTATTGTCATCATGGCCATTGACAGCCGGGGGGCTCGCGAGCCGCACGTGCCCCCGCATTGATCCCATTGTGCGCGCAATTGCGCACATCTGTGGCCGCGAGACTGCGGCGGCTGCGCTCTGCCTCTGCGCGTCTCTCTCTCTCTCTCTCTCTGACTGAACTTCTCCAACTGCATCCTATACAGCGCGCGGCTCTTATGGTGTGCGCCAAATCTCCACCACGTCTGGTGGGAATTAATCGAGATATGGCCACGTGTCTAATCGGCAACATTGCGTAAAACAGGCACTTATCCAACTATGTATTGAACGGACCTGAACAGATGGTCTGCTATAGGAAGCGATGGGGGCGGGCGCGGGAGGGGGCATCTGTTGCTTGGATGCTGCTCACGCGTCACTCGCCTGCCCCAAGATGATGTCTCGTGCTGAAACAGCATATAATCCCGCGTGCTAACGGCCCTTATCATCTCTCCCCATCAGTTCAGTTCACTGGCCAACGGCCGCGGAGGGAGGCTGGATGGAGACTGCAGAGTCCATGGCCCAGCAGACACCAGAATAAAATGTTGGCAATCGTTTCTGCAAACCATCATGGTACGGATACGTTGAATGTCAAACTTTGTGAAGCAAAATATGTTGCATGTCTGGATATAGATATATATATAGCTATAGAGACAGACTGCTATTAATATAGCACGGTTTAAAGTAGGCCGACGTGGTCAGGGGTGGCAGAGGGTGTAAACATTTTGTCTGTGGCACTGGAGCAGTCCGATCTCTTAGTTAGCCTAGTACAAATAACACGTTTTCCACTATTAAATTGCATGCAGTGTGCTGGCCGTGACCACCAGAGGGCAGTCACATGACCACTAGTCACGTGACCTTGAATTCTGGGAAGAGAGGCGGTTCCTCATGTAAAATGAAGACTTGTTGTGGACTAGCACCGAGATGGCGGCCCGTGAACGATAACCAACCGGAGGGCGGTGTTGCAAAGGCCGGCCTACCCCGCCTTTCCCTGGCGATGGAGCTTCCATCCCTATACCTTGACCCATATCCAAAACCTAACCCCAACCATGTGGCTACCAGTGCCTAACCCCAACCACCAGGGGGCCACTGACCAGTGCCTATAACCCCAACCCCAAGGAATATAAACTGCACGTGGACGTTTACAGCCTAAATGCACGCATCTTGAAAGTCTAATACTGTGCTAATTGGTAGGAAATGGGATGAGATAAAGTTGACTGGAGAGCAGGGTTCCATCCCGCAGTGGATTCAAAGATTAGGCTACATTTCAACGACAAGTCACATTTAGGCTAACGTTTATAGACACGTTATTTAACCCTACACAAACCAGGCCGTGAGTGAGCACATTCATCCATCGTGTCTATAGGTTCATTTAAATTCATTTTCAACAAGACCTGTTCGTTGTCCGGCCAGAGGTCCGTCTCCGGCAGATTTACATCCGTTTCTAACAGGAAGTTAAATCCAGTTGAACTTATTCTGGATGGACCGATTTACTGTCCGTTTACTCAATGTACGCTCCAAAACAACTCAACGGACAGAAATGTATCTGATCCGGAAAACGGATCAGTGTAGCCGTGGCTAACCCTAAACCTTAACCGACGTCGTTTTTTTGCATAACATTTTCAAATAAACGCTGTGACGTTTTCTAATTGACTGGGTCTTAACTGACATTTTCCAATTTACTTTGGAAACGCAGGATTTGTTGAAATGTTGATATGTGACTACTTTTGGTTCAGAAACATATCGAACAAATCCGTGGTTTGCAGAAACGGAAAAATGCCAACATTTTATTCTGGCGCGACCGTGTGTGTGTGTGTGTGTGTGTGTGTGTGTGTGCGTGTATGTGTGTGTGCGTGTGTGTGTGTGTGTGTGTGTGTGTGTGTGTGTGTCTTTGTGTGTGTGTGTGTGTGTGTGTGCATGTGTGTGTCTTTGTGTGTGTGTGTGTGTGTGTGTGTGTGTGTGTGTGTTGCCCCATGTAAACCAGACTTTGCATGTGTACAGCGACAGCGGTAGGCTAATGTGGAGTGCCTGTGACCCTCAAGCTCCCCAGGTACATGCACCCGACCCCTCCCCCTGTCCCAGGGGGCGGAGCCTGGCCTCCACCACACCTGCAGCCTGCGTGGGGAATTGGAGCCTCTCAGCCTGCCACAGTCCCCATCGCTTTCCCAGATGACTGACTGACTACAGTCTGTCCTGCTCCCATTTAAACAG
>NC_139637.1:24125734-24162728 GCF_964638095.1 Poromitra crassiceps
CACATCACACCTGCACGTGAAAACTTTTGGCCAACATGAATCCATTTTGTGTGGAGATCTTCTCCATAACTGCACCACAAAGTGAGTTCTGCTAAGATCTAGCAGCAGCAGCAGCAGCAGCAGCAGCAGCATATACATGTAGGCAAACATGAGCAGATTGTTTGCAGCTTATATTCCTCTTCCTTCCTTCGGGCTAATGGATTTGGAAAACATTCCAGTCGGAGCGACATGGAGCTTTTTCCCCAGAATGGGAATTGGGCCTGGGGGCAATTCTCACTAAGTGGGGAGAGAGAGCCCATTAAACAAAGGTGCATGTGGTTTCATATTCAGGATACTTTACAGCCCCTCCATCCCAGGGCAGCCACCACAGTGTTTTTGGGCGTGCTGTTAGACGGAGGGAGGGGGCAGGCGAGGGGGAGGAGGCTCCATCTGCCACGCTAGCTGCTCCTCGGGGACACGGGCATCTCCCTGGGGTGCTTTGGAGAGAGCGGGAGAGAGAGGGGCTGAAAGGATTACACCCAACCACTAATCAACGACGGTAATCTGCGGACCCCCATACAAACCCCCCCCCCCCCACCCCCACCACCCGCCCTGTCCCCCGACCCAAACAACAATTTGGATTGGAAGATAAAACCTGGTGCACTATTATTATAGGGATAGAAAGCGATGTTGAACAACCTGACAAGTACAAGAACAAAATACAGGTGTTTTTTTTAATTGGGAGATTGAGGCGACGTGGAGGTGTGATTGGCAAGGAGCCATCGAGTGTCTCTCTCTCTGTGATCAGGTGCAGCGAGTGTCCCACAAGTGGCCTTGTCTGATTCCCAATGTGGCTATTATGCAAATACAGCAACTGACAAGCCAGCGACATAAATTAGTCTAACGGATAAAAGCACTTTTCTAATCAAATCAGATCGCCCGTATAGATTTTTATTGTATGGTGTTGTAACGCGTGTGTGTGTGCGTGGCCATGATTGAAAGTGACGTTGAGATGTTTAGGCAGGAATCAAAAATCAACAGCTCCAACTTCCACGCGCTGTCTCTCAAGGTGAGCCGTGTGAGGAGTGTTCTGTATAGTGTTCTCACTCATGCCTCCTTCAAAGACTTTGTCACAGTCGGACGCTAACACACGGTGCAGCTGCTGAGCGGTTTGTCCTTGAAGGTCTCCCCATCCGGTGGAGGAATAGCAGGGAAGCAAGTCGCCACTAGATTCATGGTCCCTCCTCCTCGTCACGTCAGTATGGTTTTGATGTCTGGGTGATGGGGTGTGGATCTGCTAGTGGGTTTTTAAAGCGCCACAGGAGGACGACAGAAGAATCCGCCTAATGATGGTGCCAGTCCTCCAGGGCACAGGGAACGGGAGCATCCTGGCCCATGCTACCTCCGCTATACCTCCTGCAGTATGCCCATTGGCTAAGGCAGCTTCTAAGCTCCCTATAGCCCCACAGCCTCATTGTGTGGTGGGCCCGGCACTGTCAATATTAAGCCCGGATAATGTGATCTAGAGGCAGCTGGAGCAGCCCCGATTATTACCATGACACAGCCGACTGAGGGGTGTAATATCATTAAAAATAAATCAGGTGGTTTGGAGATTTGCCGTGGCGGAGCGGGCGGGCGGGCGGCGGGGGGGACTTTGAATGGCATTAGGTGGGAGAACGTCCATAATTTCATTAGTCGGTTGGGGCACCTCGGAGGATCTGTTGAAACATTTCCTATAAGTTGCACTAATTGAATTTGCTCTCACAACAGCCCGCATAAAATGAAGGAAAGGGGTGGGGTGGGGGGGCGAATTATGGTGGTAATTTTTCCCAATTAAGTGTCCAATAATTTTGAAAATTAATTTTGTGTTTAGAAGTAGGGTATAATTGGGATAATGTTTCCATTTCCTGATCATAGCATATTAGGGCAGCAGGCAATCTATTTGAAAACAGACAGCCTATAATAAGGCTGCTGCTGTTGTTATGATTAGCCGGTAGTGGATTATTGCTGCAGATGATGATGAAAACGTGAGGCACTTCTGTCTAATCTGCTTAAAGGGTTTTGACACTGCTGTCTGCTCGGCAGACTCATCAGCAATCAGCTGGCTATGAATAGGCAGCTCTGGGCTGCACACAGCAGAACACTTAGAATTACAACAAAAATAACACAATCATTATCATATAGGCTTACATAATATATATAGATAATATATATATATATTAGGGATGTCACAATATATCGTCCCACAATATATCGCGATATCAAAACGTGACAATATGTATCGTTGAGATTAAATCTCATATCGCGAGAAGAAGAAGCTGAACATGGTGGCACTGATCTGCATCTGATTGCATGCTCGCTCTCCTTTTCATTGCTTTGTTTGAACAGACGAGGGACGTTACAGACATGGAGGATGAAAATGGTGAAATTACTCAAATTAGCGTGGAGGATGCCGCCTCAACTTACAAATCGATCTCAAAAAAATATAGTTAAAATATCGTATTGTATCGTTATACCAATATCGTGTATCGTATCGTATCGTGAACTGAGTGTATCGTGACACCCCTAATATATATATATATATACACACATTATATATACACATTATATATTTATTTATTTATTTATTTATTTATTTATTTATTTATATATATTTATTATTATTTTATTTGTTTTGCTTGACTGGGGGTGACTTTGTTGGGAGGTCGTTTTTTCCTAATTTTCTCTCTTTGCATGTTCGATCTCCGCCAGCAGCAGACTGTACTGCCGTTGGTCTCGCAGCCAGTGAGCGTCTCACACGTCGCTATTGTTTTGATGCTGGAGAGACATAAGCGGTGATTTCAAGGCCCATTGAGCGTGCGATGGATTGTGCCGAGGAGAGGGGAGAGCATCGATTATTGGAGGAGTTGTTACGCCACAAGTTACAGGCAATATGTTCTCTCAGCTGTGCTGTCATAAAAAAAGAAAAACCCAAATATAGGCCACATTTGAAAATAAATAAATAAATAAATAAATAAATAAATAAATAAATAAATAAATAAATAAATAAATAAATAAATAAATAAATAAATAAATAAATAAATAAACAAACGTGTGGGTTAGATTTTTTTTTACATCAATATTCTGGACGGTCTACTTAATATTCATGCCTAGGTAAACCAACATTATAGGAAATAAACATGTAGGCTATATGAAATGTGGAGTCTGCGGAAACACTTTTAATCTCAAATTTCAGACAAACTAAAAACCTGGGATGAATAAAAGTGATTAGCTCACTAACTTTTTCCATTAATCTTGTTTCTTAAAAGTGAAAATATCTACTTATTGTCTTATTACTTGCATTAAATAAGATTGAGTCGACTCAACTGGCAGAGAATTGATTTCACATGGTCGTGTTGGCTACTGTGGTTGTGTGATACTGACATCTAGTGGTAACTATCTGAACTGCTTTGGCTGGAACGTTTTTTATCACTGACAGCAGCAGTGCAGCAGTGGTTCTCAATTTTTTTTTACATCAAGGACCCCTAAACTGACAAATTAGACCTTGGACCCCCATTTGATAAGATTAAATGTTATGTAAACAATAACAAATCATTACTTCCTTATTACCTCCATATACTAGTTATTATTTTTGTGTCGTCTCAAAAAAACGTAGTGCATCTCACCATCGTTCGTGGTTAGCTCTGAATAAGGAACTAAATGTTATAATCACAGGCTACTCCTTGCCTGCACACAGGCAGAGCATCTGTATGAATAATCCATATTCAAACTTCAACCACAAATGTATGAGAGAGACTATTTGGCTGAAATCTTATAGGCTGAATTGTTACACTCCCACTCCACTAATAGTTAGAGCTTAGCATTCCTCTGTTTGTGGGCCTGTAGCATCATGTCAGCAGCTTTACAGGAAGCAGGCAGAAGAAGAGAACTATTCCCCGCAGCCAAAATAGAACAATCTATTCTTAGTTGACTTCCTGTCAAGGTGAAACACAATACCTGCTCATAATATCATTGCTGGCAGCTTTTCACAAACATAAGAGGCTGACGTCAGACCGGGCTAATGGTTGTGTATACGCACGGGCGCGTCGATAATCGCCATGTGACGATATTGTGATATTTACAAAGACGATCATCGATATCGTGGTAATAATACACATTATGATAATAATCGTGATTATCATAAATACCTCTTAAATCATTTCCATTTCTCTCCATTCTCGCTTTGTCTCCCTCCCCAATGCCTCCCACACATACATGTACACACACACACACACACACACACACACACACACACCATGTGATGCAGTAACTAGCTATAAGTGTAATGGCTCTTTTGTACGCTTTTGTACAGTGATGGTTACAGACTCTCTCTGCACCTCGCTACACTCATATTTTGAGTGTAACAAATTTGCCAAAAAAAGGGACGAAACACACAATAAACTAAGTTAAAGGTGAATTTGACTGATCGCATTATTATTATTATTATTACTGTTGTCACATTTTCTATAGATATCGCGATTATTATTATTATTATGATTATTTTGGCCACGATAATCGTGTCGTGACAAATCTGATATCGTGACAGCCCTGTGTATTGAGTTTGATATAGGACTGAAAAATCTGCTTCACTCAACCCCCCCACCTCCCCACACACACACACACACACACACACACACACACATACACACACGTTCTGACCCACCCCCCTCCGCACACACACACACACACACACACACACACACACACACACACACACACACACACACACACACACACACACACACACACACACACGTTCTGACCCATATAGAAGCAAGTGCTTGGAGTCATACAGCTGAGCTGGGTTTTCTCTCTATATCAACCCCCTCCTTATACACTCACCCTCTCATCTCCTCCTACGCTTAGCCTCACTCACTCACATGCTACTCCATACATCCACCCCTGGCCTGCTCCACCTGACAGTCCCCAGGCATCATCACCGCCCCCCCCCCCCCCTCCTCTTCCTCTCCCTCCTCCCCCTCCTCTTCATAGGATACACACATCTGACACACTTTCCTCCATTGCTCGGTTCCTCCGCTCCTCTCCTCTCCTCTCGGCAACCACACCGGCAGCTGGTGCAGCCTGGGAACACAGAGCAGGACTAAGTTTAAGCTAACCTGAGAGAGCAGGACTAAGTTTAAAGCTATCCTGGACATTATTATAGGAATGGCCCCTAAAAAAGAGCCCTCCTCAATCAAGAAGACTCCATCACCCGGGGCCCAACCCAGACTGGGACCCCCGTTCCCCTGCCTCCCCGCGACCCCCGTGGCCCCGAGACCGGCTCCGGAGCAGAAACCGAGGATGCTACGTCCCTCAGATTCACCGTTTGACCCCAGCACCTTGGAGGTGAGTGGAGTGGAGCGACTGCTGCTGCGCTTTTACACCGTCCGTGGCAAAGCTAATGTGGGACATTCATAAATCAGCATTATATGCTACTCAATCGAATAGGTCTTATTACCGCTTTACCGTTAACTCATTTCATGTTGAATATAACGTTGAGTTCTCTTATAGGAAACATTTTAAATCTCAGACAGCGATACAGTAAATGGTCTCTCAGAAGTTTCAGAATGATTTGGCACATGTCATATTATGCCATGATTCAAAAAGAATATTATCTCAAATGATTTACAGGGAATATGAACGTAATAGAGACCAACATGCCAGCATGAATCTGGACTGAGGATGAATCAGGCTAAATAAGTGGGGCATTGATGAGAGCAGGGCTGCCTGTCAGTCATTGGCCTCCTTAGAGAGGAAGAGGATGTGCTACTTGTCTAACTTTAGTTCATCAGGCAGGGCATTCAATTCAGTGAGTACATCTTGTGCCCTACAAACAGCTGCTACAAAAGCAAATAATATTACAAGCAGTTCACAATTCGGCATGAAGAGAAAACATATTACTATCATAGACTGCAAAAAATGTCTTCATTGTCCACATTGGCAAAACAACAGAGTGCCTGCAGGGAAAGAAGGCCTATCTATTTATAATATTCTGTCCTGTGACTTCTTAGGCAACCGTTCATAAGACAAATCACAAGTTCTGTGCAATGTATGTGGAGATGTCAAACTTTTTATATTGATAAATGAGCTCGACAGATCACACTTTTTTTTGCGTCAAGGACCCCTAAACTGACACAACATTAGACCCCCATTTGATAAGATTGTGTCCCAGGGTCCCCCATAAGATTTTGCTTTTGTGGTGACCCTCCCACTCTCTTGGCCTCTTGCAAGAGCCTGCGTTGGGGTCGTTAAGCTGATTGGGTGCATCTGGACCCAGTGTACTCGTTGGACTTAAGAAGACCTGAATTTGTGTCTAGTTATTTTCTATTAGTTTTAGTTAATAAATTATTGTTTTAACTTTTACTTTGGTGTATGATGACCCCCCTCATGTGTTACTTCCTTGAGCCGGGTTGTAACATGAACGGAGTCATACACCAAAGTAAAAGTTTAACAATAATCTATGAACTAAAACTAAGGGGAAACAACTACAGTAGACAACACAAACTACATTAAGTAAACACTGAACAAAATGTGTGGATGGAGAGAGACGCACCCAATCAGCCTACACCTGGCTCCTGCAAGACAGCGCCAGGAGAGTGCGGGTCGTCACCACTTTAGATGCTTTCTTACAGAACACGCATGAAACCCATGACCGAGATAGTCATACATTCTGTCAATGTGTTACTTATGGTTGCAATTCTAGTGAAAATAGCTAGCATGGCTGGCTAGAAAATAACCTAAATTATTACTCTTTTTGCTGGGGACCCCCCTCAAAGACCCCTGGGGGTCCCCAGACCGAGAATCACCGCTCTCTAGTGGCCCACATTAGACTTGGCACATTATTTGGGCTTTATAGCTTTGCTGTCATCACCATATACGCTTTGTATGTTCTTCTCTTGAGTGTGTGCTGCAATAATAGACCCTTCTCACGGGGGCCATTTTGTGTCGAAAAGGCAGTAAACACAGGTGCAAGCAAAACATGAATGAGGGTTTCCAACTTCCATGATTGGAATTTGGAAACCCTCATTAGTGTTTTGCTTGCACCTGTGTCTATCCTGCCTTTTCGACACAAAATGGCCGCCGTGAGAAGGGTCTATAATGGTGTAAAAGGGTAGAGAAGAACCACTGTCTCTGGGCTAGATGGACTGACCCATTTAGTTCAACATCACCATACTCCAGCAGCTCCACACCTGTCCTGTCACACTTGCTCCCCCTGGCTGCGTGCTGTGCGCAGTGCGCCTGGCTCTGCTGGCTCTGTCTGACGCACTGCTGGCTGGCTGGTGGGCGGGGCTGTGTCTCTGGTGGGCGTGGCTGTGTCTCTGTGTGACGCGAGGTGAGGCTGGTGGGCGTGGCTGTGTCTCTGTGACGCGGAGGTGAGGGCGTGTCTGTACAGTACTGTGTGTGTGTGTGTGTGTGTGTGTGTGTGTGTGTGGCTGTGCTGTGCTGTGCTGCTGTGTGTAGGCTTGCTCACACATTCTTTGGTTCGCCGACGCCTCGGACTGACACACCTCAGCGGACACACACACAGACATGGTGGGTTTTGACCGTTTCCTCGATATAGCGAACACGACCGCCGTGCTATTAAGGTCTTAATGTTGAGTGCCACGACTTTAGGATGGTCTACTAAGATGGTGTAACTTTGTAAGATGTGGAGTTAGAATCGTTTGATTGGCCAACTTGGGTGCTAGCCGCTAGCGGAAGTGGAAGTTGTGAAGCTAGCAGGGTGAGCTAAAAATGTTGGCAAACACTTTTTTTTATATAACGAAAGCTACCTAACTATCTGCGCGATGTTGTGATTACTAAATGTTCTAGACTCTCGAATCTAGAGTTAATATTTGAGTCCAATAAGTCTTAACCAGAACATGACCATCTTAATCATAACCTATAGGCTAGCTTTGCACTGTGTGTAACGTTAGCAAAAGCCTTCATGTTCATTTAGCCCAATTTCTCTTTGAACAGTCTGACTTCTCGGAAGACCAAATCCTCGGTGAGTTTTGGAGTTTTATGTTGTTGTGACATTTCCAGATGCTCCCTTGTGTTTTGCATGCCTTCATCCTTGCTTGGTTCAGCTGACACTTTCCCCCTGTCGCTCGCTCTCTCTCCTCTCACCTGCCCCCGTCTGTCATCTCTTTGAACGGTAAAACGTTGGTTTGTGGTTAACGTTCTCCTTTTCTTTGACTGTTTCATCACTTCTTTCCACTTGCAACTGCTTGTCCTTTCCAGATTGAGTTTAACCTGGATCAGATTCATGGTAAGTCAGTGATAAAGGACCGACCATCTTAATGGCACAAAACTGATTGCTATCTCAGAGTGTTTTTAGGGTGTGTGATCTGCATAATTTGGTTTCTGGACAACAGTCTCTTGTGTGAGTGAGAGTCGCTTTTGCACTGCTGTACGTCGAAATGTGTCCTAATGTGTGTATCTTGTGGTAATACTAGCTCTACTTACCAGCTGTGCCTGTGTGCTGCACTGTTTATTTATTATGAGAGTCAGTATGTATGTATGTATGTCATTCAGAACAATAATTATTTCATTCTTAAATCCAAACTTAGCCACATCTGTTCTCTGAAGTGTTCTTTCTCTATTGGGGATCTATGAATTCCGGACTGTCAGTTTGCCATAAGAATTTGCCTGTTATCTTCCAAACGGGTCAGTGCGACATCGCCATGATGACTGATGGGTGTGCCCTTTTTTGGTGCTGGACACAAGTGGTGGATTGATGATTTCCATCTTCTCTGGCTGCTTTGTAACCACTGTTGACATACTAGGCTGCTGCCAGCTGAGCTGACTCTCCTCCTCCTTTCCTCCTACTCCTCTCATACCAAATATGGTGTTGGGAAAAGTGCTCGCAGGCCAGAGGGGAAGAGACACATTCCTGAGAACAGGAAAAAACCTCACAACAGTGCTTTTGGAGAAAATGGCCAAAGCCAAACATGATATAAACAGCCTGCCCCTCTGAGAGTCCCCATAATAATCCCCAAATGCAGTTTTTTCAGATTGCAAGATTTTATTTTATCCTCTTTTTTTCAGTTCTTGTCGAGCTTAAAGGGACAGCTCACCCTAAAATCCAAAATACATTCCCTCTCACCTGTAGTGCTATTTATGCATCTATAGAGACACTGCGTAACGCGTCATCATTCAGAAACCACGCCCAAGATGGGGGGGGAAACAGAAACCCCCCCTCCAATCCTGGCGTTCTCCTATGTCGCGTGCATGGTTGCGTGTTGCACAAAAAAATCGTATATACGGAAGATGAACACTCCAACTTACTTCCTTGACAGCTAGATCCACATTTTTCTTCTCGCCAATTCTCAATGGCTTCCTTGTTTTGCTCAGGACTACAACAAAACTTTAACTGCCGATTTTTTACATTTGTTGTCTGCGCAGCCCCACCACACAACAGCTTTTAGTTATGTTTAATTCAAGGAAAATGACGCTGGTGTGTGGAAATGAACGGAGCTTTTCCCCCGTGATGGGCGTGGCCTATTTCATGCAGTGTCTCTATATCGTTTTGTTAGTTGCCTGAGTTTTGGAGATATCGGCTGCAGAATTTCTGCCTTCTCTCCAATACAATGCAACTGGATGGCACTCTGCTTGTGGTGCTCGAAGCACCCAAAAAATACATTTGAAATACATTTGAAAAACTCAACAGCAATGTCTCTTTCCAGAAATCATGACCCCGTTTACTCAAGATAATGCACAGACTTTGTTGTGAGCAGTTTCATGTAGGAACTATTTTCTTTTGCAGTCTCATGTAGGAACTAGCTAGCAGCTAGCGGGTGTAGTTCGGTCAAAAGAAAATAGTTCCTCCATGAAACTGCTCATAACGAGGTCTGTGGATTATGTTGAGTAACGGGGTCATGATTTCTGGAAAGAGACATTGCTGTTGAGTCTTTCAAATGTATTTCTTTGGCACTTTGAGCACCACAAGCCGAGTGCCATCCAGTTCCATTGTATTGGAGAGAAGGCAGAAACTCTGCGGCCGATATCTCCAAAACTCAGGCAACTAACACAAAACGATACAGATGGATAAATAGCACTACAGGTGAGAGGGGATATATGTATTTTGGATTTTAGGGTGAACTGTTCCTTTAACTAGTTTGGCCATGGAGCCATGGCTGATCACGGCTAGGTTACTCCACTCAATCGCCAACAAAATAGTCATTTGTTAATGCGGGCGCCTCGGAAGGCTCGGATAACCTCTCAAGGCCTTATCGGCTATTCAGCATCACAATCAAATATTAATATCAGAGTGGAGTTGTGGGCTTGGCTATTAGCCGGGGTTTCAAATGAGTTTTTTTTTTAAGAGAAGAAACTCTGCCAAGTCAGACAGACAGTTGCTCCAACTGGTAGAGCTAATGCACTCTGTCACACTGCTGTTGCATTCATCTGATTGGTCAGTCTTTTGATTGCTGCCATAAAATGATGAGATATTACAAGATAAACAAACAAATGTAAGCAATGGGTCATTTGCAGGTTGTTTAGCTAGCTGAGGGTTTTAATTGTTATTCATTTTGCACGTGGTGGACTGACTCCATGGTTATGTTCAATTGTTAGCACTATTTCCTGTAAATGTTTTTTAAAACCTGGTGGTGTGTTCATTCAGTATGCAGCACGTGTCATTCACAACATAACTCTTAAGCATAAAAATGTTGGAAGCTTGATTCAGCATGTTTTGTGTATGTGTGTGTGTGTGTGTGTGTGTGTCTCAAATATTACACCCACCCCTCACTAAAATCTCACAGCAAGCTTGAAATCTAAGTCCTAATTGTGGTATCCAGTAGGGATGCCCTGCTATTAAATTTTTGGCCAATACCAATAACCGATATTAACGTTATGGCCGATAACTAGGGGTGCACCGATCACGTTTTTTGCCACCGATCACCGATTGCCGATCACCTATGAGAAATATCTGCCCAACCGATCATCGACCGATCACCGATTACCGATTACCGATCACCGATATATATATATATACGCCCTGGGGTGTCCGTAAAAACACGAGGCAGGAGACAGATGGGAGTTCAACCGTTTAGTTGTCAGTTCTCTTCAGTACAGTACAGCAGTATAGGCTCTTTACAGCATTATGACAGGAATAGTAGGATTGTGTGTGGTCTGGAAAAAGGAGGCAATAAAATATACAAACAGGTCAGTAACCAAGCTTGCTGTTATATAGGCCAATTATAGTGATAATTAACAACTAATAATATATAAATGATAATTAGGTAAACTGTAAGTCAGTTACTCTTAAACACCAGTCTTGAACCATGACTAAAGCCAAAGAGCTCCCACTCATAGAACCGGGGTTATGCACAATAACCGTCATACATTGGGATCCGCATCGAACGAACATCAAAACGACCCGCCCATCAAGGCCGAGTTACAGTGTTATAATTAGCAGCACTATGAGTGCGATCTACATAATGGTGACAGGGTTACATGACGGGAGAAACAACAGAATCACAAGCTACACACGAGCTAAACTCCATCTGAGTAGTGGCATTAATTAGCGCAACAGACAATCAAACCGCACTAAGTGCACGCCTAAACAAACGTTATTGCAATGATTGCAGGTAGATCGATCTAAAACCAAAAGGGAATGCAATACAGGAATATTAACATAATAATGACTTACTGGTTGGTCATATACGCACACATGGAAGAAGGGGATTAGAACATGTTCAACTGATGTCCGAAGAAAGGAAGAAAGTCCGTCTGAACGGAGCGCACATCCACATACTCAGCCGCACACTTTCGCTTCCTTCAAAGTGCCCGCGGGAACATCAATGCTTGCGTGGAAATTGTCTGTGTGTGCGCGTGCACTACCCCGACTACCACAGTAGCACCGTGTCAATCTGGGACTTTAATACACACGGACTTAACAGCATGCAAATGCCTCGGTAGGCGGGAGGACTGGAGGTAACTTCTCTCTGCTGAGTCTGCTCTAATCACCAGCTGATTTGTGTGATTCAAAGACGCAAGGGGTGTGTTGACAGTCTGGTGCGGTGTGTGCATGGAGGTGAGTACACTGACGAAAGCAAAGCGTGTGCTTTGCAACACAATGATATAAACGTTAGAGCACAATATGAAAGTTAAACGATAGACATTGAAGACATGAAAATGGGCTGCCTCATGTTTCTCACGTGCAGCATGATCGGCTATGCGATCGGCGACAATAAAGGAATATCGGAAACAGCAGATCACATATTTGAGGTCCAAATCGGCCGATACAGATTGCGTGTCGATCGATCGGTGCACCCCTACCGATAACCAATATTTACCGATATCGATATGATCTGTATTTAAAAAAAAATCTAATCATAATCAAATGTTCTACCTGCTGGAAAAACACATGTAAACACTGTGAATTTGAAAAAGTAGTGTTTAATTATTTCCAAAATATTTGGAAAAGCCCATAAAATCATACATTTACCGCATTGTTTCATCTCAATATGAAAATTTTGGCCGATACGATAACCAATATTAACGTTGCTGTTATTTCGCTCATCGGACCGATATGATATGAAAATGACCAACATCGGCCGATGCGGATATGATTGCCGATGGATATATCGTACATCCTTAAATGAATGCGGGGAGTTTGGAGACGCTGCCTTGGACATGGTTGACCTGTATCATTCTAATGTATCCTTCACCCTTGTGCTTCTAAGGATTAAACAAATGTTTATCAAATTTATAAAAATGTATAAAATAGTTCCGGTCCTTGATTACGATTGGCCGAGCCGCGTTCAAAGCCGTCACACTTTGAAAACCCCTGTACTAGACCTACTACAACATGCAGGCTAATCTTGCCCAAGTCTTTTGAAAAGAATCATGATAAGTAAGTGCTCAGGTATCCCAACCCCCCCCCCCCCCCCAACCACCTACTTTCCAGACATACTTTAAAATTTAAATTAAACAATACACTCTAATTATCCTGGCTAGACTGGCCCATGATACCTGATCAGGCTCGACAACCTGCTGCTGTAAGCTGCCTGCTCATTTGACTTTTTAAAGGGCAGGTTGATCTAACCAACTTGATGAAAACAGACCAGACCGATAGTATATAATAATAATAATAAAATATATATATATATATATATATACAGATCCTTTCAAAAAAAAAATATCATGGAAATACTATGGATGACTGTGGGCTTCAGCAGATTGTCAAGCAAAGACGATTAAAAAATTTGGCAGAGATTCAGAGGGAGTGGACTGAGGCTGGAGTCAGTCATAACCGTCATAACTGAGAAGTAACTGCAGATTTTCTTCACACTATTCAAATTTCTTGAAATACTGTTTTGGGGGGTTTTCTGGAGCTGTAGGCTAAAATTATGAAAAATGAAACAAATAAAGGCTAGACATATTTCACTTTGTGTGTAATGAATCTATAATCTATGAAAGTTTCACTTTTTGAAAGGAATTATGGGAAAAAACAACTTTTCCATGATATTCAAATTTTTTGGAAAGGATCTGTGTGTGTGTGTGTGTATATATATATATATATATATATATATATATATATATATATATATATATATATATATATATATATAAACTAAAATGTAGGCCTTCAAGAAGAGTACAGATTGATTAACAAAACTAAAGTCACTCATCTTGATCTGTGCTTTCTCTACACTGCTTGTTCTCACCATCTGTCCTGACTCCTGATGCTTTTCTATTTCATATATCTCCCAATTAACTCCACTTAATAATAAGCCTGTCTCCATATCATCCTCCCATACATACATACAGTGTGGACTCCTCTCTCCTCCTCATGGAGTCCCTGCTCTAAAGCCTGGGTGGTGTGTCTGTGTTCCCCTGCAGAGTTTAAGGAGGCCTTCCTGCTCTTCGACAGGACGGGTGATGGGAAGATCAGCTACAGCCAGTGTGGGGACGTCATGCGGGCCCTGGGACAGAACCCCGTCAACGCTGAGGTGCTCAAGGTTCTGGGCAACCCCAAGGCTGAGGGTGAGGGGAAGATACTACCGTATATCTTTATAAGGAGTGGGAATATCATGTCCCATTTGAAAAGCTGTAGGCTCTTTCACACACAGATCGCGCAAAAATTGCCGTTTAGGAGTCCCGCAAAGACCGCACCCTCGCCACAGAAATTGCTTTCACACAGAGCCAAGCAGCACGGCCACATTCCCGTGCTGCTGTGTACTTTCAGGTGAAATCCCCTGCTCCCGGATTGAAAGGCGAGCGGAGGGATTTTCAGCTCCTCCTAGCCCAAATGAATATTTTCATAGGTTAGTGTATCCTAGGCTACTGTATGATGAACGAACGAGCGCCCGCATATCAAACAGCTGCAGTCTGCATAACGTTCGTCGGGGGAATAGTATAGGCTATAAATGCACATGACTACTTAACGTTAGTAGTTTTTGTAAGGGAATGCACAGAGCTGATTTCGAGAGGGAATAACCTCAGACCAACTCGCCACAGACAGCTATAGCCCTCTGAAGCTTATTATTATATCCGTTAATTGTACCTACTAATGTCAACATCGTTTGAGCATAAAGCCTAACCGCGCGGAGCATTCCTCCTGGCGTCCCTGCAGTCATGATTGTATAGGCTACTTTTTTTACTTTCACTCCTGCACTTTCTTGATACATGAGGTGATTTCCCCTGTAATTTTTTTTATGAATGAGCTGACCATTCGCACCTTTTCCGGCTCGCTGCGACGACCTTTCAAATGGAGGCGGGTTGCCAGGTAACCCGGCGCTGTGACTACCTCCCGTCGCGGGACAAAAGGCGTAAAACAATTGTCCACCAAAGCGCGTTCACGACTTTCACATCGGAGGCGCTAATCCTATTTTCCGTGCATTTTTCGGCTTTCAAGGCCGGTGTGAAAGAGCCTATTGATACTGTTTTCAGTGCACAGTTTCCCCCCTAGGAAAGTGTCTAGAATTTGTATTAATTATTATTATTATTATTATTATTATTATTATTATTATTATTATTAATTTTCCATCATTTGTTATCTTTTATTTGGGATGCTGTTAGCCATTTTTGTAGTTTTGTAGCTGTGCGTTCATTGTGACTTGTCTCATGGATTCTGTCTTCCTCGTCGTTAGCAGAGATGAACTACAAGATGCTGGACTTTGAGCAGTTCCTGCCGATGCTCCAGGCCATCGCTAAGAACAAGGACCAGGGCTCCTTTGAGGACTTTGTGGAGGGACTGCGCGTCTTTGACAAGGAGGGCAACGGTACAGTGATGGGTGCAGAGCTGCGTCACGTCCTCACCACGCTAGGTAGGTTCACATTTCATCATAATAAAAGTCACTTTTAATAGAAAATAAGGTGTATTTTTCACACACACTATTTATGTCGGAGAACTTGACAATATTGTAACTGAATTATTTATTTTTCCCCTTTATATTGTATTCATGGCCCAAATATTTATCTGTAGAGGAAATAAATATAATTATATAATTTAAAGGGACAGCGAGCTCACCCTAAAATCCAAAATACATATTTTCCCTCTCACCTGTAGTGCTATTTATCCATCTACATAATTTTGTGTTAGTTCCCTGAGTTTTGGAGATATCGGCCCTAGAGGTGTCTGCCTTCTCTCCAATACAATGGAACTGGATGGCACTCGGCTTGTGGTACTCAAAGCAACAAAAACATACATTTGAAAAACTCAACAGCAATGTCTTTTGTCTTTCCAGAAATCATGAAATGGTTACTAAAGATAATCTACAAACCTTGTTGTGAGCAGTTTCATGTAGGAACTATTTTCTTTAGACCGAACTACACCCACTAGCTGCTAGCTAGTTCCTACATGAAACTGCAAAAGAAAATAGTTCCTACATGAAACTGCTCATAACTAGGTCTGTAGATTATCTTGAGTAACTGGGTCATGATTTCTGGGTTTCTCAAATGTTTTTGACATTTTGAGCACCACAAGCCGAGTGCCATCCAGTTCCATTGTATTGGAGAGAAGGCAGAAACTCTGTGGCCGATATCTCCAAAACTCAGGCAACTAACACAAAACAAGCTAGATGGATAAATAGCAGTACAGGTAAGAAGAAAAATATGTAATTTAGATTTTAGGGTGAGCTGTCCCTTTTAATGTTGTTGTTTTTCTATTGTCCATTTATTTATCTGGAAATGTGAAGTCCTTGGTTGTCACATTGAAAATGCATGGTGATATCATCTCACCCACGTAGGCGAGAAGATGACAGAGGAGGAAGTGGAGACGCTCTTGGCGGGACACGAAGATCCAAACGGCTGCATCAATTATGAAGGTGAGGGCGGGGGGTGTGTGTGTGTGTGAGGGGGGGGGGGGGGGGTAGACAGGAACAGGATGGCTGCTAGCTACTAATTAGGCTGATGGTGTGTGTGTGTGTGTGTGTGTGTGTGTGTGTGTGTGTGTGTGTGTGTGTGTGTGTGTGTGTGTGTGTGTGTGTGTGACGATGCTGTTGACTTAAACCTGTAAACCGCTCGGTCTGACGGACCATCATAACCGCTCATGACGACGTGGTTGTGAAGCCTTGGTCATGCATGACACTGCATGTGTGCTGTGTTGAGAATAAGATATGTAATAATATGTAACTGCTGCATATATATATATAGATATAGATATAGATGTGTGTGTGTATATGTAAATAGTATGAGATTTGTGTTGAAGCAGATGAAGGCATTCTGAAGGCAGCCATTGGAAGCAGTTGATAATTGCTAACGGAAACTTACAGATGTAACAAGGCTGCCAGCCAAGATCCTTGGCAGAAGATAGAACAGAAACGTAACGTAATATACTTCAAATTAAATTAACATAACTTAACTTAAACCAATTCAACCTCCTAATAAACAGGCTAAATATAATTAGTTTCTCTAAAGCAATGTCCCATAATCTGGGACATTGCTGTTATGGTCTAACAAAGTTCAGCTCTGTGGTATGGCAGCCGGCTGGCAGCTGAAGATTGTTGTCTCTGTAATGGAGTCTCTTTGGAGGAGGTGGGCAGAGGGGGTGTGTCTGTCTATGCAGGTTACTGACAGTAACGTACTGTCTCCTGTTACACAGCCTAAGATGTCCGCTCACCTGACACGCGTGCTTCATTATGAATACCATGTTGATGCCATGTCACTGTTCTTCCTCCACAGCCTTTGTCCGCCACATCATGTCAGGCTGAGGGTCGGTACGAGCGTTGGGTATACCATGAGGTGGCACCCCCAGGCCTTCCTGCTTTTAGATCCCCCGTTTAATAAGCCACTCCCACTAGGCCAGCTTAACTCTGATCAGATCTACCCACTAGACCAGCTTAACTCTGATCAGCTCTACCCACTAGGCCAGCTTAACTCTGATCATCTCTACCTACTAGGCCAGCTTAACTCTGATCAGCTCTACCCACTAGGCCAGCTTAACTCTGATCATCTCTACCCACTAGACCAGCTTAACTCTGATCAGATCTACCCACTAGGCCAGCTTAACTCTGATCAGATCTACCCACTAGGCCAGCTTAACTCTGATCAGCTCTACCCACTAGGCCAGCTTAACTCTGATCATCTCTACCTACTAGGCCAGCTTAACTCTGATCAGCTCTACCCACTAGGCCAGCTTAACTCTGATCATCTCTACCCACTAGACCAGCTTAACTCTGATCATCTCTACCCACTAGGCCAGCTTAACTCTGATCATCTCTACCCACTAGACCAGCTTAACTCTGATCATCTCTACCCACTAGGCCAGCTTAACTCTGATCAGATCTACCCACTAGGCCAGCTTAACTCTGATCATCTCTACCCACTAGGTCAGCTTAACTCTGATCATCTCTACCTACTAGGCCAGCTTAACTCTGATCATCTCTACCCACTAGGTCAGCTTAACTCTGATCATCTCTACCCACTAGACCAGCTTAACTCTGATCAGCTCTACCCACTAGGCCAGCTTAACTCTGATCATCTCTACCTACTAGGCCAGCTTAACTCTGATCAGCTCTACCCACTAGACCAGCTTAACTCTGATCATCTCTACCCACTAGGCCAGCTTAACGCTGATCAGATCTACCCACTAGGTCAGCTTAACTCTGATCATCTCTACCCACTAGGCCAGCTTAACTCTGATCATCTCTACCCACTAGACCAGCTTAACTCTGATCATCTCTAACCACTAGGCCAGCTTAACTCTGATCAGCTCTACCCACTAGGCCAGCTTAACTCTGATCATCTCTACCCACTAGACCAGCTTAACTCTGATCATCTCTACCCACTAGGCCAGCTTAAAGGCCGGCTTTACCGTGGGGAATATGAATATATATTAAATCTCACGCCCCTAAGGTTTTCGAATCCGTTGAAATTTTTGGAATTGGTTGTTTCCCGCCAGAGTTATCACCAGAAATCCACTCTGTGTGGAGGGGGGGGGGGTGGTGGAGGGGAGGGGCGGGTGCGGGGACCCGAAATACTACATTTCCCACAATGCACTGGGCTCGCGTGGCCTTCGTTTACATGCCCACCCCTCAGGCATTTGGCTGATATCAAACTCCAGTAGGTGGCGGTAATGCACATATATGTTTGCCAACCGCCATAAAACTCAAAGAAGAAGAAGAAGGCTTCGACAATAAAACAAGAGAAGAAGAAAAAATCGAAAATAAAATTGCACCAAATTGCACCAAATTTGAACCGATGTATATATGTCGGGAGATGTCTTCATAAAAAAGATTTCATGCATTTTAAGGCATTTTCGTAGGAGTTACGCGCATCTGATGTTGTAACTATTTTCTGTAAAAATGTGTAAAAATGGGTACATTGCTCAGCGTTGATTTCCTTACTTCAACTCACCTACTACTAGATGTAAAATTTGACGAGCTTTCCAATGCCGC
The DNA here is from genome assembly GCF_964638095.1 of Poromitra crassiceps. Lineage (NCBI taxonomy): Eukaryota > Metazoa > Chordata > Actinopteri > Beryciformes > Melamphaidae > Poromitra > Poromitra crassiceps. The sequence goes on from NC_139637.1 coordinate 24,144,580, forward strand.
CAGTCCCGTGTCTTTTGGTGCTTCCGTTCCAGAGATATGGTCTCTTGGCAAGGAGCTATGGAAAGCTAACCTAGCTACAGTATGCTATGCGGTTGAACAAGATGGCTGCCTTTTGCTTTTCGTCGAGAGCTCTGAAGGGGCGTGGAGGACCTCTAGAGGCGGGACCATGGCTCACAAGACTTGTAGTTCATAGGCGCTCAAGTTCCGCAAGCGGGGAGGGAAGCCGGGTGACGCGTAACGCGTCATCCGGCCTCCCTAAAATATGTGAGAGATGCCTGATAGGTCAGGCAGTGAAGCTCCAATTTCAAAAATTTCAACGGATTCTAAAACCTTAGGGGCGTGAGATTTAATATATATTCATATTCCCCACGGTAAAGCCGTCCTTTAACTCTGATCTGATCTACCCACTAGACCAGCTTTACTCTGATCAGCTCTACCTACTAGACCAGCTTAACTCTGATCAGCTCTACCTACTAGACCAGCTTAACTCTGATCAGCTCTACCCACTAGGCCATCTTAACTCTGATCAGCTCTAGTTCTGCTCTCCATAGTGCCATCGTGCATGAGATCAATACGCTGTCCCCAGGTAGCGGTGACCTGTTAGCAGGCCGTGGGGGGAAGGCCTGGTGGTCCCCCTCATCTTAATGTCCTGAGGCTTTGACCCATGTGTTAGCCTCCTGCTGTCCTGTCCTGTCCTCTCTGTCCTGCAGCCTTCTGCCTTGGCCCCCTGGCTGCAGCATGCCCCCTCTCTCTCTCTCTGCATGTGTCTGGACATCCCCTCCCTGTGCAGGGGGGATATGGTAGACACACAGGGAAGCCACTGGTCTCACTCGGGTCTCAGAGCTGGGGACGCTCTGGTGGCCGGTGGCTGGTCATTGCAGCCACCTTCTCACTGTGGGGTGTAGAGGTCACAAGGCTGCTCTCTTAGTTACATGTTTGCATGTGAATGGTGACATAGAGAGCCAAAGTGAAACGTCACTTCCTGCTTCAGCACTGTACCAGAGATTTTCATCCGCCATTTATTTTCCCATAGACATTTCGTAAAATGCTTATCAAAATAGTTTTACTTGGTCAAACCAAACGGTTCAGTTAGAAACTGGAGAGACGGCCACATAACATTTCACTCAGACCAAAACGTAAAAAACTCCTGATTTAAACCAAATATTTTTTCGATTGTTGTTTTTTTAAGTTTTGGTTCCAGTGAAATGTTCTATGGTCTCTCTCGATTCTAAATATAGCTGAACCATTTGGTTTGAACAAGTACAACTATTTTTATAAGCATTTTATGAAATATCTATGGGAAAATAAATGGCGGATGAAAATCTCTTGGTACAGTGCTGAAGCAGGAAGTGACGTTCACTTTGCCTCTCTATTAGAATAGACTTTCCCCGCCACTTTCGGTGTGGACTTTCAAGCCTCCAAAGAGGGCACAGAGAGAGAGAGAAACCAGAATATACCAATATTTATACATGCATACTACAGTACAGAACATGCCAGTATACAGTACTGGACCACCCCCACTGGGTTATACCACTTTTCACACACACTGTATTACATGTTTGCAGTAGAGCATCATGCATTTTAGAATAGGGGTGGGAATCTCAGACGCAGAGAGTAACTCACGATACGTTAGTATCACGATACTTTTCCCTCGATAATGATGGTATCACGATACTTTTCCCTCGATAATGATGGTATCACGATACTTTTCCCTCGATAATGATGGTATCACGATACAGCGATACAGCAATAATCGATACAGTGCAGGACATTTTTCATGCATGATGCTGCATCATGAAGACATCTGTTTAAATGAGTAGGAAAAGATACCCGTAAAAAAAAGCAAAAAGCAAGAATTAACGTAGTTATTCACAGAATTGACGTGAAATAATGTACAGCAAAGTGCGTTATTGCATAGTGCCTTTTTTAACACACGCTGAATGCAACGTGCCATGACACGTGAAGTTTACAAGGGTACAAAATAACGCCTCGCTAAAATCTTTTCAATCTGTGCAAATTAAAGTTGACCGAAAACCAAAACATAAATGAGTGCAAAAAAAAATACAAGATAAATGTCACGATAATTTCAAGAGGATCACGATCGATATATCGCTATTTTGTTTTTTCGTCCCACCCTTATGATAGAAATGTTAGTTATTAGAGTATATTTATTCACCAGCTTTGGGAGAGTGAACCAGTCCCTCCTTCTACTAACCAGATCATTGGCGTGAATTTGCTCGTGTGCTGGTTGTTCTCTCTCTCTTCTCCTGACGGAAGCCGATTTGTTGCCGGGGGGGCAATCTTTTGATCTGACTCCTCCCCTTCTCTCTGCTTCTCCAGTAAGAGGAGAGCAAACGGTGGTGATGACGATGGGCTTCTCTAACCAACTTCTTCTTCTCGGACGCTAAGACCCCAGCCAAATCCACGTGGTTTGGCTGTTGAGGAGATAAGAGATGACGAGCTCACCTCCTTCTCTCCCAGTCCCACCCTCTTTAATCCTTCTTTCCTCCTTAACGGGTGGGGGGCAGAACGTGGGAGAACGTCCTCCAAATGCAGCATCTCCCCACCATGGCTCACCACCACCAGCAGTGGGACGAGGAGGAGAAGGAGGCCCCCTTGGCTCCAGATGCTGTAGTTGGAGTGGATCTCATAAGCTTTGGTGTCTCATGCTTGTCTTCTCCTCTTCTCTCTCTTCACAGAACTGGTCAGGATGGTCATGAACGGCTGAAGATGAAGAACATCCCCCTCCTCCCCTCATTTTTTTTGTTCCACTTCCTTTACCCAGTCACATGTACCCTCTTTTTGCAGTTTCACACATCTTTATTCTTTTAAGAAGTGCCTTTACATTACATTCCCCATTTGAAGACCACAAACGAGCCTGGCTGTTGCCACCCAGGACCCCGTTCACACATGTGACCAAACCCGCATGCAATTAGGAGCCTTTGTGCTTGCATAGTCTGCAATAACATTCTGAAATGCAGCACTTAAGACTACCTGTCTTTGGACGATGATAGATTTGTCTGTCCATGTCGGTTGGGATATAGAGAGGCAAAGTGATCGCCTACTTCCTGCTTCAGCACCGTACCCGAGAGTTTTATCCGCCCTTTATTTTCTCATAGACATTTCGTAAAATGCTTATAAAAATGGTTTTACTTCCTCAAATCAAATGGTTCAGCTATATTTAGAATCGGGAGAGACCATAGAACATTTCACTCAGACCAAAACTATAAAAAATAAAAAATAAACGAAAAAATATTTTCTTTAAATCCGCAAAAAAAAACACGTTTTGGTCCGAGGGAAATGTTAAGCGATCTCTCCTGTTTCTAAATATATCTGAACCGTTTGAACAAGTAAAACTATTTTTACGGCTGCTGCAGAATCGCCTCACAACGATATGTGGATCGAAGTGAAGTGACCCGACCACCATGTTAGTCTGTTCAGTTGTTGAAATACTTGTTTAGAATTTTTATCTTTATCTTCATTTCCTTGCAGGACATTTGAATTTGATGATAAATAATTAATAATAAATAAATGGCGGATGAAAATCTCTGGTACAGTGCTGAAGCAGGAAGTAGGCGGTCACTTTGCCTCTCTATTGGTATGTAGAGTGAATGTCAGCGACCTACTGTATTATTGGCTAAGACTTGCTTTGGCTCGGGACATGTCCCTCCCTACCTGCTGCCAGAGCTATGCAGTAAACCAATATGTGTATTTAAAAGCCATACAATCATAAGGTAGAAAATAAAACATTTCCATTGGTTCCATCCATAATTTGTTGCTGCCTTTTAAATAAATGTTTTTTTTTCTTCTTCTGAAAACTTATGTTGGTTGTTGTGTGCTGATTTATTTGAGAGGTTGATGTGATAGAATGAGGCACAACTTATTTATTTACACATTTTAATGGATTTTAGTGGAGATATTTGGCACTGCAGTGCATATTTCGCACTGATGTATTTGCACTATATTTCCATTGACAGAAGAGGGCAGTGTTGCTGCTGAAATCTACTCTATGAATTCAGTTGGTTGCCTTCTAGTCAATTTGATTTAGAAAAATATGTCAATGTCAAGAGTGGTTTATCAAGCTAACAAGATAAACAAATCATGCTTTACAGTATATACTAGGTGGAAGGCTCCACTGGACAACCTAATTTATATTTAAACTTGTTTCCTCTTAGTAGGCACTCACTGGACAAATTGAGTCTTTAAGCAGTTTTATACATAACGGTCACACAGTATGTCCAATTATGATCTCAGGTTAAATATAGCTTGTGCAGCCATTTCAACGTCAAACACAGTTCAGCTTTTAATGTAGTTCATGTGGCCATGTCGGAAATGGGAAATGGTAATGATTTGGTGACAAAGTGCTAGGATATGACCAGCAGCATGTTGTTTTGGTGCCTCTCTGACCTTTTCTCCGTTCTCCTCACAAGCAGACACAACTATTCCCCCTCATTACGCATCACAGCTATATTGCAATGCGGAGCTTATGTGTGCGAGGTAAGGTTCAGCAGGCGATCATAGTCCACTGCCGAATAGGTTGTCCACTAATTACTCTTTGCGCGCGTGTGTGTGTGTGTGTGTGTGTTCGATGGAAGTCAAGTCTATTGATTATTTTAATCCGCCTATTTGTGAGTCTGTGATCCTCGTGGCTCTGCATTCGACAGGGGAATCGCTAATGGGCCTCGGTGCAGGCTGTCTCAGACCTCTCCCTCCCCGTCCAATTAACTTTCAACTGGAATGTGCCAGGAGAGAGAGAGAGCCAGGCGCGGTGCGGTGCGGGCAGCTACATCCCTCTTCCTCTCTCGACTCAGAAGCAACAGATTCGCCAAAGCCTTTAAGTCCAAAATGCCATCCTGGTCTCAACTCTTAATTAGATATTTCATTTCTTCTTCGTGCTAATGATGACCCAGGTAGAATTGAAGACCCCTGTCTGTTTTTACATAGAGATGATATCTGCCTCCCCCTGGCTGTTCAAAAGTGTAAACTGTAAATGATAGGGTCTTTGCAATGGCAGGCAGGTGCATTATGTGTGTAGAAAAGAACTCGATTTGAATATTGTACCAATGCTAAAATGTATTTTTGTGATCTAATTTGAATTCAGTACCATAACCTTATTTCACATGATGATATCAAAAATGTTGTGGCGTATAATAATGTAATAATGGCGTTTGAGTATAATGATTATTACTGTATTTTTGCAGTTTGTATATCATATTAAGCTAATTAAATTGCACAAATGGATCAAATATAGTATTTATCTCAGTCCGTGCTATGCTAGTATGTTGCAATGTTAAGATACTGTAATTCACCCCAAAGCTATTATACATGAACAATTATTTTCAATTAGAGAAAAGCTAGCCCCCCCTATTCGAGCTAATTGAGAACTAATGGAAGAACAACCAATTACTTGGCTGAATTTGCTGAAAATAAATCTATGATTAGAGATTGATTTTGATAATTAACACACAAAGACAAAATAATGATTTGGATTAATTTGATCCAATTTAATAGGTCACTAATAGCCTATGTCAGACATTGTCAAGTATTGACCATGACACTAAACATAATGTATTCAGAAATATAGGTGGATTTACCAGAAGAAGCTGGACAAATTCAGGTGTGCTTGTATTTCTCTAAAGCCTGTGGGGAATACCATTGGGTTGAGAGAAAAACACCGTCATTATTTGAGGAGCATTTCCACCGATTCCCTCGATTTGTTTCTTGTTATTGTAAGGCTGTGCAAAAATATATATAATATTATGCTGCTGGTTCAAATCCTCATTAAAGAATTTCAATCCACCGCCAAACACTCGAGTAACTTTCCTTGGGTTTGTTACAATTGGTGACGATATCGTTCCATTTAAACTGTACATATCGGTTGGATTTTGTAGAGCTCGGGTGTATTATGAGCTCCGATCAATATATTAATGTTTACGTCTTAGGCAGTGTCTTAAGACATATTGGAAATCCATGGTGGAGCAGGCGGTCAGCCATTGTTGTTTTTCGATCCCAGTCCCTCCAATTCCACACAGTCACGCCATATCCAGTTCACTCCAAATAAAACTGAATGAACAAGTGTGTGTGTGTGTGTGTGTGTGTGTGTGTGTGTGTGTGTGTGTGTGTGTGTGTGTGCGTGCGTGTGTGCGTGCGTGTGTGTGTGTGTGTGAATGTCAATATATATAACCCTTTATTATATAAGAACGGAGAAATGGACTGTGCTGATATAGAGATTTTAATAGCAATTGTCTAGTCAACCTAATCAGCATTTTATGGGGTATCCCATCCCCCAGGTTACAGGTTTATACATAAGATGTTTACTTTGAAAGGGGGGTATTCCTCCAAAATAAAGTACTAAAGTGGGTATGGCAGATTACAGTATCATGGCTGTAATGTATTGTACAACATTGAATGCAAGGAAAAAACACTGCAGCTGTCTACACTGCTTGTATACAGTATACGTCCATATCCACTCACACACACACACACACACACACACGCACGCGCGCGCACACACACGCGCACGCACACACACACACACACACACACACACACACACACACACACACACACACACACACACACACATACATACATAGATACATACATACACACATGGAGTCAATAATGTGCTTGGCAATTAGAACACACAATAGGTAACAATTTACAATAAGGTACATTGATTAACAGTTAGTTAATGCTTAATAAGGCTTCGTTAATGTATATTACCATGACCCCAGCCATTAACTAACGCTAACCATAAGCATTATGTAACCCTAAACTCTTAAATAATGTATAAAGTAGTACCTTAGTTAACAACATGAGCACCATTAGTAAATGCTTACTAGACATAATTAGTTAACTGTTAATTAACGGTTAGTTAATACTTATTCATCATTAACTAACCCTTATTGCAAAGTGTGACCCACACGGTAAACTGACACCCATACAATGTTTTGTTTTGCTTGATGATGTGTTTTGCCTGATCTTTGCCATCTCTCCCGCTGCAGGGAGAGAGTCTGGCCGCTGCAGGGAGAGAGTCTGGCCGCTGCAGGGAGAGAGTCTGGCAAGCGCCACCACTTTGCCATGTGAGGACATCCTGTGTCGTGGCGTGAACAGGAAGAGGAAGGTCGTCCATCTGTGTTGACTCAGATGGCCTTATTTTGATGTGCGGTGTCCCGGTGCAGGGTGACTCACAACAGGCCCTTTGATTCAGTTCCACTGAGGTATTTCAGTTTTGAAAGCAGAGGGGGCGGGCCATTTGGTCAAGCAGAGTTGTGAATGAAGAGGGGCAGGCCATGTGATCAGAGGCCATGGGAGTGTACAGGTCATGTGATCAGAGGCCATGGGGAGTGTACAGGTCATGTGATCAGAGGCCATGGGGAGTGTACAGGTCATGTGATCAGAGGCCATGGGGAGTGTACAGGTCATGTGATCAGAGGCCATGGGGAGTGTATGGGTCATGTGATCAGAGGCCATGGGAGTGTACAGGTCATGTGATCAGAGGCCATGGGAGTGTATGGGTCATGTGATCAGAGGGCATGGGGAGTGTACGGGTCATGTGATCAGAGGCCATGGGAGTGTATACAGGTAATGTGATCAGAGGCCATGGGAGTGTACGGGTCATGTGATCAGAGGCCATGGGAGTGTACGGGTCATGTGATCAGAGGCCATGGGAGTGTACGGGTCATGTGATCAGAGGCCATGGGAGTGTACGGGTCATGTGATCAGAGGCCATGGGAGTGTATACAGGTCATGTGATCAGACGCCATGGGAGTGTACGGGTCATGTGATCAGAGGCCATGGGAGTGTGTACAGGTCATGTGATCAGAGGCCATGGGAGTGTGTACAGGTCATGTGATCAGAGGCCATGGGAGTGTATACAGGTCATGTGATCAGAGGCCATGGGAGTGTATACAGGTCATGTGATCAGAGGCCATGGGAGTGTATACAGGTCATGTGATCAGAGGCCATGGGAGTGTACAGGTCATGTGATCAGAGGCCATGGAAGTGTAAGGGTGTATGTAAAGGTTAGATTACAGAAGCCAACCTCAACACCGTGACTAAAGAACAAACACACTGACGGACCGGTGGTTGGTTATATTGTAGATTTCACAATGTCCGTTAATATGGAACACGTTAAAATAGGTTGGATATTTCAGAGCCACGACGTGCACCTCTACTGTACATATTCTCAAAGTCATATTTACACACACAGGCCGTCGATGATGCACTTGGTCCTGATGATCGGCTCCATATCACACCATTCCACTTCACTCCACTTATCTCTCAGGTTACGCCTTTGTATAGTCTGTTTTCATCTCAGGGTGTGTATGTGCACGTGTGTGTGTGTGTGTGTGTGTGTGTGTGTGTGTGTGTGTGTGTGTGTGTGTGTGTGTGTGTGTGTGTGTGTGTGTGTGCATTAGAGGTCTTCACAGGTCCAAAAGGTCGTGCCCGAACCCAAAAAGACCCGAAGATGAAGAGACCTGGATCTGTACAGAACCCAATAAATGTCGGACCCTATACCCGGACCCAAAGTCGCTATACTTTTGAATGGACTCGAGACCCGGCCAGACCCTCAGGTACGCCACAATATGGTTTCTGTCATTTTAGGAAGTTCTCATCACGTTGATGCAGGTTCAAGTTCTCATTTTTCGGATACGTTTGTTTTTAGTTATAATTTGACCATATATAAAAAGGGGTGATTGACAGCTGTGACAGCCACTCACCGAGTCACCGGGTCCACTCGACTCGACCCGGCATCTCATCGTCAGAGATCCGAGACCCGCGGCAAAACGGTTACCGGACCCGACCCTCGGGTATTTGTGGGTTCGGGGCGGGCATACCCCGAAGACCTCTAGTGTGTGTGTGCATGCTTATGTCAGTGTATGTTAGAGAATGGAATTTCCACTCTTCTCCGCGAATGTATATATAACAGCTGATATAGCCTAAACCAAATGAATCGAAACCAGGAGTCCAGGAAGATGGACTCTTAATAAAAGTATATTTATTACCATAACAGTCTCCTATACACTGTGTTATAGGAGAGAGACTGAATCTCAATGTACCATCTGATCAATGAAATAGCTGCTTCTTTTTGGTTGCTTGTTACATTTGTTATTTATTACATGTTGTGGGAATTTCAAAAACACAATCTTTTGGTTTTATTAGTATGGTCGTGTGGTTCTTAAAGACCGTATCAAGCATATTGTCCAGGCTCGCCGCAGTTTCCCAACTGGACTATCCTAGTCGCTGCATTATGCAGCCTTCTGGCTTTTTGAGGCAATATGTGATAACGCTTCTCAGGCTCTCTTGCCCTGCAGCTAAACACTGGAGCATCCTGGTCACTGCAAAATACAGCCTGTCAAGAGAGTTTCTAATGGTCCTGAGGCCTTCTTTATTATTTACATTGAGGCATCCCCCCTTGTCTCAAGAAACCCACAAGATACTAACTTAGGTTATTATATAAACCATACATATTTACAGTTATATACAATGTCATTTTGACACACCCACAATATGCAAACATGCCTTTTAGATATCAGACGACAGCTCAGTAACGACAAATAAAACACTTTGTCCTCTCAGGGTGTGTTGATACAATCAGCCTGGAGATGTCCGCCATGTTCTAGCTTGGCATCGTCTTTCCAAGTTGTTTTCGCTAGGCTAATGTTTTGGAACATAGCAGGCTGAAATCATTTGTTTATGTTCCCTTGGAACAGTCAGTCTTCCAACAAGGTTAAGCATAGCCAAAACATTAGCCTAGCCAAAACAATTTGGAAGACGATGCCAAGCTAGAATATGGCGACATCTCCATGCTGATTGTATTAACATACCCTGAGAGAACTCAGTGTTTTATTTGTGTGATGAAGGGTGAAATGTCCCGTGTGAAATAATCATGAACCTGCAGTGTTTTCTTAAACAGAAAAATACACATTTGCCGTACTGTCATGTCATAATGTCATTCGCTGAATATTTGGACTCTGATCAGATCAGATGGTACATTGAGATTCAGTCTCTCTCCTATAACACAGTGTATAGGAGAATGTTATGGTAATAAATATACTTTCATTAAGACATCTTCCTGGACTCCTGGTTTCGATTCATTTGGTTTAGGCTATATCAGCTGTTATATATACATTAGCGGAGAAGAGTGGAAATTCCATTCTCTAACAGTGTATAATGTTTGCCTGCGTGTGTGTGTGTCTGCATATTATGCATATTATTGTGCATCAGACTCCCCTCTCTCTCGGTGTTCATTTGGATCAGTCCGGGTAGATGAGGAAACCGGAGAAGGTGCTGTACTTGTTGGTGTTTCCTCCGTGCACCTTGCCTCCGTCCAGCTGCACGCACACCTCGTCGCCCACGTCCAGGTGCAGGATCACGCTGTTGGAGGCGTAGTCGTAATTCTGATCAGCGTCCTGAGCGATGGCACTGGCTCTCACCTGTCACCCCACAGAGGGGAGACACACACGCACGCACGCACGCATACACACAGACACACACACACACACACAGACACACACACAGACACACACACGTGCACACACGCACGCACACGCACACACACACACACACACACACACACACACACACACACACACACACACACACAGACAATTAGAACACAGACAATTAGAACACAGACAGAGCCAAACAAACACTTGCAAATGTCACCGCCACTCACGCAAGCTTCCAACACTCAGCAGCGCTTGTGCCTTTAAAGACCCCCTAAAGCGGTGGTTCTCAAATGGGGGTCCGGGGACCCCCCCACGGGTCCTTGAGGGGGTTCCAGGGGGTCCCCAGCCAAAAGGGGGGTCATTTATTTTTGCTATAATTCCATTCATAAGTAACACAATGACTACTTTGGTCATGGGTTTTTATACACTTTCTGTAATAAAACATCTATAAAGCATCAATCTTATTATCATATGGGGGGCCGTGGGACAAAATCCTATCAAATGGGACCCCCATTCGTGGTCTAATCTTTGTCAGTTTAGGGGTCCTTCATGTAAAAAAAAAAATTGAGAACCACTGCCCTAAAGTCATGTTTTAAGATGTATATAAAATAGTCTACTTTGAATATTAATTTGTGGCTGATATGGTTTTTTCCCCACACAAAAAAGTTACATTATCTTGTTAAAATTCTTAAAATTACATCTACTCCTCCCTCGTTAAAAAATTCCATAATCTATGAATATGCAAATATATTTCATCGTAAAAGTGTTCCTGCTGGACACAAGATGTCTCCTACCTCACTGTCAAGTGCATTCTCAGTGTACGTGCACCGGAGGCTTCACGTTTCCGCATCGCACTTGTGTAAGTGGAATATTGTGCGATAATTGGCTTCCAAAATTAATATTATACTAATATTATTAAAATACTACTAAACATCACACCTCTCATTGACTCCCTTGGCAACATTGTTCTGCTTCATCCTCGATCATCATCATCGTCACCATCATCATCATTAATTCAAAGGAGGAGCTGATGAGTATGACATCACCTCCTGATGAGGTTCGACATGCTTGATAAACAGATGGATGGAGCCGTGACCTCTGACACCAGAGCTGCGGCCTGAGAATACAGCCACCCTCTCTGCCTCGTATTGACGAGCTGGACAGCTCTGCTGCGGCCCGGGCTCAGTGCTGGAGGATGGAGGAGGACGGTGCTCTTGATTGGGTTGTGGAGATAAGCCGACTCACTGGGGACAACAGGTTGTCTATGGGGGGGGGAAGCTAGCCGGACCTGGAACGAGCAACACTATCTTCACTCCCGTATTGACCTGTTGCTTATGATGCTAGGCCCAGCTCAATATGGATGCTATCGAGCGGCTATGCCCGAGCCCCGCCAGACGGTGTCCCATTTGCATGCCGTTTGTGCGTTGGGTCGTATTGACCCAGCGCCGGTGGATCTTTACTTGTTTGTTAACACATTTAATTGGGTTTACTCATGTGGACATTTAAACACACATGCCGAGATTGAGTTCGAATTCGAGTAGTGGAAATAAGACAATTTATTCTTGTTTTTCCAGAATCTTTACATTTGATCAAACAACATGCCAAGGTTACATTGCTGCTGCATTGAATGTTTGATCAAGATTGGAGTGTGTAACCCATATGAAATGGAGCGGGCTTATTTCTAAAGTATATTATGCAGACCTAACAAAACATTCACAAATAATACTTTTAATAAGAGGAATATTGCTGTACAAACATCCTAAATCCTACTAACCTTTTGTATACTTGTACTTGTTTTCCCTCTCCCCTCCTCTTTTTTTTGTTACTCTTTTTGACAAATGCAAAAAAGAAAGTGTAATTATATACCCTAGGCAGCATTCCTGCTAAAAAAAAAAAACCCTCCTAAGTAAAATATATCAATAATTCTGGTCCAATCATCAGACATATGTCAGCCTTGTGGCCTTGTGTCTGGCTCAGTGTCCGTCCACGCTGGGAGCAGTCAATCTCTGTCAGCCGCCAGACAAGCCGTGCACATCTCCATGACAGCCCACCGAATATGATCTGCAACTCAACTAGCATCATGTCATCCCCATCACGGGGGGCCTGCTTATTTCCCCCCAACAAACACACATCCAATCGTTAAAGGGACAGCTCACGCTAAAATCCCAAATGCATATTTTCCCCCCCACCTGTAGTGCTATTTATCCATCTATATCATTTTGTGTTAGTTGCCTGAGTTTTTGGAGATATCGGCTGTAGAGATCAGAATCAGAATCAAATCAGAATCAGAATCACTTTTATTGCCACAGTATGCAAGTTACATACGAGGAATTTGTCTTAGTGTCTGTATGCAGCGTAGAGGTTACATCAGTATACAGGGATAAGAAGTAGGAAGATAACTAACGGCAATCGCAAGGTTGCAAGTGCAATCAAATCAAATCAAATCGAGTCAATATTATACAATATGTATAGCACGAAAAAAATACATTTGAAAAACTCAACAGCAATGTCTCTTTCCAGAAATCATGACTCCGTTACTCAAGATAATCCACAGACTTTGTTATGAGCAGTTTCATGGAGAGGAACTATTTTCTTTTGACCGAACTACACCCGCTAGCTGCTAGCTAGTTCCTACATGAGACTGCGAAAGAAAATAGTTCCTACATGAAACTGCTCACAACAAAGTCTGTGCATTATCTTGAGTAACCAGGTCATGATTTCTGGAAAGAGACATTGCTGTTGAGTTTATCAAATGTATTTCTTTGGCACTTTGAGCACCACAAGCCGAGTGCCATCCAGTTCCATTGTATTGGAGAGAAGGCAGAAACTCTGCGGCCGATATCTCCAAAACCCAGGCAACTAACACAAAACGATATAGATGGATAAACAGCACTACAGGGGAGAGGGAATATATTTTGGATTTGAGAGTGAGCTGTTCCTTTAAACAGCAGAGCCTGAACGACTGTAACGAAGATGCTCTTTTCCCCACTATAGTACAGATTCATGTTGCTGTTCTCCCACTGTAGGTCTCCTTAAATGAGATGCCGGTCACGGACGCTGCATCCGACACAGTGCATGTTGGCGGCCAGCGGTTAAGCATGTCCCTGTCCACTCTAAAGCAGATTGATTAAGGCGAGCGGGGCAGTCTATCTCCTGGGGGGCTTCACACCTCGGCGATCACACAGTGAAAACTGACCACAGCTATATATGCTTACACTGCAGCAACAGTCCTGTTTCATCAGAGCCACGGGTTCTGTCCACTCTGTGTATTACATCTTCCTGTGGTCAGGTCATCGCATAAACAAGCTGATTCCATTCTTTTGCTCTCTTGAGCTGAATATGTGCCCAAACAGGTGCTTCAAGTGTTGACTGGAGTAGTGGGATTTGTTACAGCAGTTAGCTATCAGAATACTTGAAGGCATTTCTTCAACAAGAAGCAGACTAATTCAACAGGCCCTATTCACCTTATTCTTTGCCCACACATGGACGCTTCCGCATTACGTCATTTCGTAATAGTATTTCCGTTTTAGACTCGCCAAAAACCCCGCAGGCAAGATGGCCGCCCACACTCCCCTCCTAAACTGGCAGAATTACTCCCCCATAAAGTAACATATCTTGGCCAATAAGTATGTAACATACAAAATAAAACAACCCGTAATATCTTAATTTTATGTAGAATGCAAAGGACATGTCACTGTTTAGTTAAACTTGCATTCCAGGAATATTGTGCTCTAAAGATGACGTTAGTGGAGTCGAGACTGTTTCGTCCTGAAACCCACATAGGCGTAACCTATGTGGGATTCGAAATAATGCATCCGAGATAGAAACGTTATGAATATAGCCACGTTATAAACAACAAACTAACGCTGGTGATCCGTATGGAAACAGTGTTACTCGAAATGGTTAAAAGTTATATCAATTTGGTCATGGCATTTTACTGCCATATAACATAACTAACTAGTGGCTAATATTAGCCACAGTAGGTAACTAACTAGCGCTGAACCGGAAGAACAAATACGTTTGCGTTGAACGCGGAAGAGAGAAAAAGTGGGCGTGGTGAATAAGGTGAATAGCAGTGATACTCAACTTGTGGCCCGGGGGCCAGATGTGGCCCGTGATAGGGTGCAGAGTGGCCCCCCCCAACCAGTTTCTAATTCACAATGAAAAACAAAGGTTAAATAAAGTTTGACTGAGCTCCAGCTAAATTATCAAATATCATCGCCTGCCTGCTCACCACCCAGGCACTTATAGACGGTTTTCACAGAATGGTCACTCGTCCACCTTCATGTTTGTTTTTTCTCTTTTCTGTCCGTAGCAAACACTGCAACAGGAAGTGAGCTGGGGTTCAATTTAGAATGTTTTTGTTGTCAAGTTAAAACCGTCTATATGCACTTAACTTAACCTAAGTAACTATACTGTGTGCACAAAGTCGTCTAACTGACGGTCAGTTGGTCAGATATGTTTGGTTAATTTTCTTTTTGGGGAGATCCTTTATTGATTTGTTTGGGATGAGGGTTTACTCAGATTTTTTTTTTTTTTTTTTTTTTTTTTTTAAAGTCTGAACTCTTTTTGGTCATAGTTTGTTTGATTATTTGGACTTGCCTGTAAATGAGATTTGTCTTCTGTGAGTGGTTTTCATTGTCCCTCCAATACATTTGGATTTACACTGAACTGTTTGCATGGTCACTTTGATTATTGCTTTGATTGTTTGATTGTCAGACTAATAAACTCTGGCTAAAAACCCTACAATCCGCTACAGAAAAGTTTATATTATGAATGTCTGTTTATTAACTGGCCCCCTACAGGGATAATTATACAATGAACACAAGTTAGCCTTTCTTGGGTCCTCATAAGACCCTCTTTCAAATAACGACACACCAATCCGTTGTCATCTGTAAAGGTTATTATTGTCGTTCTGCCTGACATGTGTACTGACAGCCAATATCACATTTGCATCTTCGGCTGCTTTGTGACAATGACGCTGTTTGTTGTGACTTCCTGTTGACACCAGGCATATGTCATCCTGCTCATTAGTTTGGCCAAACGGTGTAACGGAGGGACCTCTCTTCTCCCCCTCAGGCCCTCTCTCTCTCTGACTCTCATGACTTAAAGGAACACTCCGCCCATTTTCAATGGCGAATTATTTTGCACATAATCTCACACATTATCCGAAAAATGTCAACAGTTTTGCAGACATTCATTTAGTTTGACAGTTATTGAGAGTTGATTTGAGTTCAGTTGTGGACCGGTGATGCCATTCACGCACAAAATGACATCACTGGTCCACAACTTAATTGAAATCAACTCTCAATAATAATAATAATAATAATAATAATAATACATAAGTTTTATATAGCGCTTTTCTGGGGAACTGACAATACATAGAAACAATACATAAAAACAGTAAACAAACTAAATAAAAAGAACCAATACAGATACAAAACAAATACAAATGAAAAGATTGCAGAGATGGAATGGTGGTTAGAGGTAGGAGTCAGATGTTGTAGGCTGTTTTGAAGAGGTGGGATTTGAGTTGGGTTTTGAAGGAGGAGAGTGAGTCGGAGTTTCTGATGTTGAGGGGCAGAGAGTTCCAGAGGGTTGGGGCAGCGATGGCAAAAGGCTCTGTCCCCCGTGGTGCTGTGCTTGTTTTTGGTGATGGGGGTGAGGAGGTTGGCATCAGCAGAGCGGAGAATAACTGTCAAACTAAATGAATGTCTGCAAAACTGTTGAAATTTTTCGGTTAATGTGTGAGATTATGTGCAAAATAATTCACCACTGAAAATCGGCGGAGTGTTCCTTTAATATGCACTGGCTCGCTGTTGATTTCTGGATAACAGAGTGAATATTCATCAATCAGCGGGTAGAAATCATTTTGTCAATACGTGATGTATGAATTGGGGCTTCAGCAGCAGCGGCTGCACCGGCTCCTAGGTGTGCAGCAGGGAGGGATAATGTAACTCATCCATTAATGCGGATCCCAGACAGAGAGGCCATGAGGGAGTGTGGAGGCGGGATTAGCAGGGATGGGGAGGAGAGATGGATACGCGCTGGAGGACACGGAGCGATCCAAGTTGAACCAGGCGGCACGCTGGGGCTGATCCCGCGGCCGGGAGGGGTGCCAGTCGTCAGGCGGGGGGCCCCCGGGGCTCGCCTGTGGCTGTCTCTGTCTCCTGCCTGGCCCCTCTCCTTACAGGGCCTCCGGTGAACACGCATGGGAGGATAGCGGGGGGTCGCCACAGCACGGGCCAGAGGGAGGGAGGGAGGGATGGAGGGAGGGAGAGAGGGAGGGAGGGAGGAAGGGAGGGAGGGAGGAAGGGAGGGAGGGAGGGAGGGAGGGAGAGAGGGAGGAAGGGAGGGAGGGAGGGATGGAGGGAGGGAGAGAGGGAGGGAGGGAGGGAGGGATGGAGGGAGGGAGAGAGGGAGGAAGGGAGGGAGGGATGGAGGGAGGGAGAGAGGGAGGGAGGGAGGGAGGGATGGGGTGGTGGTGCGGTGCGGGGAGCAGCTGCGCCGTTGTTTTCTCTATACGCGCGGACATGCGTCGCAGACAGTGTTGGGCAAGTTACTTTCTAAATGTAATAAACTACACATTACTAGTTACTTTCATTTGAAAGTAATAAGTTACTTTACAATGTTACTTTCTGTGTAGAGTAACTCATTACTTATTACACTACTTTTGCATTACTTTCACCAAAATAACAGCAGTAGCAGAATGACATCGCCGCCCCGGAACCGTCCCGAAAAATAATTTCAACCATCTTGAAGTCAAGTGTTAAACCGCCCAAAATTCTAAATGTTATCCTTTTCCCTTTGTTACTGTCATCTATATAGTGGTTATTTGCTTAAAAATACACAATTTGATTAAGAAATGATTGTATCTTTATATAAATGTGCTTTGATTTAAAAAGAAAAGTAACTCAATTTGTAACTTGTTACTTGACAAGGTAACTGGTATAATATTGTAACGTGTTCGGGTAATCCAGGTATTACCCGTAATGTGATGTGCAACATAAGTGTCCCAACGGTAGGCTAGGAACTAATGTGTGTGGGTGTGTTCCTAGGGGAAACGGGGTATATAGGACCAGCGGCCGCTGTGCCGGGGGTCAGTCTTAGCTATGGAGCGAGCTGGGATGGTTGTGGTGTCCTAGAGCTAGCGCGTGTGAAGCTAGCTGCTAGGAGCTAAAGAAGCCTGTGAATAAAGACCCCTGTACCAACTACAACTCTCCGTTCCTTGGCGTATCACCGATACGTTACAAATATTACTGAAATCCCATTGGTAATAAGTTATATTACGGAGTTACTGCTAAAAGTAATATATTACATGTAATATGTTACTTTTGTAATGAGTTACCCCCAACACTGGTCGCAGAACAACAGACAAGGATGAGACAAAAGGAGAGAAAGGAAAACAAGGACCGGAGGGGTTGAGGGAGCGGGGTGGAGTGGGGCGATGGGGCGATGGGGGGGGGGGGGGGGGGGGGGGGTGATCGTTGAGGAAAGCGTGGTCGAGTGGGAGGGAGTGGGGGGGGGGGGGGGGGGGGGGGGGGGCGGATGGGGGCTAGAGTAACAGACTGATCAAGCGAGGCTGTTTTGTGAGGCCGGGGAGATGCGGGGGGTATATATGAAGTCTTGTGTTTTTTTTTATATCCGTCGGTGCCGAGCTCCACTGGTACTAAAACTGACAGGCATTCATTC
>NC_139637.1:24162928-24195428 GCF_964638095.1 Poromitra crassiceps
TGGGGTCTCAGAAACTTGACATCACGTTCCCAAGCCTAATTCGCAGTTAGCGGTACTTCCGGCTTGGCCGGACGTTCCTACAGACACAATTGGCCGTGTCTGCGGGTGGGAAGCCGGTGAGGTATGTGTCCCGGTCGCTGCACTAGTGCCTCCTCTGGTCGGTCACGGCACCTGTTCGGTGAGCAGAACTGGGGGTAATATCATGATCCTCACACGCGCTATACGTCCTGCCAGTGAAACTCCTCGCTGTCAGGTGAAAAGAAGCGGCTGGCGACCGCACATGTATCAGAGGTAATAGCGTGCGGTCTTAACGGCTCTCCCTCAGATCGGCAGAAGGGGGCGGCGGAGCAACAACCCGGGGACAGCAGGGGGAATTGGCCAATTACAATTGGGGGAGAAAACAAGAAGAAGAAAAAAGAAAAAAAAACTTGATATAAAAAATATATATA
The DNA here is from genome assembly GCF_964638095.1 of Poromitra crassiceps. Taxonomy (NCBI): domain Eukaryota; kingdom Metazoa; phylum Chordata; class Actinopteri; order Beryciformes; family Melamphaidae; genus Poromitra; species Poromitra crassiceps. The sequence goes on from NC_139637.1 coordinate 24,163,378, forward strand.
TTTCCATTGGGAATTGCTGGCAGTGCTGAGCGGAGCTGCCCAGCACGGGGACGACTTAAATGGCGTGTCAGTCCCGGTTTGCGGGGCGGTCAGTCTGGCACACTAGAACAGTGCTCAGAGGGCCTAAGCGGCCTCGACGGGACAGATAATCATTGCCAACAGTCAGAGGCAATATGCTCAGGATTGGATTTTTAGGGGCCTGTTAAAATATTACTGAGGTGATTAATATTGAAATATGTGCACGTCTTTGAGCTGTCTGTCTCCCTCTCTCTCCCTCCCTACTCTCCTCGTCATTTATTCCCCTTAGTATTCACACATACCTCCAATTTGAATCTTATATTAAAGGAACACTCCGCGCATTTTCAACCAGCTTTGTATCATTAGAACATCAGTAGTATATCAGAAAACTGTAAACGGTTTTGAAGTCTGTCATTTAATTTGACAGTTATTGAGTGTTAAAGTGTGGACCAGTGATGTCACAGGTCCACACTAACTCAAATGAATAACTCATTAACTCAAATCAACTCTCAATAACTGTCAAACTAGATGAATGACTTCAAAACCGTTTACAGTTTGAGAGTTGATTTGAGTTAATGAGTTATTAATTTGAGTTAGTGTGTCACTGGTCCACACTTTAACACTCAATAACTGTCAAATTAAATGACAGACTTCAAAACCGTTTACAGTTTTCTGATATACTACTGATGTTCTAATGATATAAAGCTGGTTGAAAATGGGCAGAGTGTTCCTTTAATATGCACTATGTTGATGAAAATGTGATTGTTCTTCTGAATGCATTTTGCTTCATGATGTGACTCAATCTCTCTTCAGTGTGACTCCAACAATTGTGAGCTATAGCAAAGCGGGCAAAAGGAGAATCAGTATTGGACCGTTAGACTCGTTAGTGTGTTTAATTGCTCTCATATATTATGATACACAGAGTATAAATCTCTGTCTGTCTTTTGCATGGTCTGCATAATTCTGCTTCTACCGTTTCTCTCCTCGGTTCTGTATAAATAAGTGGTGGAAGGAGCAGCGACTTATTTATGGCTACATTACTCAAGTTATATTTCTTCTTCTCCTGTGACTGGTTTGTCTGCATGCTTTCTTAGAGACACACTCATTCTTCAGTGCGGCCATCCGTTCAGATAACTATAATACACACCCCGTTGAATTCTGCTCACTTAGGGCCACTTTGCGTATTATTACAAAATCGGTAGGATATGCAAGCGTCTCTGAGTCCTTGAAAAGGGTCTAGCTCAATCTCTGACACTGGGGACCACTGTCGCCAAAAGACTAATTTTGAAGGAATGGAGGTCCTCCTCTTCACCTTCTTTTCAGGTGTGGCCGATGGACATGATCTCTGTTATACAGATGGAATAAGACTCAGGTTCCTGAGAGCCAACTCACTTGGAGAAAAAAAACGTTGAAAAAATATTTTTCTTTAAACCCGCATTTTTTTTAACGTTTTCGTCCGAGTTAAATATTATGTGATCTCTCCTGTTTCTAAATATATACCTGTACCACGTTTGGTTTGAACCAGTAAAACTATTTTTATAAGCATTTTACGAAATGTCTATGGGAAAATAAATGGCGGATGAAAATCTCTGGTACAGTGCTGAAGCAGGAAGTGACGTTCCACTTTGTCTCTCTATTCACACGCTGGTTACGACACGACGATGATTACGACACAGTGTGTTTTGCTTTGAGGAGAGTGTCATTATTGTCACATGGTGATCGACACATACTGAGCATCGCTTCTGAAGGATGATGACAACATTGTCCCCAAGAGGCAGCCAGGTGGGCTGCCTGAGGGCCAGCGCTCCCAGGGGGGCCCCGTACGTACGTGGCACACTCCCAGGGGGGTCCGCCGCTCACGGCTTCCCCCCAGTTAACGCTAACGGGATTCCAGCTATCAAGCTCTCCCATTCTGTGCAATCTAGATTGCTCTCGTCATGTAAATCAATTTAGAGGTCGTTAGGGATGTAAAGAGGTGATTTGGGGGCAGTCCAAATGAACCAGGGACGCTACCGACACTGTAGGCTACAATTAAGGAAGTGGATATTGGAAGCGGGGGGACATGATCCACATTGATGCAGAGGAAAGGATCGACCTCTAGTGTGTGTCTGCAGCAGCCAGCACGCATGATGTGTAGATCATCCATACACATTTGTGAGAGAAAAGTCTCTCAGTCTGTGTTTGGTTTGACCGAGGGATGCAACGATAACCGGTTTTAAGGATAACCGTGATAAAATTCCTTATTATAACCACAGCGTTTCACATTTCTATTATCATTAAAATCGCAGTACCGTGATTTACCGTGGTACCGTGATTACAGTGCTTTGAAAAACATGGTAAATACTGTCCATCATCAACCAAAGTTGGCAACAGTCTCCCAGATGCAGACTGGGGAGAAATGATTTCAGTGAGTGTATCAATCCTTTTTGGGCCCGAGTTTTCAATATAAAACGTTGTAATAATAATAATGCATTTATTTTATATAGCGCTTTTCAAGACTCAAAGACGTTTAACAGTAAAACAAAAGACAAGCAACAGGCAGCAGACACAGGCAACAGATACAGGCAACAGGCAACAGATACAGGGGACAGGTACAAATGTTATAAAATGATTTCAGTGAGTCTCTCAGTACTTTTTGAACATTTTCAGCAATTTCTTACGAATACATACCGTGATAACACTGATAACCGTGATAATTTTGTTCACGATAATCGTGATGTGAAATTTTCATACCGTTACATCTCTAGTTTGGCCCTTGAAAATAAGATTATGCTGTGTGGAGAGAGACCTTTTTTTTAGGTCTTGTCACGTGGAAAATATGTAACATTTCCTGCATGATCATTCAAAGATCAATATGAATTTGTTCATATCCAATCCGTCTTTTCTTGCACTCTGATATGAAATAAATGCACCCCCTCCCCCCCCTGGTGTACCTGTGCATAGTGCTTACAGTACAGTAGGTGTAGATTTGTAAGCAGCGTGTGTGGTGGATGTGTCTACATCCTGGTGCGCCGCTGTTTCATTACACTCTGATTATGGCGCCTGATGCAGAGTGACAGTGCGCAGATTGAGTTGCACAGCCACCCTAATTCCCTCTATTAAGAACAAGCCCTCCACACTGCTACCCAGGACCACATGTATTCATCACAATTTGTCATCTGTCCGATGCTCCACCCTCCTCCGCTTCTCTCTTCCTCTCATCCCACTCCCCTCCACCCACTGCAGCTCTGTTCTCCTGCTCCCCCCCAACCCCCCGAAACACCTAGCACCACCCCCCCAGCACCACCCCACCTCACCTCACCTCCACACTGGCCTTCAGCAGAAACATGGTCCAGCATACAGAGGGGGAGGTTCTCGCTCTCTCTCTCCTGCTCGCTCACGTTATATAAGAGCGCTCGCTCTCCGCAGTCTTGTAATTAATCAAAGGCTTTTAATTGGCGGAGCAACAGTTAACGACTTGGATTTGAGAGTGTTTTGGTTATTGACGATTAGAATGAAACGCATCTCGATTTGCAATTACAGAATGGTTATGATGCAATTTCCTGGCATACACATCTTATTATAATGTATCATATTGTGTCATTGTCTATGACATGTCGTCAGTGGGGACTGATGTCATCGGTGGTGGTTTATGACATCACTGACGATGTCACAGTGTATTATGACATCACTGATGATGTCATCAGTGGGACTGATGTCACCGGTGGTTTATGCCATCACTGCTGATGTCATCAGTGGGACTGATGCCATCAGTGGTTTATGACGTGACTGATGATGTCACAGTGGTTTATGACATCACTTATGATGTCATCAGTGTGGGACAGACAGACAGAGACACAGAGCCCCAGCTCCCATGTATATACTGACTGATGATGATGATAATGATGATGATGATGATGATGATGATGATTATTTTGTAGGTGAACCAAATCAATCTTGGCCATTTATTTAGTCCAGTGGTTCCCAACCACCGGGCCGCGGACCGGTACCGGGCCGCAATGCATTTGGTACTGGGCCCGGTCAAAAAAAGTTTTTTTTTTTTTTTTTTTTTTTTTTACAAACTACAAACATAAATAAACGTCAACTTGAAACTATGTTTCAACTACCACACAGCCTATAATATTATAGCCTATGTTTATATAAAAGATATATATTATTAAATTTGACAACCGGTCCGCGACTTTTTTTTCCATCTAACTACCGGTCCTTGGCACAAAAAAGGTTGGGAACCCCTGATTTAGTCACTAAACGTATTGGTATGTGCACGCTGTCGCTGTAGGCCTATTCTGACTGGCATTATTGGGGAGGAAATATTCCTGTAACCAAAATCACATTTCTGCTCATGTCTGAGTCAAATGCCCCTTGACCCCACTCAGCGAGATGATTTATGAGCCCGCCGCTCCCCCAGGTCCTAGAGAGCCCCGCCACGCCGCCCCTCAAGCTGCATTTACGCTCATTATATTGACACTTTCTAAGATATTCATTTACCCTCAACTTCAAATCCATCCGCCCGGTGTCTCCGTGTTGCACGAGCACGAGCACGAGCACGAGCACGAGCACGAGCACAGACAGCGGGCACGTGTGTGTTCAAGAGTTTAAGAGTTTAATGTGGAGTGTCACGACCTGAGTGCGATTTAGCATCGCTTATACTGTTGAGGAATGAGATGCTGAGCACATAGCTGGGTTGCTAGATGAATAAAGGCGACGTTGCCTTTCCCAGGCTTTGTGACAGCAATGTTTCTTCTAATTGTACGACCTTTTCTCCAGCAGCCCCCGACACTCCGGACCCCCACCCCACCCCCACCCCCCACCCCATCCCCGGCCCCCCGCACAGAGAACTAGGGCGCCTCCACTGTTTTCCTTAAGCAGAGCGTGGGTGTTTAGCGGTGGGGAAACAGAGCCCATTTTCATGTGCAAATGTCACTCAGTCCGCTCCCAGCAATCACAGGCGCGTCTTCTCCAGAGATCGGAGGGCTTGAGACACAATCTGAATAATTGAGCAGCTCTGGAGCCACGCGTGCTTTGGGGTCGCAACCTTGTGAAGTGATGACAGAAAAACGTTGGGCTGACTTCCCCCTCCCGTTCACTCCCATTACCACTTATTTACCGTTTCTCCCGAATCCCGGGCAGACAAAGCAGGAAGTCGCCTCTCGGGAGGGGAGAATCATCCGCACTGTATACCCTCTGTGTCATAAAGTAGCAGAGCACAACCAAAACAATGACATTTCCACATGTGTCTCCCCCAGTCAACAAGCACAGACGAACGACATGATGCACACAAACACACACACGCACACGCACACGCACACGCACACACACACGTGCACACACACACACACACACACACACACACACACACACACACACACACACACACACAGGCACACACACACACAGAATAGGTTGAGCAGTGACACACAGCAGGCACACATGTTAGAGCGAAAACCCTGCCGATGTATGACAGGTAGTGGATGGATTATGACAGCGATTCTTTCTTCTCAACCTTTTTCATACCCAGGACCCTCATACCCAGGACCCTCATACCCAGGACCCTCATACCCATGGACCCTCATACCCAGGACCCTCATACCCAGGACCCTCATACCCATGGACCCTCATACCCAGGACCCTCATACCCAGGACCCTCATACCCAGGACCCTCATACCCATGGACCCTCATACCCAGGACCCTCATACCCAGGACCCTCATACCCAGGACCCTCATACCCATGGACCCTCATACCCAGGACCCTCATACCCAGGACCCTCATACCCAGGACCCTCATACCCATGGACCCTCATACCCATGGACCCTCATACCCAGGACCCTCATACCCATGGACCCTCATACCCAGGACCCTCATACCCAGGACCCTCATACCCATGGACCCTCATACCCATGGACCCTCATACCCAGGACCCTCATACCCAGGACCCTCATACCCAGGACCCTCATACCCAGGACCCTCATACCCAGGACCCTCATACCCATGGACCCTCATACCCAGGACCCTCAAACCCAGGAACCTCATACCCATGGACCCTCATACGCCATCGTAGTTGTTTACAAGCTAAGCCTATCAGCGTGCTCCTAACGCGAGCTCTATACCGGTAGTACAGACTTCACTTCATGTCAGCTGTCAGCCTGTCAATCCACTGTCAATGCGGTTTGTTGCCACACAATAAACCAGCGGTTTGTTCCAAGCCAGTGTGATCCTTGACTCACTCTCACACGGCAGCCAATCAGCGTTCAACAGCGAGCGACTGATGCCAGCGTAATTTCGCTCGAGTTGGGATATTTCATCTGGGGCGACGAGCGTATTTTCTCCCTATCGCTCTGTCTCTGTCGCTCGGACGGCCAGCGATTTTTCTCCCGGGCGAATATACGCTCAATCGCTCGTTTGCATTGACTTTGTATGTAAACTCGATGCCAGCGAAAAACTTTAATAGGTCGGTGTGACCGCAGCTTCAGAGGGAGGAGCCTACGAAGTAGAATCCCATTTCTGGTGCTTTGTTAGAGGTCTCGACAGAAGCCCGTGTTCAGTGTGATGAGGGAAGAAGAGCTTTGTGTTTGCCTGTATAGAATTTGGTGTGATTAAAATGTGTCACTGTCAGTGACAGTAGCTGGGTTTCCATCCAAAGGTATTGCAACTTTTAATCAAATTTTCAGAAGTTCGGCAAAAGAAAATGTGAAATAATCCGCTATTATGCGAATTATAGAGCTGTCAATGATCTCGTGTTTGAGTGCTGATCAGCTACTAGACCCGATACAGCTCTATTAAACACATCTAACGTTATTCATTTAAAGTTTCTTGATGATCTACAAAAGGGCTTCCCAAACTTTTCTGACCAAGTACCGCTACGTACCAAATTTCCCAGGGACCACTTCCACTGCGTATACAAACACCGGGAGCGTACCTATGTTCCCCGGGTTCTATGTTCCCCGGGTTCTATGTTCCCTGCTCCTGCTAAAAAGGGTTCTATGTTCCCCGGGTCCTATGTTCCTATGCTGCACTGGATTAGGTAATGGAATTGATGAGGGAGAGAAGTCTCCCCTCAGAAAACCTGGGTTACATCATAACCATCCGTTCATCTCTATGCAATCTAAACCCCATAGAGATAGGCACAGTGCTTATCTCTATACCGTCTATATCCCATAGAGATAAACACAGTGTTATTCTATAAGGTGTGGCCCACTGACTTAAAGATGGATGCAGTCTGATTATTTAAACAATCTTTGAGCAACAGTTGTACCAAAACTTTGTGGCTTTGTGTTTGTGTTGTGTTTGTGTATTGTTGTGGAGGAATCTTACACATTGGACCTTGATGGTATGCAAACACGTGGAAAAATGCCCATGGATTCTGTTACCATTCGCCTACATGAAACATTGTAAGATAAATCAAGGTCCAAATGATTGCAGTAGCTTTGAATTTAGAAACTGAGAATCATGCAGTCTTATTGAGATTGTTTTAGACTAGGGTTCCAGCCCCGAGCACGGCCTCACCCGCAGCTCAGCTGCTGCGTGGCCTCGCCTGCTCTATTGGCATGTGCAGCACACAATTTGCCCAACTTCACAACACTGATGACATCACTCACTGATGACATCACAATTGCTCAAGTGACATCACTGATGATGTCATGGACATTATGACATCATCAGTGACATCATTACTGACCAATATCATCACAGATCTCACAATGTGGGACCAAAAACGTGACCAAAATCGCAGACAGACAGACAGACAGACGCTACTTTGTCAATTTTATGTAAGATTACTTCATTCAACAGCCAATCAGAAACAACAGACAGGTAGGTCTGTGGGTTTGTCTGTATGGTCAGTGCAGTCATCTGTGTTCTGGTAGACCAGGGGTCAAAACCTGCTGGGAGTTCTCCTTTGCAGTATAGTGTATTGAAGAACATTTATTTTAACATGTGACAGCCAGCAGTGGAAAAAGCCCTGAGAAAACCTGTCTTAAGAAGTCTGGCCTGGTGGCACAGAGAGCTGGCTTGCTGCCTGGTAGTATTGAGGCCTCAGTCATGTTTGAGGTCGTGGGTTTGAGCCTCGCAATGTCCTTGTGTTGTTATTGTTCCTGGACCATCATTTTTTCCTAATATGGGCCGGGATGACCACGCCCTGAACTAACTTGGTCGCCGCCGGTTTATTTCAATTGTGGGCTACTTCTTATCCTGATATTAACCTAACCAATCATCACTCCTCATGCCTAAACCTAACCAATGATCACTCATCATGCCTAAACCCAACCAATCATCACTCATCCATGGCCGTAACTAGCTATGAGCACGGGGAGGTCCGGACCTCCCCTAATATTTCAGAGAAAAAACTAAAACAATCTGCATGGAAAAGCATGAAAAACACGGGATCGCTTTTATTTTGACATGAAAGGCAGGTCAGGCAGGAAGTCATCTGACGCCGCGTCTGCGGTAACTTGATTCCGAGAGAGCAGCAGCATGGTGGTGAGTGATGACTGTCTGTCTGCCTGGCGAGATAATTGAAGGTGAGTGAGCTGCGAGACAGTGAGTGACACTGACAGATTTTTTAGCAACAACCAAGAAAGTAAGTGTCTAGTCTGTCTCTTAAGTAATGTTACCTGTGTGACACGTTGGGATGCTACTGGCTAATCATGCATGATGCCAATTGCCAAGCTCCCGAAGTCAGGTATGCAGGTGGCTATATGCATGGTTTCAGTTTCATGACCCAATAAGTAACAAAAAGAGGTGGTGTAAAGTTAAAAACAACATAATATATTTTATTTTATTTTTCAATCGTTCCTATCAGGAATAAATAAATGTCCCTCTGTATGTTTTTTTTATTATCGATGATGACTTTGTGTGTTGTGTACGGCTTGGGTTGTGTACCTGTGTTTGTAGGTGTCATTTTGATATGAATTTGGCTAAAACAGTTTGTGTTTGTTAGTTACAATTATGTTGACAGGAGAGCTGAGCAGGTGGTGACATGAAAGAGAATATACTGAATAATGACATCACAACAGTATAATCCTAATGTTGATTTAAAATGATATATTACTCTAAATATGGCTAAAAAAGGGGGGGGGGAAACTCAATTTTTTTCCCGCCTCCCGTTGCTGGACCTCCCCTATTTCGGAACTCTGGTTACGGCCCTGCCCAGGACCCTCATACCCAGGACCCTCATACCCAGGACCCTCATACCCATGGACCCTCATACCCATGGACCCTCATACCCAGGACCCCTCATACCCAGGACCCTCATACCCAGGACCCTTATACCCATGGACCCTCATACCCAGGACCCCTCATACCCAGGACCCTCATACCCAGGACCCTCATACCCAGGACCCTTATACCCATGGACCCTCATACCCAGGACCCCTCATACCCAGGACCCTCATACCCAGGACCCTCATACCCAGGACCCTCATACCCATGGACCCTCATACCCATGGACCCTCATACCCATGGACCCTCATACCCAGGACCCCTCATACCCAGGACCCTCATACCCAGGACCCTCATACCCAGGACCCTTATACCCATGGACCCTCATACCCAGGACCCCTCATACCCAGGACCCTCATACCCAGGACCCTCATACCCAGGACCCTCATACCCATGGACCCTCATACCCATGGACCCTCATACCCAGGACCCCTCATACCCAGGACCCCTCATACCCAGGACCCTCATACCCAGGACCCCTCATACCCATGGACCCTCATACCCAGGACCCTCATACCCATGGACCCTCATACCCAGGACCCTCATACCCAGGACCCTCATACCCATGGACCCTCATACCCAGGACCCTCATACCCATGGACCCTCATACCCAGGACCCTCATACCCATGGACCCTCATACCCAGGACCCTCATACCCAGGACCCCTCATACCCAGGACCCTCATACCCAGGACCCTCATTCCCATGGACCCTCATACCCAGGACCCTCATACCCAGGACCCTCATTCCCATGGACCCTCATACCCAGGACCCTCATTTAGTCCACATCAGAGCCAACCCCTATTTGATGCAATTTTCCTCTCTGGCTTAAATCTAAGAATATTTGTATTGTTAGATTATGATTTTAACCAGAATGCCATGACTATCTGTATTGTAGGTAGAGAAACAATGAAACTATTATCAAAATAATCATCCTTCTACACGCTCTAATTTTGCCTTCTTCACATGAGCCATTGATTGATAGATTGGTTGATTGATTGATTGATTGATTTTATATAAAATAGATAATGATATGCGCTACATGTATAAAAAAACACGGTCAAGAAAGCTAGTATGCCTTTTTCCATTGTGGTCCTTGCTGGACGAGCATTTTGTGTCTAAAAGGCAGGAAGTAACACAGGTGCACCCAAAACATTAACGAGGGCCCCGCCAGCACTGGAACGCCTAAATGGATTGGAAGTTGGAAGCCCTCCATGTTTTTGCTTGCACCTGTGTTACTCCCTGCCTTTTAGACACAAAATGGGTCATGTGAAAAAGGTCAACAATTCGGGGGACCCCCCGGCACCCCCTCCAGGACCCCCTGGTGGTCCCCCGGACCTGCACTTTGAGAACCGCTGGATTACGATTCAGACGGCGCCGGGGGTGGAAAAAATGGACCAAAACTTCAATTTGAGGGGAGGAGAGATTACTGTGATTTTCAAGGTATGACAGTCAGGAGGGGGGAAAGCACGGGGACGCAGAGGACAGAGCGCGAGACATTGATCGGAGGGAGACAGACAGCGTTGCGTGCGGTCTGACAGGGGGCGCTCATCACTCGTCTGAAGCCAGGCTCTGACAGCAACGTGACAAGGATGAATGGACTGTCCAACTATCCCCAATCAAGACACGTGCTCCAGGAAGAAAAAAAAACATACATCTATCTACCTCATCACCTCGTTCAAGCTCCACCTATCATCCCTATCTGATCTCGTGCAGGTAATCCTCGGTGTTTAGAGACCACTGATGTGTGTTCCTCTACCCCCACTGCTCTGATCTGTCACACTGATATATTTAACCACATGATCTAGCATTTGTGGTTATTTCAGAATATCTTAACCCCCCCCCCTCCCCCACACACACACACACACACACACACACACACACACACACACACACACACACACACACACACTGACACACACACACACACACACACACACACACTGACACACACACACACACACATATCTATAACAATCTTCTTTACCAGCATCCATCTCTGTCACATCTTCCGCATCGACTGTACCACAGACAGGGGGCGTCGTATAGAGCAGTGGTCCCCTACCACCGGGCCGCGGACCGGTACCGGGCCGCAACGCATTTGGTACCGGGCCGCGAGCCAGGTTTTTTTTTAATAAACGTAGGCTATAATATTATAGGTGTGTATGGTAGTTGAAACATAGTTTAAAGTTGACGTTTATTTATGTTTGTAGTTGAAACAAAAACATAAATACTGTAGGCTATAGTACAACACAAAAGGCTGTTATTTACCCTTTGTCGCCACCTGGTGAGTAAATATATATGTAACTAAAACCATTAAAATTGATCCATGTATCTACTGGTCCTTGGCACAAAAAAGGTTGGGAACCCCTGGTTTAGAGTACCGCAGGGATGACATATTTTTGTAGGCTTTATGCAGAAATGGCCGCCATTTGGTTCATCAGTGGAAAAGTCTATGGGGTTTTAGAATGAGGATTTCAGTTAAATGCGTAAAATAAGGTCTGTGAACGCGAATTTGGGTTCAGCAGGATAATCTTCACAGACGTGAATAACTTGTATGCCTTTTGAAGCGTTTTATAAAAAACGTCTTTAAAAAAAACAACGCATTTACGTTCCAAAAGTCATCAAAGTTGTTCACATTTGTGAAGATTATCATGCAGAACCCAGATTCACGTTCCCATCAACTTTTGTTAACCACAGACCTTATTTTATGCATTGAAGCGAAACCCCCATGTTGTTAACAAATCCCATAGACTTTTCCTCTCAAGAACCCGGAAGTATAGTTCCGGACTCATTCCTGCGGCTCTCTCTTTGGGAGGGAAAGTGGGAGGAGTGCATTACCCAGGGCCCGGGGCCCCAATGTGGGGGAGGCGGACCCTCGAAAGTCAGCTGGAAAGATATGTGAGAGACACGGATCAAGAGATGCATATAGCGATGCAGTGGGATGTTCCCACATGGAGATGTCAATACTGCCCTCCAAATCAAAACCGCAGTAACTACAATTTTGGTCAAAATTGAGTTATTATTGAAATTGAACTTTTAGATATCTGTTTTATCATGTGACAAATTTTCTAAGTTCAGTCTTGCTCTATATTTGAGAAAACAGAGTATAAAAGTTGCAGTAACTACGAAATCCAACCAAAAACCAGACAAAACTGCAGTAACTACACTTACTGCAGTTTGATTTGCTTTCACAGAGCTTCAGCTGGACTTAAACAGAGATAAACGCAGTAACTACACTTTGAGGTGTAGTTACTGCGGTTCAGACTGGTTTTTGGTTGGATTTTGTAGTTACTGCAATTTTCCCGCTCTTTCCATAACAAAGCCCAACATATCAATCACTCATAATGGCACAATCTGTTTAGTTAATCCAGTCAATTCCCAATATGAGAGCGCACTGACAGCTGTCCAAATTGTTAATGAATGAGTCTTCAGTGTCTTTAAAATCGTAAATGCTGTATTCCTAGCTAATAATCCACAAGAGATCATCCAATAAAGAAGGGAATTGTGTTCTCCACTGGGAAGTGTTAATCTGGCTGTAGATAGTGATAATTGTTTGGTATCACTACCTAGCTCATCAGGACAATATTTTTAATTGCTGCATAAATTATCAGCATTCAGACTCAGTCTGTAATTCATTTTATTCAAAATAATTGTAATATGCTATGTAATATACTGTATATGTTCTTGTATGAATTATCAATCTGAAAAGCTGATCTGATTTCTAAAGAAAACCTGTTCTAAATTAAGATGATAAAACAACTGTGCTCATTAATTGTGTCAGAATGATGACCAAAAAGCAACACCAGTGGTGAAGATTACATCAACTGACTTCAGGATTCCCTGAATTTATCTGTTACTCATCCATTTAAATGTTTTAAACATGTAAACAATAAAACAATTAAATATAGATATGATGTGGTATCGAAATCAAAACCGATTACATTTGTCTCATGAAAAACAAGACAGGAGAAGCACATTAGATTGTAGTTACTGCGCTTTTCCCTTGTACTACCTACACATCTGTTTAAGGTAATACACAGACAGAGTGCCGTATCTACATTTCTGGGGTCATAGGTCAAGTAATTGATAATTGTTTTGCCCCCAAAAAATACTTTAACGTATACATATTTAATAAGCGCATTGCCACTTTTCAACCTATATCTCATTTGGCTGGACAGTCAAAAAACTTTAAAGCCATTTTTCTCAGTTTCAGTGTTGGCGTAGTTACTGCGGTTATGATTTGTAGGGCAGAATAGTGATTGGCTATTAATGTCATGTAGGATCACTAAGGAGCAACGTTGGGCAAGTTACTTTCAAAATGTAATATACTACATATTACTAGTTACTTTCATTTGAAAGTAATGTTACTTTACAATATTACTGTCTGTGTAGAGTAACTCGTTACTTATTACACTACTTTTGCATTACTTTCACCAAAACAACAGCAGCAGCAGACTGACATCGCCGCCCCGGAACCATCCTGAAAAATCATTTCAACTGTCTTGAAGTCAGTTTAAACAATCCAAAATTCGAAATGTTATTCTTTTCCTTTGTGATTGTCATCTATAGCGGTTATTTGCATAAAAACACATGATTAGGAAATTATTGTATTTTTTTTAATTAATTAATACACAGGACAAGATGTTACTATCCCTTGTGCCAAAATCCGAGGAAAAACACATTTAGACACTTAAAGACACATTTAAATATGTGCTTTGATTAAAAAAAAAAAAAAATCTATTTGTAACTTGAGTTACTTGACAAAGTAACCAGTATAATATGACTGAAATCCTATAAGTAATAAGTTATAGTACTGAGTTACTGCTAAAAGTAATATATTACATGTAATATGTTACCCTTGTAATGAGTTACCCCCAACACTGCTAAGGAGACACAATGGAGGAACGTCGTGCAGCGTAGCTTTCCCCACTCCACCCCTGGAGTCGAACCATGTTGTCATGCTGCGCGGCGCGGCGCCCCCTGTGGGAGAAGTGTTGGATGGACAGCACCATGTTGTCATGCGGCGCTGCGCGGCGCCCCCTGTGGGAGAAGTGTTGGATGGACAGCGGTTTGACCCGGTGTCGTGGGAACGCCATTACAAGGGCAGGAAGAGGGGAGGGGAGGACATGAGGGATCCCTCTGAATTATTGAGAGCCATCATTGGGTGACTTATGGCTGCTGGCTGTCAGCGACTTCGTGATGAATTGCGCCCGAGCAAGAATTACCACTCGTCTGGTTTCTCCCACTGTCTATCTATTACCTGCCCTCCTCTGACCATCTCCTCCTCTAAGCTTAGCCTAATCTCCCTCCCTCTCCCTCCTCCCCCCGTCTCACGGCAGGAAGGTCTCTGACTCACTCTTCTGGGCAGCATGTCCTCAAATGTTCTCCGGTTGAAGCAGCATGCAGAGGAGAGTGACGGTGTATGACGTCATGTTTCACATTACATTCGTGGTGTTTAGCTGACGGTCATATCCAGAGCTATTTAGAATTAGCACAGATTCAGAACAAGCTCTTTTTCTTCTGATTTTCCCCCACATTTTCTCTCCAATTGTACGTGGCCGCAATTTCCCACCCTGCTGCTTCCCCGTGGTCGCTGCTCCACCCCCTCTGCCGATCAGGGGAGAGCCATAGACTAGCACCATGCCTCCTCCCACACATGCGCCACTTGCCAGCCGCTTCTTTTCACCTGACAGCCGGTATCTCCAAAACTCAGGCAATTAACAACAAAACGATGATAGATGGATAAATAGGACTGCAGGTGAGAGGAAAAATTAAGAGTTCATTTGCAAAAACAGGGAAACACCATTCTTAAAATGAACAAACATCTGTTTGATACTCCCTGGAGTGCACATAGAAAACATTATTGAGGTGATTTATGTGAACATTATCAGATGAATATGTTTTAGTTATGATTGACAATAAAAACTTGCCAAAAATAAATAAATTACAGTATAAATACAAAATAAAATGATAAAAAATTCAAACGGACATACCTGTTTTTGCAAATTAACTCTTCAAATATGTATTTTGGATTTTAGAGTGAACTGTCCCTTTAAATTCCTATCACCATCATCACAAGCAACCAGTAGTATAGTACTGCGAGGGTCAGGGCCAGCACAGTTCCACACTCTCACACGTTTGTGTGACGTGTGGGACAATAGAATGAAGAGAGAACTGCCAAGAAAAGCAATCAAATAAGAGCTACAGATAGAAGAGATAGAAGTGTTTTTTTTTCTCCAGGGTAAATGAGAGTGTCTGGATGAGAGGGGATGGGATTCAGTGGGGGAGAGGGTGACGCGAGCTACTTCTTGAAAAGATGAGTTTTCACTCCGTGATGGATGATGGGGAGTGGCTCTACTTGTTGTGACTCTGGAGCGAGTGGGAAGGTCACTCCGCCTTTGGGGAGTCAGGAGGAGGGAGAGTTGTGACCATGTGGAGCAGAGCGGAGACCAGGGAGGGGATGCGTTAAGACCCGGGCTGGCACTGGCAAAACTGCTGGGCATCAGGGTGTACCAGCCCTACTTATAAGGCCTTGAGAGGAATGGATGCTTTGACAGGCTTTTAACAGATCCGGGGTTTTGAGTTCACTACAAGCAGCCAGTGGAGCAGGGATGGGCCACAAAAAATGTCCTCGCTACCAGAGGGTCAGATTGTGACCGTGCACTTCCACCAGTAGCCTACTGTAACACCATCACTCCCAATTATAGCTACTAATTTGATGAAAAGGACTGGTAATCAAAGTTTATTATATCAACATTTATAATTTTCATATTCAAATTGAGTCATTCTTCCATTCAGATGACACCAGAAACTTTGCTCTAGCTTTAAAACAGCCCGCTACAGCAATTTGATGGGGTTCATCACCCACATATGTGATATTAATCAGATTAGTAATGTTGCATTGTGCAATGTGCATCCTGGATATAGTTTGTTACAATAGCGTTAGCTCAAATGCTAACATTAAACAGTATGTGGATGGACAATGCTAACACCATTAGCGCCATGTAAAATAAAAACACAGATTTGGGTGGTCTAACCTAACCTAACCAAAAACGTTTGCCTTGTAAAAAGAAAAAGAAAAATAAATAAATTGGAAATTGACCCAGGGACCACACTGAGTGAGGTTGGGGGCCGCATGCGGCCCGCCAGTTGCCCACCCCTGCAGTAGAGGGAGTGTGAGAGGGGAGTGACCAGGGGTGGACAGAGTACAGAAAAAAAATCTACTCAAGTAGAAGTACTGCACTGTTACTTTGATGAAGTTTTACTTAAGCAGAAGTAAAATGACTGGTTTAAAGATCTACTTGAGTAGGGGGGGAAAAGCTACTCAATTACAGTAATGAGAGTAAATGTAATTAGTTACTTTCCACCTCTGGGAGTGAGATGGGGAGATTTGGGGAGGTTCAAGACAAAGGCAGATTCTGGATGAGTACAGGGGCTGGAGTGAGTTAGTGAGGGAGTTTCAGGAGTCCAGAAGTCCCTGCTATGGAGGTCCTGATGCTGTGGATATTGTATGTGGAGAGACTTGATGATGATGATGGTGGTGGTGAGGAGACAGGGCACACACATAGGGCACACACACAGGACACACACACACACACACACACACACACACACACACACAGGGTACACACACAGGGCACACAGACAGGGCACACACACAGGACACACAGACAGGGCACACACAGACAGGGCACACACACAGGGCACACACAGGGGGCACACACACAGGGTACACACACACACACACACACACACACACACACACACACACACGCACACACACACACATACACACACAGGGTACACACACAGGTCACACACACATGACACACAGCACAGGGACAACTCCTGACTTCAGTCGAGCCCATTAAACGTTGAGAGACCTCTGCTCTCCTTTGAATGAAACTGAAAAAGCTCTCCCAAGACCAAGAAGTTTACCATGACTTTTTTTTTTACGATGCTTTTTATCCTGTCACTTCCTTGTTCAATAACGTTGTTTTCGTTTTTATCGCACACACATATTGGGAGACCCAATCCCCCATTTTCTAATTGACATTCCCTATTTTCTAACAGGCTGATCAGGTATATTAGAGACGGAGTTCTTTGTGTAAATTCACAGTGAATAATTCATACAGTGGTGTCAGAGAGAGAGAGAGAGAGAGAAGGGGGCATTTTAGAAATCAGCTCACTCGGCCCCTGACCATGAATAATTGATCTGAACTGATTAAAGTTTGCAGTGATTAGCCCTCACCTCCTCCCCCCCAACTGACAAAATAAAACGCCACACCTGTGTTTACTGTCTCTCCACTTCCCGTCCTCTCAATCAAAAGCACGTTTTCATTGAGTCACACACACACACACACACACACACACACACACACACACACACACACACACACACACACACACACACACACACACACACAGACACACACACACACACACACACACACACACACACACCGTGTTGTGCTGTGTGCAGTGGAATGTAAGAGATGCTTCTGGAACGTTTCTGTCGCATTTTGTCAATAGTTTGATTTTTCCTCCCAGCCTCCGGCAGCAGCAGCAGCAGGAGACTATTCCAGTTGAATTTTTGATATTTGATTTGATTGCATGCGTATTCATTGGTGTGCAGTTGCAAAGCTCAGTTCATTAAAGGCTGTGTTTGTATTCAGAATACAGTATCACTCTACTGTTCTCCATGCTGCACCTAATGACACATAGAATTAATCTATGGCCTCCCCACCATCACACCTTGATTAGCCCTGAAGCACTGAAAACACATCTCCTCTCCTCTCCTCTCCTCTCCTCTCCTCTCCTCTCCTCTCCTCTCCTCTCCTCTCCTCTCCTCTCCTCTCCTCTCCTCTCCTCTCCCCTCCTCTCCTCTCCTCTCCTCTCCTCTCCTCTCCTCTCCTCTCCTCTCCTCTCCTCTCTCCTCCTCTCCTCTCCTCTCCTCTCTCCTCCTCTCCTCTCCTCTCCTCTCCTCTCCTCCTTTCTCCTCTCCTCTCCTCTCCTCCCCCCTCCTCCTCTCTCCTCTCCTCTCCTCTCCTGTCCTCCCCTCTCCTCTCCTCCTCTCTCCTCTCCTCTCCTCTCTTCGTCCTCCCCTCCCCTCCTCTCCCCTCCTCCCCTCTGCTCTCCCCTCCTCTCCCCTCCTCTCCTCTCCTCCCCTGTCCTCCCCTGTCCTCCCCTCCTCTCCTCTCCTCTCCTCTCCTCCCCTGTCCTCCCCTCCTCTCCTCTCCTCCCCTCTCCCCTCCTCATCGCTTCCCCTCCCCTCCCCTCACCTCCTCCCATCTCCTATCCTCCTCTCCTCCCATCCCCCCTCTCCTCCCCTCCTCCCCTCTCCTCCTCCCCTCTCCCCTTCTCTCCTCTCCTCCCCTCCCCTCAGGCAGTGGAAACAGATCCTCCAATAGCCATGGCGTAGACTGGACCGCAGACAGTCTCATCTCTAATTGTAACAGACTGTCTGATGTACCTTAACACTTACAGATAGTTGAAGGAGAGCTACCTCGATCAGCTTGTCTCTCCATCCACACATCAGGTGAACACACACGTGCTGCACACACACACACACACACACACACACACACACACACACACACACACACACAGACATGACGGGCTCAGTCGGCATTGGGATGGCTGGCACTTTGATCTGTCATCCAGAGCCCGGGGAAGAAATGGCTGACAGAGACAGAGAGCGACTCGGCCAGCAGGAGGCAGCGTGTTGAGAGAGTGACAGCTAATGACAGTAGCTACACGCTGTGACCTTTAAGAGGCGCTCACACAGGCGTGACGGAGCAGGCTCAAGGTGACGGAGGAACCCAGCTATACTTTGGAGGAGCACGTCCGAGTTGAGGAGGACAATTAAAAGCTTTGCTGTGTGGTTTAGTCGTGGACAATAGCCACTAATGATCAAAAGTGCATTCTGCTGATCCCTGTACAGTACACAGACATACTGAAACACATACAGAACTTACTTTTAAATAGCAATTCTACAATCTGGCTGAGAGCTTCGTACTGTCTTACTGTATAAGAGCTGACTCCTATAGCCCTCGAACGTGACAACAACAACACGTTCTCACTCCGGGCGCGTAGCATATTGACGCTTTGTCCCGTCCCTTGTGCGTCGCTTGTTACTAACATGGTACGCTTGAGCGACCCATGAAACGACTTGGGCTTTCCGACTAAACTCCAATGTAAACCCATGGAAGTCATCTTTGACGCTCATGGCAACTGCTCCCCCGTTAGGGTCTGGGGGGAGGAGCTAACCTCTCCCAGCCCCCACGCCTAAACCTAAACTCCCCCAGACCCTAACCCTAACCCTAACCTCTCCCACCCCCCACGCCTAAACCTAACCTCTCCCACCCCCCACGCCTAAACCTAACCTCCCCCCAGACCCTAACGGGGGAGCAGTTGCCATGAGCGTCAAAGATGACTTCCATGGGTTTACATTGGAGTTTAGTCGGAAAGCCCAAGTCGTTTCATGGGTCGCTCAAGGGTAACGTGTTAGAACACGCGACGCACAAGGGACGGGACAAAGCGTCAATATGCTACGCGCTCGGAGTGAGAACGCGTTGGACAACATTACCGTATGACATCATAAATGAAATCACTAAACATCAACAGTGACATGTCAGGTGTAAATATTCAATGATGAACTTATCATCAATGATGACATTTTCACTGTTGGCATCGTCTTCAACAAAACAAACAAACAAACAAACAAACCGCGTCACTGGGTGGCAACGGCAATGGAACCCTATGGAGCCTGAGTTTGAGCGTCTGACTCTAGCCGGCTGACCGTGTTTACAATTTAAAAGCTGCGACACGCATATTTGCCATTATTGTTATTCTGTTATTCTTGTTATAAACCAAACTTTGCAGACTTTGCACAAAGGTCCAGTCCCATGCCAAACTTAGTCGACGCAAACTTTAACACGACATGCATATATTATACATCAAACTCTTGAGCTAATTCTGCTCTCACTCAGAATGTCCAAATATAAGCGATGTGATGTATACTTTTTGAGATATTAACGTTTGTTTGGCACAACTCATACTAGTTAACTGCCGCGGGGTTACGCATTTCTGGGTGGCAAGTGACGTCACGCTGATTCGTCCTATTGGTCAGCTATACAAAAAAAGACAAAAGTATCAACATTTGCTGTTTCCATAGATACAGTCATTCTGTGTGGGAACGCCCACAAAATGTTACTAAGGCTGGCGTGCGAGACTAGACGGTGGGGGGACTCACCAAAGGACGGTGCTGCTGCTCTACACTACAGGATTGGGGATTCTAGAGCAGGTACATAGACGTCTGTTCAGATGTGCATTTACTGCGCTGGTTGAATCCCCAAATGTGTCTGCCCGGGCTGGGCTAGCAGCTAAATGCTAACTATGATGAATGGGGAGAACGGGAGGGTTTCCCCCATGCTGACCTATTGACCATGTCTATGACGAGACACAGCCTGAATGCATTCCTCATTCTTGGTCCCAGTGGCTGTTTGGGGCGAGTTGAACAGTCCAGCCTTCTGGCACACACAAAGGGTAAGTGACTTCCACAACTCAAATCGTTCCAGCGGTCCTGGTCTGTAAATGACAAGAGACCATTTGTACGAAAACAACAATGTAACTGATGTTAGAGAAGTGTGCCATGTGACAGGGAGGTTCTAGTTTACCAGGCTAGGGAGGTTCAGCTTGAAGGAAAAATGACTTTACCTCCAGAGTTCATCTCCGCACACACACAGTGTTCTATGCCTCCAAGGTTGTTGGACCCTCCACTGGCACAGAGCTGATAGTCAAACCTGGAACCATCGCTCCACAACCACAAGTCCTCCTGTCAACAGAGACATTTCATCACTTGTTATCAGTGGTGTTAATGGCCAGCTTTTACTCTGGGAACCCTACTTACGCAGGATGGGGGTCCCTGGACACGACGCGGCCCGGGTGAGGAGCATAGGATATTATTTCTGAATGCTTGACTGTTTTGTTTTTTACTCATTATACCATTACAACTACTGTACATACAAATATCTTATAAAGGTTAGAGAGAGAGAGAGAGAGAGAGAGAGAGAGAGCGAGAGAGAGAGAGAGGGAGAGAGAGAGAGAGAGAGCGAGAGAGAGAGAGAGAGAGAGAGAGAGAGAGAGACATTCTAAATAGTTAATTTCCACAAGCCACTTACAAGGGTTTGGAACTTTATTTTGAAATGTTGCACTTAAAGTGAGGGGGATAAGGGGGGAGAGAGATTGATTGTAAGTTTGTACACACTGCCTCTTTAACGCTCCTCTTCCTGGAATGTAGCAAAGCCTGATAACCCCTCCCTCAAACACAGCCAGTTCTATTCTCTCCACATATTTCCTGTTCCTCCCCTTTCACAGATCTGCCAGTTTAAAGATGGGTGTAAACATGCTGTGAAGTGCAATAGCTGACCAGCACATTCACTGCAGATCAGCACATGAACATGAAGACAACAACAAGAGGTTTGGTTTGGAGCAGAGCCCAGCTTGTTTCAGTTCAGAGGAAGTGAAACTATCTGACTCACTGTCACTGAGAAGTGAAATGGCGCAGCAAGGAATTCAGCTGGATGGGGGAAAAGGGTGCTGTTCGATCTGTCTGGATCTACTGAAGGATCCGGTGACTATTCCCTGTGGGCACAGCTACTGCATGAGCTGTATTAAAGACTGCTGGGATGGAGAGGATCAGAAGAAAATCCACAGCTGCCCCCAGTGCAGACAGACCTTCACACCGAGGCCTGTCCTGGTGAAAAGTACCATGTTAGCAGAGTTGGTGGAGGACCTGAGGAAGACCGGACTCCAAGTTGCTCCTCCTGATCGCTGCTATGCTGGACCTGGAGATGTGGGCTGTGATTTCTGCACTGGGAGAAAGCTGAAAGCCCTCAAGTCCTGTCTGATGTGTCTGGCCTCTTACTGTGAGCAGCACCTCCAGCCGCACTATGATATAGCTCCATTAAAGAAACACAGGCTGGTGGAAGCCACGGTGAAGCTTCAGGAGAACATCTGCTCTGGTCACGACGAGGTGATGAAGATGTTCTGCCGTACTGATCAGCAGTGTATCTGTTATCTCTGCTCCGTGGACGAACATAAGGGACACGACACAGTCTCAGCTGCTGCAGAAAGGGGTGAGAAGCAGAAAGAGCTCGGGGTGAGTCGCCAAGAAATCCAGAAGAAACTCCAGGCCAGAGAGAAAGACGTTAAGGTGCTTCAACAGGAGGTGAAGGCTATGAATCTCTCTGCTGATAAAGCAGTGACAGACAGTGAGAAGATCTTCATTGAGCTGGTCCGTCTCATTGAGAAGAGAAGCTCTGAGGTGAAGCAGCAGATCAGATCCCAGCAGAAAGAGGAAGCGAGTCGGGCTGAAGAACTTCAGGAGAAGCTGAAGCAGGAGATCTCTGAGCTGAGGAGGACAGACGTTGAGCTGGAGCAGCTCTCACACACAGAGGATCACATCCACTTCCTACACAGTTACCCCTCGCTGTCACGTCTCAGTCAATCTACAGACTCACCCAGCATCGATACCCGTCCTCTGCGCTACTTTGAGGATGTGACTGCAGCGGTGTCAGAGGCCAGAGATAAACTACAGGACGTTCTGACAGAGGAATGGCCTAAGATCTCACTGACAGTGACTGAAGAGGATGTTTTACTGCCACGACCAGAGCCCAAGACCAGAGCTGACTTCTTACAATATTCACGTCAGATCACACTGGATCCAAACACAGCACACACAGGGCTGTTATTATCTGAGGGGAACAGAAAAGCAACACGCATGAGTGAAGCACAGTCATATTCTAGTCACCCAGACAGATTCACTTCATGGCATCAGGTCCTGAGTAGAGAGGGTCTGACTGGACGTTGTTACTGGGAGGTGGAGTGGAGCGGGAGGTTTGTTTCAATAGCAGTCTCATATAAAGATATTAGCAGAACAGGGGATGAAAGTCTATTTGGATACAATGACAAGTCTTGGTCATTAGAGTGTTACAGCGATAGTTGTTACTTCAGACATAAGAGTATCACAACTCCCCTCGGAGTCCCTACCTCCTCCAGAGTAGGAGTGTACCTGGATCACAGAGCAGGTATTCTGTCCTTCTACAGCGTCTCTGAAACCATGACTCTCCTCCACAGAGTCCAGACCACATTCACTCAGCCTCTCCATGGTGGACTGAGGTGTTATGAAACTGGAGCCACTGCTGAGCTGTGTAAGCTCAAGTAGACAGGAGTTGTTAAAGCAGCTGTGTGTGTGTGTGTGTGTGTGTGTGTGTGTGTGTGTGTGTGTGTGTGTGTGTGTGTGTGTGTGTGTGTGTGTGTGTGCGCGCGTGCGTGCGTGCGTGCGTGCGTGTGTGTGTCTGTGTGCGTGTGTGTGTGTGTGTGTGTTCTCTCCATCTTTGGTGCTTAGCTCTCATTGCTGTGGTGTCACTGCACTTCCCACATATCACCTGTCAGTCAAACATTGTGGGCGGGACTCTGATGTCTTTTTCCAAGTTAAATTTTCTGTTGATGATGTTTGATTTCCTGTAGGTGGCGCTCTTTTCTTTGCCTTATAGCAGTCAGTCCAAAGAATACACATGTATTCATATGAAAACATAACCTGTTGTGTGGCCTATATAAGCCGACTTAATATAAGTCCAGGGTGCAATAATGATAATTGGCACGGAATGTATACTTACACTACCTATTTTGCTTACTTAGACATATTCTACTTATTTTTGCTTCTATCGCATTTACTACTGTTATTCTATGCTATGTTGTGTTCCTATTCTGCTTATTTTGCTTAATATTGCATTTACTACTGTTTATTTTATGCTATGTGTGTTCTGTGAGCGAGCTACTGTAACTTGTCCCAATTTCCCCCCGGGGATCATTAAAGTCTTTCTGATTCTGATTCTGATAGTTCTTATTGTTGTGTATTTCTATTGTGACTGTTTCTGTCCCACTACATGGGCCTTAATGGAGCTGTGTGTGCGTGTGTGTGTGTGTGTGTGTGTGTGTGTGTGTGTGTGTGTGTGTGTGTGTGTGTGTGTGTGTGTGTGTGTGTGTGTGTGTGTGTGTGTGTGTGTGTGTGTGTTTTACCAGGCTTTAGTGATTGAATGTGTGATCAAAGTGAATGTTTGCAAAGATCAATAAAAAAATCCCCAAGAATGAATAAAATATTTCTTCTGATTCATTCCAGGAAGTACATACTGTACATAACACTTGCATGCATGTAGAAAATAACGACTTTAACATTGGGTCTTCAATGATGACGTCAACAAAACAAACAAACAAACCGCGTCACTGGGTGGCAACGGCAATGGAACCCTATGGAGCCTGAGTTTGAGCGTCTGACTCTAGCCGGCTGACCGTGTTTACAATTTAAAAGCTGCGACACGCATACTTATTGTATTTGCCATTATTGTTATTCTTCTTCTCCCGGGAAGTTGGACTTCCCATGCATGAAAATAAACCAAACTTTGCAGACTTTGCACAAAGGTCCAGTCCCATGCCAAACTTAGTCGACGCAATCTTTAACACGACATGCATATATTATACATCAAACTCTTGAGCTACTTCTGCTCTCACTCAGAATGTCCAAATATAAGCGATGTGATGTATACTTCTTGAGATATTAACGTTTGTTTGGCATAACTCATACTAGTTAACTGCTGTGGGGTTACGCATTTCTGGGTGGCAAGTGACGTCACGCTGAATCGTCCGGTTGGTCAGCTATACAAAAAAAGACAAAAGTATCAACATTTGCTGTTTCCATAGAAACAGTCGGTCTGTGTGGGAACGCCCACAAAATGTTACTATGGCTGGCGTGTGAGACTAGACGGTGGGGGGACTCACCAAAGGACGGTGCTGCTGCTCTACACTACAGGATTGGGGATTCTAGAGCAGGTACATAGACGTCTGTTCAGAATGTGCATTTACTGCGCTGGTTGAATCCCCAAATGTGTCTGCCCGGGCTGGGCTAGCAGCTAAATGCTAACTATGATGAATGGGGAGAACGGGAGGGTTTTTCCCCCATGCTGACCCATTGACCATGTCTATGACGAGCAGTGTTGGGCAAGTTACTTTCAAAATGTAATATACTACATATTACTAGTTACTTTCAATTAAAAGTAATAAGTTACTTTACAATATTACTTTCTGTCTAGAGTAACTCAATACTTATTACACTACTTTTACATTACTTTCACCAAAACAACAGCAGCAGCAGAATGACATCGCCGCCCCGGAATCATCCCGAAAAATAATTTCAACCGCCTTGAAGTCAGTGTAAACAATCCAAAATTCTAAATGATATTAGTTTCCTTTGTTATTGTCATCTATAGTGGTTATTTGCATAAAAACAGACCGTTTGATGAGGAAATGATTGTATCTTTTTTAAATATGTGCTTTGATTTAATAAAATGTAGCTAAATTTGTAACTTGAGTTACTTGACAAAGTAACTGGTATAATATTACTGAAATCCTATAAGTAATAAGTTATATTACTGAGTTACTGCTAAAAGTAATATATTACAAGTAATATGTTATTTTTGTAATGAGTTACCCCCAACACTGATGACGAGACACCACCTGAATGTATTCCTCATTCTTGGTCCCAGTGGCTGTTTGGGCGAGTTGAACAGTCCAGCCTTCTGGCACACACAAAGGGTAACTGACTTCCACAACTCAAATCGTTCCAGCGGTCCTGGTCTGTAAATGACAAGAGACCATTTGTACGAAAACAACAATGTAACTGATGTTAGAGAAGTGTGCCATGTGAGAGGGAGGTTCTACCAGGCTAGGGAGGTTCAGCTTGAAGGAAAAATGACTTTACCTCCAGAGTTCATCTCCGCACACACAGTGTTCTGTGCCTCCAAGGTTGTTGGACCCTCCACTGGCACAGAGCTGATAGTCAAACCTGGAACCATCGCTCCGCAACCACAAGTCCTCCTGTCAACAGAGACATTTCATCACTTGTTATCAGTGGTGTTAATGGCCAGCTTTTACTCTGGGAACCCTACTTACGCAGGATGGGGGTCCCTGGACACGACGCGGCCCGGGTGAGGAGCATAGGATATTATTTCTGAATGCTTGACTGTTTTGTTTTTACTCATTATACCATTACAACTACTGTACATACAAATATCTTATAAAGGTTAGAGAGAGAGAGAGAGAGAGAGAGAGAGAGAGAGAGAGAGAGAGACATTCTAAATAGTTAATTTCCACAAGGCTTTGGAACTTTATTTTGAAATGTTGCACTTAAAGTCAGGGGGATAAGGGGGGAGAGAGATTGATTGTAAGTTTGTATTTAAACACACACTGCCTCTTTAACGCTCCTCTTCCTGGAATAAAGCAAAGCCTGATAACCCCTCCCTCAAACTAAGCCAGTTATATTCTCTCCACATATTTCCTGTCCCTCCCCTTTCACAGATCTGCCAGTTTAAAGATGGGTGTAAACATGCTGTGAAGTGCAAGAGCTGACCAGCCCATTCACTGCAGATCAGCACATGAACATGAAGAAAACAACAAGAGGTTTGGTTTGGAGCAGAGCCGCAGCTTGTTTCAGTTCAGAGGAAGTGAAACTATCTGACTCACTGTCACTGAGAAGTGAAATGGCGCAGCAAGGAATTCAGCTGGACGGGGGAAAAGGGTGCTGTTCGATCTGTCTGGATCTACTGAAGGATCCGGTGACTATTCCCTGTGGGCACAGCTACTGCATGAGCTGTATTAAAGACTGCTGGGATGCAGAGGATCAGAAGAAAATCCACAGCTGCCCCCAGTGCAGACATACCTTCACACCAAGGCCTGCCCTGGTGAAAAGTACCATGTTAGCAGAGTTGGTGGAGGACCTGAGGAAGACCGGACTCCAAGCTGCTCCTCCTGATCGCTGCTATGCTGGACCTGGAGATGTGGGCTGTGATTTCTGCACTGGGAGAAAGCTGAAAGCCCTCAAGTCCTGTCTGATGTGTCTGGCCTCTTACTGTGAGCAGCACCTCCAGCCTCACTATGATGTAGCTCCATTAAAGAAACACAGGCTGGTGGAAGCCACCGTGAAGCTTCAGGAGAACATCTGCTCTCGTCACGACGAGGTGATGAAGATGTTCTGTCGTACTGATCAGCAGTGTATCTGTTATCTCTGCTCCGTGGACGAACATAAGGGACACGACACAGTCTCAGCTGCTGCAGAAAGGGGCGAGAAGCAGAAAGAGCTCGGGGTGAGTCGCCAAGAAATCCAGAAGAAACTCCAGGCCAGAGAGAAAGACGTTAAGGTGCTTCAACAGGAGGTGAATGCTATGAATCTCTCTGCTGATAAAGCAGTGACAGACAGTGAGAAGATCTTCATTGAGCTGGTCAGTCTCATTGAGAAGAGAAGCTCTGAGGTGAAGCAGCAGATCAGATCCCAGCAGAAAGAGGAAGCGAGTCGGGCTGAAGAACTTCAGGAGAAGCTGAAGCAGGAGATCTCTGAGCTGAGGAGGAAACACACTGAGCTGGAGCAGCTCTCACACACAGAGGATCACATCCACTTCCTCCACAGTTACCCCTCGCTGTCGCGTCTCAGTCAATCTACAGACTCACCCAGCATCGATACCCGTCCTCTGGGCTACTTTGAGGATGTGACTGCAGCGGTGTCAGAGGCCAGAGAGAAACTACAGGACATTCTTACTAAGATGTCACTGACAGTGACTGAAGAGGATGTTTTACTGCCACGACCAGAGCCCAAGACCAGAGCTGACTTCTTACAATATTCACGTCAGATCACACTGGATCCAAACACAGCACACACACAGCTGTTATTATCTGAGGGGAACAGAAAAGCAACATACATGAGAGAAGAACAGTCATATTCTAGTCACCCAGACATATTCACTTACTACTGCTGTCAGGTCCTGAGTAGAGAGGGTCTGACTGGATGTTGTTACTGGGAGGTGGAGTGGAGCGGGAGGGGAGTTTCAATAGCAGTCTCATATAAAGATATTAGCAGAACCGGGAGTGAAAGTAGATTTGGATACAATGACAAGTCTTGGGCATTACAGTGTTTCAGCAATGGTTGTCAGTTCAGGTTCAGACATAACAGTATCACAACTCCCATCACAGGCCCTCGCTCCTCCAGAGTAGGAGTGTACCTGGATCACAGAGCAGGTATTCTGTCCTTCTACAGAGTCTCTGAAACCATAACTCTCCTCCACAGAGTCCAGACCACATTCACTCAGCCTCTCCATCCTGGACTGTGGTGTTTTTACACTGGAGCTGCTGAGCTGTGTAAGCTCAAGTAGACAGGACTTATTAAAGCAGCTGTGTGTGTGTGTGTGTGTGTGTGTGTGTGTGTGTGTGTGTGTGTGTGTGTGTGTGTGTGTGTGTGTGTGTGTGTGTGCGCGCGCGCGCGCGTGTGTGTGTGTGTGTGTGTGTGTGTGTGTGTGTGTGTGTGTGTGTGTTCTCTCCATCTTTGGTGCTTAGCTCTCATTGCTGTGGTGTCACTGCCCTTCCCACAGATCACCTGTCAGTCAAACATTGTGGGCGGGACTTTTTCCAAGTTAAATTTTCTGTTGATGATGTTTGATTTCCTGTAGGTGGCGCTCTTTTCTTTGCCTTATAGCAGTCAGTTGTGACTGTTTCTGTCCCACTACATGGGCCTTAATGGAGCTGTGTGTGTGTGTGTGTGTGTGTGTGTGTGTGTGTGTGTGTGTGTGTGTGTGTGTGTGTGTGTGTGTGTGTGTGTGTGTGTGTGTGTGTGTGTGTGTGTGTGTGTGTGTGTGTGTGTGTGTGTGTGTGTGTTTTACCAGGCTTTAGTGATTGAATGTGTGATCAAAGTGAATGTTTGCAAAGATCAATAAAAAAATCCCCAAGAATGAATAAAATATTTCTTCTGATTCATTCCAGGAAGTACATACTGTACATAACACTTGCATGCATGTAGAAAATAACGACTTTAACATTGGGTCTTCAATGATGACGTCAACAAAACAAACAAACAAACCGCGTCACTGGGTGGCAACGGCAATGGAACCCTATGGAGCCTGAGTTTGAGCGTCTGACTCTAGCCGGCTGACCGTGTTTACAATTTAAAAGCTGCGACACGTATACTTATTGTATTTGCCATTATTGTTATTCTTCTTCTCCCGGGAAGTTGGACTTCCCATGCATGAAAATAAACCAAACTTTGCAGACTTTGCACGGTTACATGCTGCCACTCCGACGTGCTGCCACTCCGACGTTCTGCCACTCCGAAATATCGGCACTCAGAAAGGGGGTCTATATTCCCCGTTTTTCACTAACCTCTCCCAGCCCCCACGCCAAACCTAACCTCCCCCCATGCCTAAACCTAACCTCCCCCAGACCCTAACCCAAAACCTAACCTCTCCCACCCCCACGCCTAAACCTAAGGTCGGCATTGCGGCTTCTAAGGTGAACGACCGCCAGGCCGAATAATGGAAGTTAACGTTCGGAGTGGCAGCATGTCGGAAAGGCAGAGGAACCCCACTTTGCACAAAGGTCCAGTCCCATGCCAAACTTAGTCGACGCAAACCTTAACACGACATGCATATATTATAGATCAAACTCTTGAGCTAATTCTGAATTTCCAAATATAAGCGATGTGATGTATACTTTTTGAGATATTAACGTTTGTTTGGCACAATTCATACTAGTTAACTGCCGCGGGGTTACGCATTTCTGGGTGGCAAGTGACGTCACGCTGATTCGTCCTATTGGTCAGCTATACAAAAAAAGACAAAAGTATCAACATTTGCTGTTTCCATAGATACAGTCGGTCTGTGTGGGAAACACCCACAAATTGTTACTATGGCTGGCGTGCGAGACTAGACGGTGGGGGGACTGTCATGGAAAATTATTGATCAAATGTCTATTGATTGATTAATTATTAATTATGACAATTCTAAGATGTATTTTGTGAACTGTGTTCTTCCAGCCTTCTGGCATACACAAAGAGGGTAACTGACTTCCACAACTCAAATCGTTCCAGCGGTCCTGGTCTGTAAATGACAAGAGACCATTTGTACGAAAACAGCAATGTAACTGATGTTAGAGAAGTGTGCCATGTGACAGGGAGGTTCTAGTTTACCAGGCTAGGGAGGTTCAGCTTGAAGGAAAAATGACTTTACCTCCAGAGTTCATCTCCGCGCACACACAGTGTTCTGTGCCTCCAAGGTTGTTGGACCCTCCACTGGCACAGAGCTGATAGTCAAACCTGGAACCATCGCTCCGCAACCACAAGTCCTCCTGTCAACAGAGACATTTCATCACTTGTTATCAGTGATGTTAATGGCCAGCTTTTACTCTGGGAACCCTACTTACGCAGGATGGGGGTCCCTGGACACGACGCACCCCGAGTGAGGAGCATAGGATATTATTTCTGAATGCTTGACTGTTTTGTTTTTACTCATTATACCATTACAACTACTGTACGTACAAATCTCTTACAAAAGTTAGAGAGAGAGAGAGAGAGAGAGGGAGAGGGGGGGGGGGAGAGAGAGAGAGAGAGAGAGAGAGAGAGAGAGAGAGAGAGAGAGAGAGAGAACCATTCTAAATAGTTAATTTCCACAAGCCACTTACAAGGGTTTTGAACTTTATTTTGAAATGTTGCACTTAAAGTGAGGGGGATAAGGGGGGAGAGAGATTGATTGTAAGTTTGTATTTAAACACACACTGCCTCTTTAACGCTCCTCTTCCTGGAATGTAGCAAAGCCTGATAACCCCTCCCTCAAACACAGCCAGTTCTATTCTCTCCACATCCTGTTCCTCCCCTTTCACAGATCTGCCAGTTTAAAGATGGGTGTAAACATGCTGTGAAGTGCAAGAGCTGACCAGCCCATTCACTGCAGATCAGCACATGAACATGAAGAAAACAACAGAGGTTTGGTTTGGAGCAGAGCCGCAGCTTGTTTCAGTTCAGAGGAAGTGAAACTATCTGACTCACTGTCACTGAGAAGTGAAATGGCGCAGCAAGGAATTCAGCTGGACGGGGGAAAAGGGTGCTGTTCGATCTGTCTGGATCTACTGAAGGATCCGGTGACGATTCCCTGTGGGCACAGCTACTGCATGAGCTGTATTAAAGACTGCTGGGATGCAGAGGATCAGAAGAAAATCCACAGCTGCCCCCAGTGCAGACAGACCTTCACACCGAGGCCTGTCCTGGTGAAAAGTACCATGTTAGCAGAGTTGGTGGAGGACCTGAGGAAGACCGGACTCCAAGCTGCTCCTCCTGATCGCTGCTATGCTGGACCTGGAGATGTGGCCTGTGATTTCTGCACTGGGAGAAAGCTGAAAGCCCTCAAGTCCTGTCTGATGTGTCTGGCCTCTTACTGTGAGCAGCACCTCCAGCCTCACTATGATGTAGCTCCATTTAAGAAACACAGGCTGGTGGAAGCCACCGTGAAGCTTCAGGAGAACATCTGCTCTCGTCACGACGAGGTGATGAAGATGTTCTGCCGTACTGATCAGCAGTGTATCTGTTATCTCTGCTCCGTGGACGAACATAAGGGACACGACACAGTCTCAGCTGCTGCAGAAAGGGGCGAGAAGCAGAAAGAGCTCGGGGTGAATCGGCAAAAAATCCAGAAGAAACTCCAGGCCAGAGAGAAAGACGTGAAGGTGCTTCAACAGGAGGTGAAGGCTATGAATCTCTCTGCTGATAAAGCAGTGACAGACAGTGAGAAGATCTTCATTGAGCTGGTCCGTCTCATTGAGAAGAGAAGCTCTGAGGTGAAGCAGCAGATCAGATCCCAGCAGAAAGAGGAAGCGAGTCGGGCTGAAGAACTTCAGGAGAAGCTGAAGCAGGAGATCTCTGAGCTGAGGAGGAAAGACGTTGAGC
>NC_139637.1:24200428-24202928 GCF_964638095.1 Poromitra crassiceps
CTGTGTTCTACCCAGGTTAGGTGATGGGGAATTCGTGTATTTGATCCAAAGAAATGCTCCTAATAAGGGTGGCAAAAAAATGCACTGAATGACAAATAGCAAACGGGTGAACGGAAGGAGAGAGAGAGAGAGACGAACCGCTAAAGCAAAAACAAGGTCTGCGCAGCATTTAAAATAGGGATGCACGATATTATCGGCAATCATATCGGTATCGGCCGATGTTAGTCATTTTTTAACATATCGGTATCGTATCGGTCAGATGTTGCAATGTTAATATCGGTTATCATTATCAGCCAAAATGTTCACATTGATATGAAATAATGCAGTAAATCTATGATTTATGGGCTTTTCCAAAGGTTTTGGAAATAAAGAAATGCATAACCTTTTCAAATTCACAGTGTTTACATGTGTTTTTCAGTGTGTACAAAATGTGATGATCATAGAAATGTGTTTTTATACAGATCATATCGACATCGGTAAATATCGGTTATCGGCCATAACAGCGATGTTAATCGTCATCGGGCAACATTTTCATATCGGTGCATCCATAATTTTAAACACTCTAAAATGTATAATGTTGATTTTTTACTGTGCCGTGTGGCCAAGTGTTGCACTGCACTGCAGATATGCCAGTGAGTCGCCTGCTCCCGAAGCAGAAAAAACATCTCCCCTCTCACTTTTAACCTCCGCCTCTCTTCTCTCACAATCCGAAGCGATGACGATGTACGGTCGATTCCCTCTCTCTCCCGACACATGTTGCCTTCATCCATCTCTCCTGTGTTGTTTCTGCTGCTCCTCCTGTCTGCTCCCCCCATCCTCCCTTCTTCCCGGGGCCCCTGCCTGCGCTGTGCCCGCTCGGCCCCGGGCTCGGCTCCGCACGTGTGGACCGGATTAGAGGGAGAACGCGAGGCCGTATTGATTTCTGAAGCTGTGAGATGACAACTTTGGGCCTCAGATCTCCTCCCTGCTCACAGCTGATTCACCACAAGCTCCTGTTTGCTCCCAGAGAACATCAGGAGAGAATAG
This sequence comes from Poromitra crassiceps, assembly GCF_964638095.1. Lineage (NCBI taxonomy): Eukaryota > Metazoa > Chordata > Actinopteri > Beryciformes > Melamphaidae > Poromitra > Poromitra crassiceps. Next base: position 24,201,455 of record NC_139637.1, read on the forward strand.
GGAATGAGACAGGGGGGGAGAGAAAGTGTTGATCCGTTGTCCGATCAATGCATAGAGGAAGTTGACCCTGTAATGATATCATGCTGCATTCTGATGTATATTCTCTCTATATCTTATCTACGTCTATAGTATAGAGTTTTGCTTTATTGAGGTCAGATTGTAACGCGTGCTGAGAAGGTGAGTCACAGTGGTATTTGTTGGTGGAGGTCCCTGTGGAAGAAATCCCTCATGGCTGCAGATGTGGGGAAGGAAAGCCCCCTCTACCAACAGCCCACGCATCACCTCCACTAGCAGCAGCAGATCAGGTGGGAAATGTGTTCACCTGACAGAAATGGGCTCCGTTTTGTCCTTTACAATTCCCCGTTTGGGGTCATCCCTATATGTTCCCTCAGCCCTATGTTCCCACAGCCCTATGTTCTCTCAACCATATGTTGCCTCATATGTTCCCTCAGCCCTATGTTCCCTCAACCATATGTTCCCTCATATGTTCCCTCAACTCTATATGTTCCATCAACCCTATGTTCCCTCAGTCCCAGGTTCCCTCAATCTTATGTTCCATCAACCCTATGTTCCCTCAGCCTTATGTTCCCTCAACCCTATGTTCCCTCAGCCTTATGTTCCCTCAGCCCTATGTTCCCTCAACCATATGTTCCCTCAGCCCTATGTTCCCTCATATGTTCCATCAACCGTTCCCTCATATGTTCCCTTAGCCCTATGTTCCCTCAACCATATGTTCCCTCATATGTTCCCTCAACCATATGTTCCCTCAGCCCTATGTTCCCTCATATGTTCCCTCATATGTTCCCTCAGCCCTATGTTCCCTCAACCATATGTTCCCTCATATGTTCCCTCAGCCCTATGTTCCCTCAGCCCTATGTTCCCTCAACCATATGTTCCCTCAGCCCTATGTTCCCTCAACCATATGTTCCCTCAGCCCTATGTTCCCTCAACCATATGTTCCCTCAGCCATATGTTCCCTCAACCATATGTTCCCTCAGCCCTATGTTCCCTCAACCATATGTTCCCTCAACCATATGTTCCCTCAGCCCTATGTTCCCTCAACCATATGTTCCCTCAGCCCTATGTTCCCTCAACCATATGTTCCCTCAACCATATGTTCCCTCATATGTTCCCTCAGCCCTATGTTCCCTCAACCATATGTTCCCTCATATGTTCCCTCAGCCCTATGTTCCCTCAGCCCTATGTTCCCTCAATCATATGTTCCCTCAGCCCTATGTTCCCTCAACCATATGTTCCCTCAGCCCTATGTTCCCTCAACCATATGTTCCCTCAGCCCTATGTTCCCTCATATGTTCCATCAACCCTATGTTCCCTCATATGTTCCCTCAGCCCTATGTTCCCTCATATGTTCCCTCATATGTTCCCTCAGCCCTATGTTCCCTCAACCATATGTTCCCTCAACCCTATATGGCTGAGGGAACATAGGGCTGAGGGAACATCTCGAATAACCAGA
>NC_139637.1:24207928-24217928 GCF_964638095.1 Poromitra crassiceps
GCTTGGCTAAAATTTAAGCTGAAACCAAGTTTAAACTAAACTAGAAAAAAAAGTTTGTGGAGAAATGCATAGGGGACACACCTAAAAGAAGCACAATGAAATCAATCCAATTCCAATTTTTAGAGTACAGTAGAATAAAATCCAATTGAAAACAAAGAAGTAGAATAATCCTGGTGAGTTTGATTCTGTGTGCGAAAAATAGAAAGAGACAAGATAGAGCACCAGGAAGTAACCACAATTTCTTTCTATTTATCAGATTTGAATTTTCTTTACCATCTATTTCTGTATTCTTGACTGTCCAGTAGGTGTCAGTGTAGGTACACGAGTCGAGTCCTCTTGCGGTTCGGTGACGTCACACCACGAAAACCCGGAAAAGAATGAAATACAGCGTATATTCTTTCTGAATGCCTAACAAAACCAATTATTGCAGCTACTGTCGCGACGTAAGTTAAATGCATTGCTATCGCGACTTTTGTTTCTACATTAGGCTAATTTCTGACATAAACTGAGCTGCGGTAGCACGCTAGCAGTTGTCATTTGTTTTGCTAATGTATTTACTACGTTGCTACTAGCTACTATGTAGCGTTAGCTAACTAGCCTGCTGCTATGCTATGCTATGCTATGCTATGCTATGCTATGCTATGCTAGCACGACTGACTGGCGTTTAACATTTTTACCCCATGATTTTGTATCTAGCGCAGATCGTCTTGCCTGTGGTCAACATGTCCTCCTGGAGGGAAGGACGCTCTTTTGTTGTGGCCACAGTCGTAACTCTGCTTCTGCTGGAGGCTGTCGCTGTGGCACAGGCGAAGGTAAATCACCAACACCCCTGCTGCATATACTGTCATCATAATAATTAGCGTATTAGCATAATTAGCGATGTTGTTGAGGGAATTCACCTTGACTTCATTTTCTGGTTCATTCAAATGGCAGAACTTTGAGGATGTGCGCTGCAAGTGTATCTGTCCGCCGTACAGAAACATCACTGGACACATCTATAACAGAAATGTCTCCCAAAAAGATTGGTAAGATTCTCAACAGCAGAATGCAAATCCCACTGTGCTGTATAGATACTGTTGAAACATTATCCCACAATATGTGGAAATATGGTTGTATGTCTCATCAGCACTGTGCCCACTGTACAGTTTCATGTGTTTTCCAGTAACTGCCTCCACGTAGTGGAGCCCATGCCAGTGCCTGGTCATGATGTGGAGGCTTATTGCCTGCTGTGTGAGTGCAAATATGAGGAGCGCAGCAGCAACACCATCAAGGTACCGCTTATTTCTTCATCCTGCTCGTCGGTCGCTTAACATGAACCATGCATCTCAAACACTGTCAAGTCTGTTGTTGTTCACTATGTCTGCAATGCTATTTAATTCAAACTGAATTTTAGTTGTGGGAGAAGTCGGAAAATTGACCTCATGTCAGCGTTTTAGGCTTCATTCATTGACATCTAAATTAAAATAATGTCCATTAAATGTTTGACACCCAACAAACAGCATGGTTGCCATAATAATTGATATCGGATGATGAAACTGAGTTTCCACTTTAGATTATTTACTAATTTACTACTACTATTTCGTAGCCTGGGTAAACCCAGCCTCCACGTGACCTCTATGTGCTATAGAGGTCACCTGGATGCTGGGTTTACCCAGGCTAACTATTTGGACTTATGAATCATATCTGTTTCAATCCAAAATTCTGCTGAGGAAATGAAGGGAAACTGCGTTGTGACTTCAGATACTGTCAAAAGGGACTTGTGTTGGTATTATTTTTTCCCCTACCTGCCTGTCCCAGGTGACCATCATCATCTACCTGTCTGTTGTGGGCGCCCTGCTGCTCTACATGCTGTTCCTGCTGCTGGTGGATCCGCTCATCCGCAAACATGAGCCCTACACCCAGCCCCTGCACAACGAGGAGGATGCTGAGGTATAGCCCCACACACACACACACGCACGCACGCACACAGACACACACACGCGCACACACACACACACACACGCACGTGCACACACACACACACACACACACACACACACACATACACAAAAACAATCTGTGTGCACATGTATGTTATTGAATTTGAATATGAAGTGTAGTTCTTGATTTCACCTGTTCTCTGTGTTCAGGAGATGCGTCCGCGCGTGGACAACGCGCAGGCCAGAGGCCAGGCCACCATGCTGGAGCGGGTGGAGGGTGCACAGCAGCGCTGGAAGAAGCAGGTCCAGGAACAACGCAAGACTGTTTTTGACCGCCACAAGATGCTTAGTTAAACTCCCATGGCTGATCTCAGACCAGGACTAGAGTAGGTAACCTGCCCCAGGCTCAGCGCTATTACACTCTCACCAGCTACATCGTTACTACTCCCCTTTCTCATTTCAATGCACCACACCATCTGAATTACTATTTTCCTCCTCGTGGAGAAACTAGGAATACTGATCTATCAAGATCAGTTTTTTTTATCATAATAGCAGAGCAATATAGGCTAAGTTGTTGTTATAACTGCTAGCCTCCACAATCTCAAATCATTTCAGCAAACAAGCAAGCAAGCTTTTTTCCAATTTTCCAATAATAACGCAATAGGTTTGGAATGTTTGCCTGTGATGTTACAACTTAGCACTTTTTTGGCTATTTAGGCACCGCTCCGACAGCCCATACGCTTTCTCGTGATGTGTTTTGTTGTTATTTGCCAATTGAATGAATCACCATGCCGTTTTTTCTCATAGAAATTACTTTTCGTGCGGTTACCTCGGAACAGGTAAGCTTTATGTTTGTGAATGGTCCGCTCATTGCATAGCGTATTAATTATACCCTACTTGTGCTATTGCCAAGCAATGCACATTCCCTAGTCTAGCACTGTATTTAATAATTTTGACTCATCTCATTGCACGTAAATGACCAAGGCATATTTTGGGTATTATTTGTACTAACAGGATTGTTACTTTCTTAGTTTTGCCTTGAAATTGTGGCTTCATAGCTTTGACATTGCCTAAGATAGCCCCAATAATGTGTCTTTTTCCCTTTCTCTCTCTGTATGGGAGAGATTGTAACACCAAACTTCATTGCAAAATTCACCAAGTTAACCGTTTGACTCGCTTATATCACCAAACATACACATAAACATACTTGCGAAACGTAACTCGTGGCAGCGTCCACCGAAAGATTTGGCGTACAACTTTGTATCGTGAAATTACGAGTGGATCGCAACAATTTTGAAAGTAAATCATGTTCTGTGAGGTTTGTGTAAGGTAACGTTATTTACTAGTTTTTGCAATGAAGTTTGAGATATCATTCCGATACGAAGAGAGAAATAAAGAACGTATCTCTGCCAATAGAGAATGTTGAATCAGTTAAGCATCATGTGCTGCTAAGGAGTAGCGGCACTGGGGACGTCTCGTGGCTGTGAATAGCGCCCCCTATGTGCATCGTGGTGCGTCAGTAAATTTCGCCCCCTCGCCTTCCTGGGAATTTTTCAGTAAGTCGCAGAAAGGCCCAGTGGGCCTACATTACCTCACACACAAGTGAGAACGGGTGAACTTTATTTATTTATATTGACTTTGTTCTATCACTGAAACGTTTTTGCGTACATTGTTTTAATTTAAAGCTAATTTGATATCGCTGGTATGATGCATTTTGTCGTTTTAAGAGCTTCTTTTTTTCCCCGTCAATGTTGTGTAATAGATGTTTCTCTCCAGTCTGACTGGATTCGTGCACTGAATGTTTTTTGCTCATGTCTCAATATAATCTGCTCGGTGTAAAATAAAAAATACTCTGCTTGAGTATGAGATTTTCCTTTATTGGCCTAAGTTTGTTTTCATCAGAATTTGGTTGCGGACTCTTGTCTTGTCGCTGGTGCTGTTGATCAGCACTAGGGGGCAGCAGAGTACACGTTATGTGGTTCCCTCCTTTTGCTCTGTGTTGTATTTTTGAAATGCTCGAGTAGTTCAGAGGAAGCCACCGAAGCACTTTTTTTTTGGTCATCAAATTCATTCTTGAATTTGATATGTTTTTCAGTTGTGGGGTAAAACTATTTCAACAATCTAAACTCCTGATAAGATGTCCAGTCAATTTGGGAAGTTGTAAGCTGTTATATTTACAGGGTACCCACGGGTCCTTCCTTGAACGTTTATGAATTTGAGGAAAAAAATCAAGGCCTTGAAAGTTTTTGAAAATAGACATAATTAGACATGAGTCATTGAAAGTGGTTGAATTTATATATTTTGTGCGTGAATTGGGAAGTTCTTTTGATATTTTTTTACTTCACCGTGTAACACAGCACAGTTAAGTGTTCACACATTCAAGCCTCTCTCTTTCTAATTGTTGTCTGTGAGCTTCTGTAAAACTTTCTAGTTCTCGTGCAAATTCTCAGTTTTGTAAGTAACCGTAATCAACCTTGATTCGTGTATCAAACTACGTCATGTTGCGTCCATGAATTTGAGGAGATTGCGCCAGGAAAGTTCTTGAATCTGATGTTTACGAAGGTGTGGGAACCCTGTATTTATATTTTTTCATCCCCATCCAAACTCATTTCTTGGAGTGTGGCTCTCTAGGGAACTCCTCCACCATGTGTAAACACCGTCTGTTATGTCAGAGCGCTGGGGGATTCTGTGGGCCGGCTAACCCAAGTGGGTCTCTTCAATCATGTCTCAGCCTTGCGTGTTTTGTCCCGTTGCTGTGATCCAGACGTCTAAACACTGTCCTGTATCTGCACAGTGTCACACGGAGAGAAACACCTCTCCAGTCTCCTCTCTGCTCCCTTCTTCTCCTCGTTAGTTCAAGGGTGCCAGACCGGTGGCCAGCCGGAGAGCAGCTGAGTCTTTGATGAGGGAGGGGGGCTCGGCTCTCTCAAGACCCCCCCCTGAACTACTGCTTCTCTGTGTAGGAATTTAGCCAGGGACAAGGGCAAAGATGCCCCCAAGAAATCTCAGAATGCCCCTAAAAACCATGATCATGGGGCAAAAATTGCCCCCAAGATTTATATAATTTTCTTCTCATTCCATTCATTTAATTTCCATCTCTAACACACACTCAACACCTGCAAGCTGGTTGCCAGAAGAAGATGAACACATTCACACAAACAGTGTGCTGTTGTCCCCACTACGCTTGAGCAACTTTATGCAGTAAATACTTTTTTTAAGTGCCCCCAAAATCGTGTAAATGCCCCCATTTTCTAGAACGTGGGAGCAAAATTTGCCCCCAAAATATTTGTTCAATTTCCTACACTGCTACCCCACCCCACCCCCCTTGATCCAACCTACCCCCATCTTCCCCCACCTACCCCCACCCCCCTCATAGCCATCCCCAAGCATGGCCTGTCAGTGGTTCAAGTCTATATTTAAACTACGACAGGGCCAACTGCTCCTCCAACCGCTCGGGGCTATTATTTTTCCCTGCCTAGGGGACTTTTCTGTCAGACGCCCCTGGCCAGGAGTTGAGGCCTGTGTGGCTCCGTGCGAGAGAGTCAGAGGGAGAGGCTGCAGGGGGACGCGAGGAGCATCGGAGGAGCATACACACGCACACAGGACCGAGGAGGATCCGGGGAACCCAGGGAGCCTTCGCAAAACAAAACAGGAAGTTATAATACCGCGTCGTCTCGCTTTTTGGAATATTCGGTGAAGGGGACACATTTCTCCGGGATAGAGGCTTCGATCCTGAGGAGGCGTCAAAGATGGCGGCCATCGGCGAGGCGGCCAATCCGGACATCATGAGCGAGGAGGACCTGAAGAGGAAGCAGCGGGAGAAGCTGAAGAAGCTGCAGGCCACGGGGGGGAACCCGCGGCCCGCGCGCTCCCTCTTCGTCTTCACGCTCAAGAACCCCTTCCGCAAGGCCTGCATCAAGATCGTGGAGTGGAAGTATCCTTCGCACCGTGCCACCTCGCGCGCACACACGCACACGCACACACACACACACACACACACAGTAACACACACACACCTGATGTTAACACAGTGAATTGACAGCTGCTAACTCGTCCAGCTGTGGTCTGCATGCCCAAGCCGAGGCTCTTTCAAATCTCTGTTGAGGGGTGTTAAGACTTCTGTTATGTATCTGGCCGGCCCCGTGTCACCGTCAAGTATGTAACCCTCGTCTGTTCACCAGCAGGGCGTCCTGGCTAACCCCCCGAGCTATTTAGATCTGGCAGACACAAACAAGAAATAAAGCCACTTAATTTAGTGATAAGTGTGTTTTAATGTGGAAAGATGCTATAGTGGACTCCAGGCTTGACGCTGGGAAAAATGGCTGCTGAGTGATGTTGTCCCTGTAGGGGGGTTTCCTGCTTTTAGTCTGATGTCTATTCCCAGATAACACATGCTCATACATACCTTCCATCTGAAATAGCTTGTGATGTGATAGGCATTTTGTGGTATATTGTCAGGGGAGGGGGGGAAACCCCCATATCTTCATAGCTGGTGAAGAAGTGGGATATTTGGAATTATGGCAGTTGGAAGAATGAGCGTTGAATTTTAAACGTCGGTGCGGAGTTGATGAGTTCTCAACTCTTCAAAGCGGTTTTGTTGATTTTATTTGTTGACGTGTGTCGTCTTATTCTTGAGATCTTTGGCTGTGCTTTAGCCGGGGCTGTGTGCTCGTGCTCGACCGAGTCAAGTGAAAGTTTTACGACGGTAGTTTAATCACATTGCTATGCGTTTCCATAACCCCCGCAGGCATTAGGTTCACTATTCACCGCAGAAGAATGTTCCAGAAATAGATTTAACCCCCTTTTAATACTTCAAAATGTGTGTTTTCTTTATTCTACCAATGCCAACTGACGTTTGAATGGATTAATAATATCTCACAGTAGATGGACCTGCTGTCTCTTTTCTTGATCAGTTGTGTGTTTTTAAATGGCTCAGTCATATTCTGGGGCTGTGCAGCTGTCCTGTGGCATCACAGCTCCAGACATGATGCTGAGCTGGCAGGGGAATTCTCTCACGTTGCCCCCTATGGGTGAGAATGGGCCTGTGCAGCAGACCGGGTTACAGCAGTTGGGGCCCGTCTGTCTGTGTGGCAGATTAATGGGCTGTTTTAGGTGCGGTGTTTCAGAGAACATCAAGACGCACCGCTGATCGATCAATACCAGCAAGGCAATAGAGAGCCAAAGTGAACGTCACTTCCTGCTTCAGCGCCGTACCGGAGATTTTCATCCGCCATTTATTTTCCCATAGACATTTAGTAAAATGCTTATAAAAAAGAGTTTTACTTGGTCAAACCAAACGGTTCAGATATATTTAGAATCGGGAGAGACCGCATAACATTTCACTCAGACCAAAACATAAAAAAAAAAAACAGGTTTAAAGGAACACTCCGCCCATTTTCAACCAGCTTTGTATCATTAGAACATCAGTAGTATATCAGAAAACTGTAAACTGTTTTGAAGTCTGTCATTTAATTTGACAGTTATTGAGTGTTAAAGTGTGGACCAGTGACATCACTGGTCCACACTAACTCAAATTAATAACTCATTAACTCAAATCAACTCTCAATAACTGTCAAACTATTCATCATTCATCTAGTTTGACAGTTATTGAGAGTTGATTTGAGTTAATGAGTTATTAATTTGAGTTAGTGTGGACCAGTGATTTAACACTCAATAACTGTCAAATTAAATGACAGACTTCAAAACAGTTTACAGTTTTCTGATATACTACTGATGTTCTAATGATACAAAGCTGGTTGAAAATGGGCAGAGTGTTCCTTTAAAGAAAATATTTTTTCGACGTTTTTAAAGTTTTGGTCTGAGTGAAATGTTCTATGGTCTCTCCCGATTCTAAATATAGCTGAACCGTTTGGTTTGACCAAGTAAAACTATTTTTTATAAGCATTTTACGAAATGTCTATGGGACAATAAATGGCGTAGAAAAATCTCTGGTACAGTGCTGAAGCAGGAAGTGACGTTCACATTGACTCTCTATAGAGCTGTTTGATATACAGCGTCTTTTTGCCACATTGAGACAGAGAACAACTGGTACAGATAATGCTCCATGTATCCTCTAAAACTGGCACTCAACCCACAATTGTTGGCCTTTTTATACATGTACTGGATGAGTTCAAATATTTTTTATTTGATTTTTTATTCAGTTTGCATTCGTGAGATCAACACAAAAACATCAATAAACATAAAGACAAAATACAAAACCTATTACACAAAACATACGGTACAATGATGTTCATTCACAACATTGACAAGACGAATAAACAAAGATAAGATTTAACTACTGATCCCAAAACCCTGTGCGTGCATAGGGCCAACATAATCCATATGAGGTATTTGCATTCTAATCAGGTTCTCTGTTTTTCACCAACACATATCATTTTCATTCAAATAAATACTTCCATTTCATGACATATCACATAATTGCAACACAAGCTCAAATAATAGTGCACAGTCTTGCTAAATATGGCCAACGTACGTAAGCATGTTTTGGGGGATGTGGTGTTCTGCCGTTCTGCCTCGTCCGTGTGTCGTTCTGATCCTGAGCTGAACCTCCAGAACCTTTGAGTACATCGTCCTGCTGACCATCTTTGCTAACTGTATAGCTCTGGCTGTGTTCCTGCCCATGCCTGAGGAGGACAGCAACAACACCAACACAAACCTGGTGAGGACGCATGTAACACACACACACACACACACACTTCCACGTAGGACTAAATTGTCTCTATATGAGGAGTAGGGCTGCCACTAACGATTATTTTCATAATCGATTAATCTGTCAATTATTTTCTCGATTAGTCTATAAAATGTCAGAAAATGGTAGTAAATGACGGATCAGTGTTTCCCAAAGCCCAAGATGACGCCCTCAAATGTCTTGTTTTGTCCACAACTCAAAGATAATATCAGTTTACTGTCATACAGGAGTAAAGAAACCAGAAAATATTCACATTTAAGAAGCTGGAATCAGAGAATTTAGAGCTTTTCTCTTAAAATTGTACTCAAAACGATTATAATCGATTATCAAAATAGTTGTCGATTAATTTTCTGTTGATAGACTAATCAATTAATTGTGGCAGCTCTAATGAGGTGCAAGCGTTTGTTTATTATATGACTGATAACTCCTCAAAACCCACCAAATACTTTACTCAAGATTGAACACAGTTCAGTTCAGAAGCGCCCACACATTCACGCCTCTCTCTCTCTTTTTAATTGTCTGTGAGCTTCTCTAAAGCATGCTATTTCTCATCATAACAATTCTCAGTTGTTGTAACAGTAATTAACCTTCATCTGTGTGTCAGTCAGTCAAACTATGCTGTGTTGGGTGCTTGAATTTGAAGGGAATTGGGCCCGGAAAGTCCTTCAAAAGTCTTTGAATTCGATTTTTAAGAAGGTGTGAGAAGAACCCTGATAATGTATTTGTCCCTTTTGAGGCCGTGGGGTCAAACAAGTCCACAGCCAACTGTTTCAGCTGGTCAGTTGGTCCCGTGAGACCCGTTTACAACATGCCTCCAGACACAAGTCACTTCTTTACTCGGAGCTTCATCAGAGGATCGTGTCATCACGATGTGCTCGTGGTTGATCCATCTCCCTTCACAAACAGGCTGTTGAAGAACATCAGGGATCACAGGCTTGAGGGATATTACCAGTACGCAGCATCTGATGTACATTGAATTTTTCCCATGGCGCTGGGCCAGCAGGCCCAGCCGGGGTCAGAATATGGCAAAGTCAGGACACTCAGTCAGTCGGTCGGTCAGTACGTCACTCACTCACTCACTCATGAATGTTTAGTGAAGGGGGCGGAGCTAGGGATAGGAAGGTCGTAGAGAGTCGGAATTCGAGGGATGGGTAGGGGGAGTGGCTAGGGGGGATGTGGGTGGCGGGCGCGGGCGTGGCGCCATAAAGCTGAACGGCCACACCACGGCGCTGTGGGCTTAAAGGTTTGTGCTGGTTTCCTAAGTGGAAAAAGCTCACAGAGTAGCCAGGGATGTTCAACTGACTCATAAATAAATAAATAAATTAGTTGATCTTGCACTTTCTGTCTGTTTTTACACATAATCTGTGCTCAT
>NC_139637.1:24220428-24297928 GCF_964638095.1 Poromitra crassiceps
CTTGGTTTCGTTTGAGTGACAACATTTCTTATTTTGTAGTCAAATGACGCATGCTTGTACTGTACGCGCATGTGTGTGTGTGTGTGTGTGTTTGTGTGTGTGTTTTCTTGTTGGTGTCTGCAAGATTGCCATTGGAATTTATAACTCCCTTTGGGACTGACTGGATGTCGTCTCTTAAAACAGACGCGTTGGCTCACGCAAATTCCAAATGCTTCCTCCTCCCCGTCAGAGCAATTTAGAGAGAGAGTGGCGTCAGCGGAGGACCAAACTGCGTGACTCATTAGCCAATGAACAGCCAGGAAGGCGTCTCGCGCTACTTTTGAATGCTAAAATAAAGATGATAATGTACAATTTGATTCTAAAAAATAACAACTTTCAAAGTACAACACAAACTGTCCATTTTGCTGCAACTCGACAGTGCTGCTTAATCCAGGACCTTACTTCCTGGAACTATTGAGAGTAAAAAAAACTGGTCCATTGGAGTGAATGGAGATGTCGTGACTCTTCTATATACATGGCTCTGTGGGGGATGTCTCGATGTCCCGTCTAAAAAGGCAGGTGATTGGAGAAATACGAGCGGATGTCCCGCCTAAAGGCAGACATCTGCTTGTATTTCTCCAATCGCCTGCATCGGTTCAAACTTCCTCCCTGTCTGAAGCATTTCCCCCTCCCCAACTTCCATTGACCAGGCTCTGTGGGTGTAAAGTACAGACTGACCAGGCTCTGTGGGCGTAAAGTACAGACTGAGGGCGTAAAGTACAGACTGACCAGGCTCTGTGGGCGTAAAGTACAGACTGACCAGGCTCTGTGGGCGTAAAGTACAGACTGTATAGTGAGTGCATTTGAAGAATATAGAAGAGACAGTCTGGCTTGAGAGACTAGAATGGATGTAGCTGGATATTTCAGCCACGAATTATGAGTGCCCCTACTTTCTTTAGTAAGATGATGAAGGGAATTAAATACAGCATTTATAACATACGATAATTACATGTATTTATGCTAATTGGTTAATTGAATATTGGAGTTAAATCCCCTGGGAACTAGAGCGTATCATACTCTTCTCGTAATCACAGCTTCTCCTTACCGCATGTACAGTCGTCAACAATTTAGGGCGAGAGAGAGGTTATGTTGTATCTACTATCTAACGCTTTCATAACAAGTTGTTCTAGTAAGCCAGTGACACTCAACTTGCGGCCCTGTGTGGCCCGCGATGGAATTGCAAAAAAGAAAAAGAAAAAATGTTTTTTTTTTCCAGTGCACATGCAAGATACCCGCTGAATAAGTGTCCAAATGTTCATGTCATTCTGGCCAATACTCCACTTCTGTTATAGCATTTCAGTCTGGAATATGAAATATCTTTCAATAATCTATGATTTAGCTGCTAAATTGTCAAATACTGCCGTCTGCTCGCTACCCAGGCACTTATGTATGTACTTAACCTAACTAACTTAACCTAACGAACTATCCGGTGTGCACAACATTGTCAGACTTGTCTGACATCTACAATCCGCTACAGAAAAATGTATATTGTTTGTTTATTAACTGGCCCCTGGCCTTCTATCATTTCACGAAAGTGGCCCCCGGGCAAAGCAAGTTGAGTATCCCTGTAGTAAGTGATGATGTGTGCTGTATTGTTTTGGTACCAAGATAATACCTCCCTGTCAGGGATGAACTTTTCCACCACAGTGTGTCAGGGAGTCCCCGACACTGTGTTGGAAAATGTTAATCCTGTGTGTGTTTCTCTGTCTGTCTGCTATAGTGACGGTCACTGTACACACACACACACACACACACACACACACACACACACATGCACACGCATACACTGTACTGTATGCATACACAGTCTGAGGAAAACCATACATGGAGCTATAGCTCTGTTCTCTCTGACAACTTCAACACTAATGTTAAAAACACAGACAGATCTCAATTACTAACAGATGTTCACATTCAACCGTCCTTACATTTATCTGGGCTTACCACCTCTAAACAAAGCTTTTAGATTTTTTTATTTATTTATCAAATTTTTATTTATGTATTTTTTATTTATAATTTTTTTTGCTTATCGTTTAACAGCGCTGATGAGACAGTGTAAAGAATCTCCTGAAGGTTAAAGTGAGGTTCCTCTAATCTCTACACCTGGTTTTTAAATGCGACCTGTATCCGGATAAGTTACCTGGATAATGGTCACATTTAAAAACCAGGTGTAAATGGGGTGAAAGACACATGTGAGCCAGACTGCCTCCAGATGTGGTCAGGAAGATCTGATCACATCCTGATCACCATACGTTTTACACCTTGCATTAACATGCATTTTTCCTTATCCAGATAACATCCAGATAACTTATCCGGATACAGGTCACATTTAAAAACCAGGTGTAAATTACAAAATAACCCTCCAACTGGAGGCGGATAACTCGCCATCTTCGGCTGCTCGGAGTCCTCTTTGCTCCTCCCAACGGCCGTGCAGCAATCTCTGACACAGGGAATGACAGTCGCCAAGAAACTAATTTTGAAGGAATGGAAGTCCTCCTCTCCACCTTCTTTTCAGCTGTGGCTGACAGACATGATCTCAGTTATACGTATGGAGAGACTCAGATTCCAGAGGACGAATTCTTTAGGGAGATTTTCTGTTGTTTGGGACCTGTTCCTGACCTATTTCCATCAGGCTAGGGGCGGTAATTGAGTTTCTTTTGGATCCTTTGCACAGTTTTTTTTTTTTTTTATTGTTTTGTAAGCACATTTTTCTATGACTGGTAGCACCATTTTGTAGCATTGTAATGTTGAATGTATGTATATATGTTTTTTCTTTTATTTTCTTTTTTCCTGTTCTTGTTTTATTTTCTTTATGTTCTGAAAAAGTAAAAAAAAAAAAAAAAAAAAAAAAAGGTAAACGGGGTGTCTGTGACTCATGTGCCATCCATCCATAAGCCTGCTTGGGCCTGCTTGTTGATTCAGCACCAAAATGACTTCAGCTATCAACATAAATTATCTTTTGCACCTATTGCTGTTCCCTCCAGAGGCAACTCAAATACCAAAGATTTCACTTAGCTACTCCAGTGGTTCTCTCTAACGCTCACCCTCATATCTTCCCTACAGAACTGCATCAATGGCCTCATCAAATCTCACTTCCTGGTTTGTGTGTGTGTTTTTTGCTCAGGAGAGTCTGGAGTATATCTTCATGGTGGTCTTCACCTTAGAGTGCTTTCTGAAGATAGTGTCGTATGGGTTAGTGTTCCACGAGGGCGCCTATTTACGGAACTGCTGGAACATACTGGACTTTGTCATCGTCTTCATGGGGTAAGATGAGCTCCGGGCTGCAGACGGACAGCAAAGGCCACTGGAAACAGATTCTCTTGAGCATATGTGTCGTTTTATAAGCAGCGTTCCCATGGCTCCTTTGAATCCTTGAAAGTTTGTGAATTTGAGAGAGAGAGAACATCAAGGCCTTGAAAGTTTTTTAAAATAGACATGGGTCATTGAAAGTGTTGAATTGTTATATTTTGTTCAAGAATAGAAAATTAAATTCTTTTAATTTTTTTTTAACTTAAGAATGTAATTTCAAAAGTGCATTGGTTTTCTGCTGATGAACTGTATGCTCATTTTGTAACCGATGTATGAGAGTGGAAAAAAGTTATACTTCTCACAACATCAAGGCGAAAACAAAACACAATGTTAGATCATCATGCTATCAAATCAAAGGGGTTGTTTCCAGATTAGATTTGGCTTTTTGAGCAGCAATATTTAAAATTATACCATTTAATCTAGTGAAATATAGAGTTTTGTAGTGGTGTTGACTTAGAGCTCTGGATCATGTTTGCCTGCAGCCTCTTCACCTTTGCCGTGGACACCATCAATAAGATCATGGGTGTGCCGATGGAGAAGGGCGGAGGCTTTGACATGAAGGCCCTGAGAGCCTTCAGAGTGCTGAGGCCCCTACGCCTCGTCTCTGGAGTCCCCAGTAAGAACCTGCACCTACACTACTGTACCTCACCTCTGTCCCTCACTACTGTACACTACTGCACCTCACTACTGTACCTCACTACTGTACCTCACTATTGTACACTACTGTACCTCACTACTGTACTCACATAAATAAGCCCAACACTGTTGGTGCGTTTCCCACTTTTGTCCACTTGGAACTAGAATATGCAACGATTGGATTGGATTACTGGGAGTTCTAAAATGAACTGAGTGCTGAATTGCGAATGTGTGAATATTTGCTTTTGTTATTCCCCTCCAGGCCTGCAGGTGGTGATGAACTCCATCCTCAAATCCATGCTGCCTCTGCTGCACATCGCCCTGCTGGTCTTCTTACTGGTCACCATCTACGCCATCGTGGGCCTGGAGCTCTTCAAGTGCAAGATGCACAAGACCTGTTATTACACCGGAACAAGTGTGTTTAAACAAAGGACACAGTTAGAGACATTTGCACATAGGTCTTTACCAGAGCCGTGTAGATAGAAGAGTCACGTAGATAGAAGAGTCGCGACATCTCCATTTACTCCAATGGACTGGTTTTTTACTCTCAAGAGTTCCAGGAAGTAAGGTCCTGGATTAAGCAGCACTGTCGAGTTGCAGCAAAATGGACAGTTTGTGTTGTGTTGTACTTTGAAAGGTTTTTTTCTTTTTTTTTTCTTTTTTTTAGAATCAAATTGTACATTATCAGCTTTATTTTAGCATTCAAAAGTAGCTGTTCATTGGCTAATGAGTCACGCATTTTGGTCCTCCGCTGATGCCACTCTCTCTCTTTACATGCTGACGTTTTATACTCATTCTTGCTATATTCTCGGTTACAATAATATATAATAATATATAATAATATATAATATATACGGTAATAATAATATATAATAATATAATAATATATAATATATAATATATAATAATAATACATAATAATAATATATAATATATAATAATGTATAATATATAATAATAATGATATATTATAATACTAAATAATAATAATATATAATATCCTGAAATATTGTTCCCACAGACATCTACGCCACAGCAGAGTTGGAGCAGCCGGCCCCCTGCGCCCAGGCGGGGAACGGGCGCCGCTGCGCCATCAACGGCTCCGAGTGCCGTCCGGGCTGGGAGGGGCCTAACAACGGCATCACCCACTTCGATAACATTGGCTTCGCCATGCTCACCGTCTACCAGTGCATCACTATGGAGGGATGGACTAAAGTGCTCTACTGGGTCAGTGACAGCTTGAACTTTTGATCTCAGCCGTGTTTCAATGTTCTGCTCCTGCCCGCTACACCTTGTTTCACAGGATAAGAGAGAGGCAAAGTAGAAACGTCACTTCCTGTTTCAGCACTGTACCACAGATTTTCATCCACCCATTTATTTTCCCATTTCGTAAAATGCTTATAAAAATAGTTATACTTGTTCTCAAACCAAACAGTTCAGATATATTTAGAAACAGGAGAGATCACATAATATTTCACTCGGATTTAAAGAAAAATAGGAAGGGAGCTAGCTAATAGCTATTCCAGCCTGATGAAGACCCTGTGTGGTTGAAACGCGCGTAGCGTTTTGTTTGCCCGTGTACCCTATTGAAGATATATTCTGTTTGTAACACTGCTGTGTACACGAATATACTACTTCGGGATTAAATACTATTCTTGTCAAATTCAAGGAGCTCCCTTCCTATTTTTGTTCACTACTTTGCCTGCTGAGCTGCCTTGGTCCACAATTCTGTGTTCCCCCAGAACAAAATACAAAAAAAGAAGAAAATGTTTTTTAGATGTTTTTTAAGATTTGGTCTGAGTGAAATGTTCTATGGTCTCTCCCGATTCTAAATAAAGCTGAACCGTTTGGTTTGAACAAGTAAAGCTATTTTTTATAAGCATTTTACAAAATGTCTATTGGAAAATAAATGGAGGATGAAAATCTCTGGTACAGTGCTGAAGCAGGAAGTAGGCGGTCACTTTGCCTCTCTATAGCTTGTACTAAGAGCTGACTAGTTGCTGCACTGATGTCTTTCAGGTGAATGATGCCATAGGGAATGAATGGCCCTGGCTCTACTTTGTCACGCTCATTCTAGTGGGCTCCTTCTTTGTGCTAAACCTGGTTCTCGGCGTGCTCAGCGGGTAAGACAACTCCGTAGCTTAGCTTTAGCTTTAGCTTAGCTTTAGCTTTCACTTCTCTCTCCACTGTCTTCTGCATCGGAGAAACAATGCTCTGTGCTCCATCCATTCCTCTGTCTCTGCCCCTCAGAGAGTTCACCAAAGAGCGAGAGAAGGTCAAGTCGCGTGGAGAGTTCCAGGATTTGCGAGAGCGTCAGCAGCTGGATGAGGACCTCCACGGCTACATGGAGTGGATCACCTACGCTGAGGTCCTGGACGCTGATCGAGAGGGCAAAGGTCAGCAGCACTATGAAGAACCACCTCAACACCCTTCCCATGTAGGGATACTATTGCCCAGACTGTCTAGAATTTCAAACTTTGCTCTCTTGTCAGGTCTCCTGCCTTTGACCGATGGAGACGCAGACAGCCTCTATGATGGCCTGGAAGGCAAGAGTCGAATTGTTTACTACTAGTGAGTCTGCTGCTTTAGGTGTTCACCTCTTATTCAAGATCATTGTGTTACAGTGGTGATTTGAGCCTGACATTTCTGGAGGGGCAGTTTTATGTTGTCACGTCACCACGCACCATCACACACATAAAAGATCTAGCCAATCTATGGTAGGCAGATATGACTGTGATTTGAGCGCCACGGAGCAGAAATATTCCAAAACTAAATACACTTCACATTTGTGTGGGTGCGCTCGGCATGGAGCTTGTGCGTATTTATTTACACACGGAACACAGACTTCGTAGCAGTGATATTGAGCGGCCCTCTGCTGCAAACACACACACACACACACTGCTCTGTTCCTTCACTTCCTTGTTTGTCCCAGAGTTGGGTTAAAAAACGATTTCAGACGGACAAGCCAGTCTTTATTGTCACTCGATTACACATCGTGGCCGGTGAAATTTGTCCTCTGCATTTAACCCATCCTGGCTTTGTCCTTTCCTCCGGGGGGCAGGCCAGGAGCAGTGGTCGCTTTCTCGTACAGCGCCCGGGGACCAACTTTGGATGTTGTCGTCACTGGTCGGATGACAATGACGATCTGATCTTCTGCATGTTTTTAATGGGGGGGGGTTATATACGGAGGAACCCCCCTGGGGGAGCACGGGGAGAACATGCAAACTCCACACAGACAGAAAGGCCCTTACGACGAGATACCCCACCTGGGCAGTAGGCACTGAAGATATGGGGGGGAACACAACCACAGCGCCCACAGTGTCCCAGGCGAGAATCGAACTCAGGACCTTCTGACTGCGAGGCGACAGCGCTACCACTGAGCCACCGTGCTCAGTGGTGTGTCATGTGTCATATCACATATATGACAGCTAGTAAATGTACAAACCTTGCATTCACTTTATCCCCAGGCTGAAGCATGACGAAATCTTCTGGTCTGTGTTGCCCTATAAACGCTTTATTTCCAATTTCTCTTCCAACGGCAACGTACTAAACCGTTCAGACAACAACTACGTGATTCATTGTAGTAGGATCAATTAAAAAATACACTTCACAGTATTTAGCTAGCGGTAATGTACTGGTCTGATTTAGCCTTGGTTTGTTTATTTTCTCCTGGTCACATGACGTTTCGCGGCCACACCTGTTGGGCGGAGTTCATGTCAGGAGTGCACATGGGGCATCATCATCTCTGCCCCTGTGCCCAATAAAACATTGTCAGGTGACAGGCCATGATGTCACATGGTTGTTTCTATGGCAACGGTGGGTCAGAGCGCCGGTTGCCCCACATGCAGGAAATGCTGTGCGAGCAGAGCCGAGCACACAGAAACAGACACACACACACTACGGCAGTGATACTCAACTGGCGGCCTGCGGGGCGCCCCCTGTGTGGCCCGCGATGGAATTACAAAAAAATTTTTTTTTACAGTGCACCTGAACGCAACATGCAAGATACCCGCTGAATAAGTGTCCAAATGTTCATGTCATTCTGGCCAATACTCCACTTCTGTTATAGCATTTCAGTCTGGAATATGGAATATCTTTCAATAATCTATGATTTAGCTGCTAAATTGTCAAATACCGCCATCTGCTCGCTACCCAGGCGTATTGGGCACAGATGTATGTACTTAAGCTAACTAACTATCCGGTGTGCACAACATTGTCAGACTAAACTCCGGCTGACACCCCAAAAACCTACAATCCGCTACAGAAAAATGTATATTGATTGTTTATTAACTGGCCCCTGGCCTTCTATCATTTCACGAAAGTGGCCCCTGGGCAAAGTAAGTTGAGTATCCCTGGACTACGGAAATTACTCCAAAACAGCACTTTATGGATTGTGAGTAAAGTAAAGTTAATTTATATAGACACCACATTCACAGTTGAATCACTACTTTGTATTAAATATAAAATACGATTTCCCACAACAGTCAGATGTAATGAGCTTCTTGCATCTGGTGGGGCACTGCCCTACTTGCCCCTAATGCAAAATCGCCACTGATTGTGTAATCATTGTGTGTAATGTAGACATCCATTATCTACAGCAGGGGTTCCGAACCTTTTTCGGCTCGTGACCCTATTTTGGCGTCGCCAAAATCTAGGGATCCGCGACATTCAAATTCCGGTACACCATCGATAATGTCATCAGTGACATCGTCAGTGATGTCACATAGTATGCTTCTTTTTCCCCCGCAGAATTCTGACTTTAGTCTGAGACTTTATTCTCAGAATCCTCATTTAAAGTTATAATCCCAAAGATTTTCACCTAAATAAAAAATATATAATTAAGAGTCACTCACAGTGTTGATTGAGGCTATGGTCCATTGATGGAAGCCTTTGTAGTATATAGTGACATTATGCAACACTGTTTGGATGTCACCTGCAATTACCAATCATCGCCATAGGTGTCACCCAAGAGAACAAAGATGAAATCTTAGAGATTATCACTTTAAACTCGGAACTAGAAAAAAAAATCGCAAGTAACCATAATAATCTTCGGTAGTATTAAATTGGGTCTGGTGTAAAAAAAAAAAAAAAAAAAAAAAAGGGCGACCCTATTTGAATTCCAGGCGACCCCACTTAGGGTCGGGACCCTGAGGTTGGGAACCACTGATCTACAGTAAGCCCGAATGCCTCTTTGTGTTTAGCCGCCTGGCGCGCCGCTGGAACCGCTTCCTCAGGATGAAGTGTCTGGTGTATGTGAAGACCCAGGCCTTCTACTGGGCAGTGATGTTCCTCATCTTCCTCAACACCCTGGCCATCGCCACGGAGCACCACCACCAGTCGGACGGGCTCACCTCCCTACAAGGTTGGTTCTCTATATCAACTGATGCTAGTTAGATTCCCTCCCTACCAACACGACGCTCGCAGGTTCGAGCCCCCCTCCCCCCCGTGTTCCCTCCGGCTTGGTCGGGCGTCCATACAGGCACGATTGGCCGTGTCTATGGGTGGGAAACTGGACTAACCCATTGATACCTGATGCAGCATTTGTGTGTATATCCCTCATTTGTGTGTGTATCCCTTTAAGACCGCGAACCGCATGACGCGGTTCGCGGTCTTAAAGGGATACACACACAAATGCTGCATCAGGTATCAATGGGTTAAGAGTATATGTGTGCTGGACGCTGCACCGGTGCCTCCTCTGGTCGGTCGAGGGGGGAGGGAAACTGGGGGGAATAGTGTGAATGCGCTACGTCCTGCCGGTGAAACTCCTCACTGTCAGGTGAAAAGAAGCAGCTGACGACTGCATCAGAGGAAGCATGTACTAGTCTACAACTCGACCCAGATTGGCAGAGGGGGTGGAGCAATGACCAGGACAGCAGGGGGAATTGGCCAAATACAATAGACCAAATCACCGTGACGTCACCATGTAAACAAATTTACTTCCGGGTACCACTTGGGGAAGGCGGCAGGTTTAAATGTGCGTGTTGTCAAATAAATGCTGTCAAACCCTCTCGTTGTTTTCGGCCGACTACTTTCAATTTAAATGGTTAAACGGTTGGTAAACATGCTTGTCCGACGTATCTAGCCTTTCTTCTGTGTTTGTTTTATGTAGTGTTAGCTAGCTAATAACGTTTGTTTGTCTGTCAAACTCGCTGTTTTTTTGCAGAGTCGTTAACGTTACAGACAGAGTAACCTCGCGTCACCAGGCTCTTCTCGGCGAGAAAGAGCCTGGTACAGATAGAGCTACTGACGCCACGTCAATTTAATTTAGCTTCAAGTCTACTCTAGTCTGGTCCAACAGGTAAATTAGCTAGTCTGTGTTGTTATGAATGATATTAAACAACAACACAACACGGACGAACCATTTTTGTCTTCTTTGTCTGTTTTTGTCTTCAACACGTCAGTTTGTGCCGTCCACCGCCATTATAATGTGTGGACCTCAGGGGTACCCGGAAGTAAATGTAAACATCCCTGCTGATTTGGTCTATAGAGAGGCAAATTGGAACCTCACTTCCTGCTTCAGCACTGTACCAGAGATTTCCATCCACCATTAATTTTCCCGTAAAATGCTTATAAAAATAGTTTTACTTCGTCAAACCAAACGGTTCAGATATATTTAGAAACAGGAGAGACCACATAATATTTCAGTGGGACCAAAACGTAAAAAAATCGCAGATTTAAAGAAAATATTTTTTCGATGTAGTTTTTTTAAAGTTTTGGTCAGAGTGAAATGTTCTATGGTCTCTACCGATTCTAAATATAGCTGAACCGTTTGGTTTGACGAAGTAAATCTATTTTCATTAAGCATTTTACAAAATGTCCATGGGAAAATAAATGGCGGATGAAAATCTTTGGTACAGTGCTGAAGCAGGAAGTAGGCGGTCACTTTGCCTCTCTATTGGGGAGAAAATTGGGGGAAACCTGAAAGAAAACTTGGTAAAAAAAAATCAACTGGTTGCTAGTTATTCATCTAGCCTACATTGTGAATCATTTGTCCTGCATTGATTTTCTCCTTTGATTTCTTCATCCTTTTATTGATTTCTTCCTCACGTCTCTGCCCTCTGCTCTCTCAACAGACGTTGTCAGTCGGCTGCTGCTGGTGCTGTTTGTCCTGGAGATGTTTGTGAAGATGTACGCCCTGGGCCCCAGAACCTACTTCATGTCCCTGTTTAACCGCTTTGACTTCTTCGTGGTGCTCTGTGGCATCCTGGAGATGATCCTGTTGTCCGTGCAAGCCGTGCCTCCCCTGGGCTTCTCTGTGCTCAGGTGTATCAGACTGCTCAGGCTCCTCAAGGTCACAAAGTAAGTCCTCTCCCCATAACCAGATGTATCATCATGACCAGTGTTGGGGGTAACTCATTACAAAAGTAACATATTACATGTAATATATTACTTTTAGCAGTAACTCAGTAATATAACTTTTTACTTATAGGATTTCGGTAATATTATACCAGTTACTTTGTCAAGTAACTCAAGTTACAAATTGAGTTAAAAAAATGTTTTAATCAAAGCGCATGTTTAAAAATCATTTCCTAATCGAACTGTGTGTTTTTATGCAAATAACCACTATAGATGACAATAACAAAGGAAAATAATAACATTTAGAATTTTGGATTGTTTACACTGACTTCAAGGCGGTTGAAATGATTTTTCGGGATGGTTCCGGGGCGGCGATGTCATTCTGCTGCTGCTGTTATTTTGGTGAAAGTAATGCAAAAGTAGTGTAATAAGTAACGAGTTACTCTACACAGACAGTAATATTGTAAAGTAATGTATTACTTTCAAATGAAAGTAACTTGTAATATGTAGTATATTACATTTTGAAAGTAACTTGCCCAACACTGATCATGGCACACTTGTTTCTATAGTCTTTATAAAGAATTTGATACTGGAGTTTCTGAAGTGCAACTTGAATGGATTGAACAAGAAAAGAATGGCTCAACCAAAGAACGTAATATGCTGCATTTAATTTAAAGGTTGAATCTTGACTGAGAATTTGTTGTAGCCATGGTTTTAATTCTCACCCTGGTCACATGTCTCCCAGGTACTGGACCTCTCTGAGCAATCTCGTGGCCTCGCTCCTCAACTCTGTCCGCTCCATCGCCTGCTTGCTCCTCCTCCTCTTCCTCTTCATCGTCATCTTCTCCCTCCTGGGCATGCAGGTGTTCGGGGGGAAGTTCAACTTCCCCGACCACAGACCCAGGCGCAGTAACTTTGACAACTTCCCCCAGGCCCTCATCAGTGTGTTCCAGGTGAGTGGCTGGAAACTCCTCTTTCATAGCTACGTTCTTTGAATGAGTTCCCCCCCTCTGGTAGAACTCTGAACTGCAGCTGATTTAGCAGCATCTGATCCATCCATGTGTACTTAATATCAGTGATTCCTCCTCTTTCACTCAATCACTCCTGTCTGCTTCTTCTCAGGTCCTCACAGGAGAGGAATGGACCGCCATCATGACCAATGGCATCATGGCCTATGGAGGCCCCGCCTTCCCTGGCATCCTGGTCAGCATCTACTTCGTCATCCTCTACGTCTGTGGAAACTGTATCCTGTATGTAGCACTGATGCTAATATATGTAGCACTGATGCTAATGTATGTAGCACTGATGCTAATGTATGTAGCACTGATGCTAATGTATGTAGCACTGATGCTAATGTAGCACCGGTGCTAATGTATGTAGCACTGATGTTAATGTATGTAGCACCGATGCTAATGTATGTAGCACTGATGTTAATGTATGTAGCACCGATGCTAATGGTTACATGCTGCCACTCCGACGTGCTGCCACTCCGACGTTCTGCCACTCCGAAATATCGGCACTCAGAAAGGGGGTCTATATTCCCCGTTTTTCACTAACCTCTCCCAGCCCCCACGCCAAACCTAACCTCCCCCCATGCCTAAACCTAACCTCCCCCAGACCCTAACCCAAAACCTAACCTCTCCCACCCCCACGCCTAAACCTAAGGTCGGCATTGCGGCTTCTAAGGTGAACGACCGCCAGTCCGAATAATGGAAGTTAACGTTCGGAGTGGCAGCATGTCGGAAAGGCAGAGGAACCCCGGCGCTAATGTATGTAGCACTGATGCTAATGTATGTAGCACTGATGCTAATGTATGTAGCACTGATGTTAATGTATGTAGCACCGATGCTAATGTATGTAGCACTGATGCTAACGTATGTAGCACTGATGCTAATGAAAACTGACCTCAAGTTCAACTGTAGTGTTGTATCAACACAGAGGTTCTTCTCCATTTTTGCTGTTGTCCTCCTGAGCTCAGTGCACCCAGATATCCTCCTCAATGTCTTCTTGGCCATCGCTGTCGACAACCTGGCAGAGGCTGAGAGTCTGACCTCAGCTCAGAAGGAAAAGGCTGAAGAGAAGATGAAGAAGAAGCTAATGAGGTAAACAGTTATCTGGAGGACCCAGTAAATAATGAAGTATTTAACTTTACTTTTAAACTTTTAAAGTGAGATGATCTACTCAATAGAGAGCCTGTGTCTACCACTTAGTTCAAACCTCTTCTGTCTTGATTTCTTTCTCTCCAGATCTAAGAAGCCTGACAAGGCTGACGAGGATAAGGAGAGGGAGAGGTTATCTAAGAAACTGGCAGAGCAGAGGGCGGCCAAGATGGAGTGCATGCCCACCACAGCCAAGGTTAGTGTCAACTATGGATCGCTCTCCGTCTGTTCGTCACTCTTTGTGAGTCAGTGATGAAGTATCATATCAGTGATATGATACTTCATCATGATCAGTGCAGTGTATCCGTGTGAAGAGTCAACATGTGATATGATATCACATGTTGACTCTTCACATGTTGAGTCAACATGTGAAGAGTCAACATGTGAAGAGTCAACATGTGAAGAGTGATATGATATCACATGTTGACTCTTCGCATGGATACACTGCACTGATCACGAGTCAGTGTAAAGCTCCGCCCATTACATATATACATCAATTTGTTTTTGTTTTTTTGTTGTTGTTGTTTTTCAGCTCAAAATCGATGAGTTTGAGTCCAACGTCAATGAAGTGAAGGATCCATTCCCGCCTGCAGACTTCCCAGGTAAAACAACATCTTCTGTCTGACTAGAAGATAACCCGCCTGTTCTACTTTCCCCAACATCACTAACTCCTGTTACCTCTCCCCTCTCACGTTTCCTCTTTGAATCTCTCACTTGAGTCGCTGTGGCAGAATGAGGTTACTGGTTGTGTTCATATTCATTCCACTGGCTGTGCTCGTCTGCTGGCTATGTTACAGTATAAGTATAGTATTATTATTATTAGACTTTGCTGATTTCCCCAGAGCATTTATAGTCGGGGTCTAAAGTTAGGCTATTTTCACATACTGTGGTGTGGGCCACTACCATATAAAGCGTACTGTAGTGTTTCACTATTAGCATTTCCCGTAGGAGTTTTATATTGGGGCTGGGCTTTGTCTTTTTCTTCTTCTTCTCTTGTGTCTGCCGTGCCGTAGTTCAGTGGTTCTCAAGCTGTGGTACGGGTACCATCAGTGGTACGTGTGATGCTGCCCCTGGTGGAAAACAATCTGAAATATTACAGGATTTATCATTTCTTAATTTGTGATTTACCAGCATAATCAAAACTTTTCAATGGACTTCGAATGTTTTCGTATGATCGATGTTACTGTTTCAGTCTGCACAACACCACATAGATAATGTATGTTGGCACTGCTTAAGCAAATGTCATGTTTTTTTTTATTTAAGCTAATTCTCCTTACCTTAACTAGGTGAGTCCCATTGTAGTCTTGCAGTAGCCAGCTGTAGATACATCTACGTCTGGGGCACAACTATTGACAAGTGGTTAAGGACCGCCCCCTAAGACCAAAACAAAATGTGTGACATAAATTATGAATTGACCAACCACGGACCTCCTTATATGCATTGATGCAACTCATCACATTTTGAACGATGTACCAATGAATGCAGGGAGCTGGACTTCCGGGTACAGCCCAGCCAATCAGAGGCTTGCCGCAGCTTTTCCTGCGGCAAAACCCGGAAATGCTGACTTGTGATTCAGACCCTCCACGTGGGACTAGTCACTAGTCCCATTGAGATGTCCATCTCATACCGCTCATTGGTCCTTGGATGGTTTGCTTTGATCAGAGGTGGTACTTGGTTCAAACAATGTGAGAACTACTGCCATAGAGACACTACCAAAACGGGGGAAAACAGAAACCGCCCCTCCAATCCTGGTGTTCTCCTATGTCGCGTGCATGGTTGCGTGTTGCACAAAAAGATCGTATATACGGAAGATGAACACTCCAACTTACTTCCTTGACAGCTAGATCCACATTTTTCTTCTCGCCAATTCTCAATGGCTTCCTTGTTTTGCTCGGGAGTACAAAAAAACTTTAACTGGCGATTATTTGTTGTCTGCGCAGCCCACCACACAACAGCTTTTAGCTATGTTTAATTCAAGGACAATGATGCTGGTCTATGGGAGTGAACGGAGCGATTTCCCGAAGCCAAAGTCATTTTCAGTTTACTTTTGACTTACAAGTCTCCACTTCCTCTCTCTACTGTAGGTGATGACGAGGAGGTAGAGCCGGACATCCCCATCAGCCCTCGGCCTCGACCAATGGCTGACCTAGCGCTGAAGGAGGAGGCGGTTCCCCTGCCTGAGGCCAGCTCCTTCTACATCTTCGGCCCTCAGAACAAGTAGGAACCAGACAATAACAACTGTAGGATCTCAACATCTCACAGTGTTTATACTTCAGTCACCGCTGTCATCTATTATGAAGACACAACAGTGAACTTGAGTGAACTCACAGACGACTATCTTGTCTTGTGTTTATGTGTGTCCTTTGTGTGTGTGTGTGTGTGTGTGTGTGTGTGTGTGTGTGTGTGTGTGTGTGTGTGCGTGCGCGCGCGCGCGCGTGGATCAGGTTCCGCAAGCTGTGCTACAAGATCATCAACGCCTCGTCCTTCACCAACCTGATCCTCCTGTTCATCTTGCTCTCCTCCATCTCCCTGGCTGCTGAGGACCCCATCGACCCAAGGTCCTACAGGAACAAGGTGCCAGCCGCTCCCGCCCGGCCTGGAGCTCAGCTCACACCCGCTGGAGTTGCTTTGTTGAATGAAGGGGACATACGTTGACACCCCTTCCCTCTGTGTCTTTCTCCAGATCTTGGCCTACGCTGACATTGTCTTCACAACTGTGTTCACCATTGAGATCGTACTGAAGGTAAAGCCAGCAAGCATGTATGTTCTGCGTTAGTAGGGCTTATTTAATTAATATGGTTCCATTGATGGGAGTCTTTGTAGGCCAGACACCAGATAGTCATATTTTTGTACTGAAGTTGCCAATAGCTGATATTTTTTGCTCTGATATGCTGTTAGGGTTGGGCACTGAAACCCGGTGCCACTATGGTACCGGACCTTTACGACCGATACTTACCGGACCGAATTGCAACGCAGATTTAGGTGCCTCATTTCTGTGCCATGTCCGAGCTGGAGAATCCTCTCTAAATTAAAAGAAAATTCTGCTTTAAATCCTCTTCATCCGCATCATTTAGACACCGGTACCATTCAAAAAAAATTGCACTGGAAAAATACACAACTATACCCATTCCTATATGCTGAATTTATTAAATTTGACAATTTTGTTGCTGAAAAATGGCATAAACTGTGGCATAAACTGTGGCATAAACGGATATAGATATAGATTAATGACAGTTTCTAACGTTCAAGGCAAATCATAAATTGTTCTTGATGGCGTGTAAAACATGAAACAAGTGCGTTTGGTTTTCTGCTCTGCGTCTCACTCCAACACCATGTGACCGTCAGATGACGGTGTACGGAGCGTTCATGCACGAGGGCTCCTTCTGCCGGAGCTCCTTCAACATCCTGGATCTCATCGTGGTCACTGTCTCCCTGCTGTCGATGGGGATGGAGTGAGTCTCATCACAGAGCTTTTTACCACACATTAGATTTGTGCATCTGCTGATTGTTATGTTTTATTTATTATGACAGTATTTAGTATTCCCAGACGCACGTGTATTGACTGTGTTGTTTGTCACGTGTTGTGTGCAGGTCCAGTGCCATCTCTGTGGTGAAGATCCTCAGGGTGTTGAGGGTGCTGAGGCCTCTGAGGGCTATCAATAGAGCCAAGGGGTTAAAGGTAAAAAAAAATTCAAACATCTCTCTTTTTTGTGAAAGAATATTACCCCCAATGCCCCCAGGGAATCTGTGAGCACCATCTTAGTTTCGGCTGAGGTCCTGCCTCTCTGTGGTCATTAAAGATCCCATCGGCACTCTTCGCAAGAGTAGGGGTGTGACCCCGGTGCCCTGGGGGATGTAACCCCGGTGCCCTGGGGGGTGTAACCCCGGTGCCCTGAGGGGTGTAACCCCGGTGCCCTGGGGGATGTAACCCCGGTGCCCTGGCTCAATTCCCACACAGGCCTTCCTTCAATCATGGCCACCTAATCATCCCCTCGTTACTTAATTGGCACATTCAGTCCTCAACTCTCCACCGTGATAGGCTGATGTGTGGTGAGCGTTCTGACTCTGCACCGTGATAGGCTGATGTGTGGTGAGCGTTCTGCCGCAAAGTAGCTGCCGTGCATCACCCAGGTGGGTGCTACATATTGGTGGTGACGTTTAGTCCCCCCCTCCCCTAATATGTGAAGCGCTTTGAGAAAGGCGCTATATAAATGCAATCAATTATTATTGTTATTATTATTATTATTATTATTATTATTGTTATTACTTTCCACAAATCTGCACCTTGAAACTCTTGACGGACATACCCGTAATAACTGTTCCATTACCCGCACATTCTTTGTTTTTGGTATTGACAGCACGTGGTCCAGTGCGTGTTTGTGGCCATCAAAACCATCGGCAACATTGTCTTGGTTACCATGCTGCTGAACTTCATGTTTGCGTGTATAGGAGTGCAGCTCTTCAAGGTGGGTTTCTTAAGAGATGATATAGGCAACACAATGCATCATAAGATCAATATAATTTCCAAACGAATATATTCAATGCATCACTCTTTCCTCTCTATCCCAGGGTAAATTCTATAGCTGCACAGACCTGACCAAAATGACTGCAGATGATTGCCAGTAAGACAAATGCGTTTTGTTTTTTCCACGTTGCACCATTTGATCCGTCTGAACAAACCCTTTGGCATAAATACTATTTCACAATGGCTAATCTTCACGTCTGCTCCCAGGGGAACCTTCATGAAGCACATGGATAACTCCCTCCAGGACACGGTGCTGGCTGACAGAGAATGGCGCAACAGTGACTTTAACTTTGACAATGTGTTCAACGGCATGCTGGCTCTCTTCACTGTCTCCACGTTTGAGGGCTGGCCACAGTGAGTACAGAAGGGCTTTTATAGAGAGCCAAAGTGGAACGTCACTTCCTGCTTCAGCACTGTACCAGAGATTTTCATCCGCCATTTATTTTCCCATAGACATTTTGTAAAATGCTTATAAAAATGGTTTTACTTGGTCAAACCAAACGGTTCAGATATATTTAGAAACAGGAGAGATCGCATAACACTCTGACCACATTGTAAAAAAAACTGTGGATTTAAAGAACATATTTTTTTGATGTAGTTTTTTAAGTTTTGGTCTGGTTTTTATAAGCATTTTACGAAATGTCTATGGGAAAATAAATGGCAGATGAAAATCTCTGGTACAGTGCTGAAGCAGGAAGCAGGCGGTCACTTTGCCTCTCTATAGATTACATCTCGGATTGGATCTTTCAAAACCTGTCAAGTTTGATTGAGTTATAAAACAGGATATTTTATTATGGGGATAATATTATATTATTATTATATATTATGAGCTGCACATAATCTCATTGCCTGAGGTCAGCGATGGTAACGGAGGCGATATATCCTTTTTAAACCACTGAATTCTAAATGTAATCTTTATGGATTAGCCTTATTCTATCTGCGATCTTTGATCTGCTTTTCTACCACTCTGACCCCATCTCTCCCTGTCCCCCCTCCGCCTCCTCCCAGGCTGTTATACAGAGCCATAGACTCAGACAGAGAAGACATGGGCCCCATCTTCAACAACCGTGTGGACATGTCCATCTTCTTCATCATCTACATCATCATCATCGCCTTCTTCATGATGAACATCTTCGTGGGCTTCGTCATCGTCACTTTCCAGGAGCAAGGAGAGAATGAGTACAAGGACTGTGAGCTGGACAAGAACCAGGTACACTTTGTAGAGACGTCTTGTAAACACAGAGGTTCCCGAAACTTTTCAGAGTAAGTGCCACTATTTACCAAACCAATTATCCCAAGTAGCACTTCCCACTGTGGATACCAACAATTCTTTTCATAAAAGAAAGACTGATTTAACTATGCAATAGCATCAGAAAGGCTAAATAACAACTACGGATGCCTCTTGTGAAATTCTGGGCCGATATCGATGTTTAAAATAACAATTTGGCCAATAGCATTTTTTCCTCTTTAGCTATGCTGTAGTTTGCTCGCCAAACACTGGAATTTCCTAGCCGGAAAGATACATTCAACACACCATGACCAGAGCCAGATTAACACCCCCAGGGGCCCCGAGGCACTGAAGCTCCCAGGGGCCCCCCTACCCATCGTCCGGATGTTTGGATGATTTTTTTCGCCATATTTATCTCATTTTAAATGAACATGAGTATTATACTGTTATTATGTCATTATTCAGTTTCTGAGATTCAGTTTCTCACTCACTCATAGGCGATTCTAGGCTTTGCAAACAGGTAGCACCAGCAGGATAAAAATATTAGTCTGACTGGGGGGTTTCTAGGGGGGGCTATGCCCCCCCTGGACAAATAAATTTTGTACATTTTAAAGTAAAATGCATGAATTTGATGCACTCTGAGAGCAAAAGGAAGAGGCTAATCTTCACATTAATATCCTCTTCACTGTGCTGTGGCTTTACAATGATGAAAAAATAATTGACATTACATTTCCAATACAAAACAGCAGAGGGTGCCGCAGCACCACAAGCACCCCCACTTCCCGCGCCCCTGGTCATCACTTGCCCACAGGCATCCAATGAGACTAAATCATCAGACTTAATCTTCTTGGAAACAAATTTTATTTTGTCCTGATTGGTCTTAGATTTGTGTCATAGTTCTGTGGAGCCCAACATGAGCCCGACCAAAAAAAAAAAAAAATTTTTTGGAGGGCCCCTTCACCCCGAGGGCCCCGGGGCACCTGCCCCGGTTGCCCTATGGTTAATCCGGCCTTGACCATGACATTGGCAAATTTCCTAGGCGCACTTGAATGCATCACATTATGATCATTGGATGGTTGAATGTCAGTTATTTGTCCTGGACAAATTGTCCAGTTCATTTCTCCATGTTTTTTCGGCTTTCAGGTAATCATTCTGTCTGGACACCTTGAGAGGCACACTCTGGGCCGTCACCGGGGTCTAAAGATTCCCTATGAAATCTTAAAATGCTTTACTCCAACGTGAAATCTAGGAAAATAAATGCCCCTGACGTTTCTAGATGAGGCTATTAATAGGTATTTTAACCTACCTCCTTCTTGTTTTTGTCATTGTAAAAATGTCCTCCCCTCTGTCTGTCCTGTCTCCGCTGTAGCGTTCATGTGTGCAGTACGCGCTGAAGGCTCGTCCTCTGAGGTGCTACATCCCGAAGAACCCCTACCAGTACCGGGTCTGGTACATTGTCACCTCCTGCTACTTTGAGTACCTCATGTTCTTCCTGATTATGCTCAACACCTTGTGTCTGGGGATGCAGGTACGCACATCGAGGTCATGTCACTGAAAACCACTGCGTATTTCTTGGGGGTTTTCGACCGGTTTTTGAACAACAATACCAATATGTCTGTTTGAAGTTGCTCATATTTGACTACCGTATATTTTGATGCCAAAAATGGCAAGGGTTCAGTGTTTACCCCACAATTTCAGCCTCTGAAACAATATTTAGACCATGGGACACCAACATTCTCTGCTGAAAACCCATAAACTATTATTGAAATTCTCCAAGTCCAAGGGTTAGCAATGGATACACATTTAAATGAATGAATAAATAAATAAATTACAAAACATAAAATGAGGAAAGAAAACCTAATTTAATTGCAGTTTTTTACAGACTCTTTTTATACATCTGTAGTCAGAGATGACTGGAAGATTCACTAACTGGACAATATGCAATATTCCAACAAAGGCCATTATCGGCCTGATATATACCGTAAATTCCGCACTATAAGCCGCACCGGAGTATAAGCCGCACCTGCAAAGTTGACTGTTTTTTACATATATAAGCCGCACCGGACTATAAGCCGCGGGTGTTTTAATGGTATTTTTTTTTTTTTTTTTTTGTGTTTTAATGTTTAATTACCATATGTAAGGGTTCATGCACAGAGGGGATTGTCGGGAAAGAGATGGCTGTTTGAGGAAGCTCCCATTTATTAACATTTCAACAAAACAACATAACACAACACCACCTGTGTTGTTTTTTACAGTGCACACAGTGTCCGCGGTGTGGTGAAAAGAGGGCAAGAGAGGAAATTAAAACAGAACTGGATTTATAGTTAGAAAGAGTGCTAAAAAAGAGATTTTTTTTTTTTTTTGGAAAAAATCCATAGATAAGCCGCACCGTTATATAAGCCGCAGGGGCCAAAAAAGGCCAAAAAACGGGAAAAAAGGTGCGGCTTATAGTCCGGAATTTACGGTAATCAAACTGACATATTTGTCTAATCTGA
The DNA here is from genome assembly GCF_964638095.1 of Poromitra crassiceps. Lineage (NCBI taxonomy): Eukaryota > Metazoa > Chordata > Actinopteri > Beryciformes > Melamphaidae > Poromitra > Poromitra crassiceps. Next base: position 24,242,113 of record NC_139637.1, read on the forward strand.
ATATTTCCCTCTGTATCTGTATCAATGCATCATCATTGAAAACTGCATTCTGTCATTATATAGTCAACTGAACATTGAAATTAATATTTGCTTGAAACACCATTTCCCGCCACCTTTGAGCAGCACTGTAACCAGTCAGCCTATGTGACCAAGCTGGCAGACACTCTGAACGTGATCTTCACTGTGCTCTTCACTGTGGAGATGATTCTCAAACTCATGGCCTTCAAAGCTAAGGTAAGCACCCCCCAGCATCTGCTGTTCACATGGTATTATTGACCCAATCCAACGTCCCAGCGTCTCAGAGTGCTTGTGTATCTGTGTGTGCAGGGCTACTTCGGAGACCCGTGGAACGTGTTTGACTTCCTCATCGTCATCGGTAGTGTGGTTGACGTCATCCTGAGCGAGGTCGATGTGAGTACACAGATCATAAAAGAAGCTCTTCTTTGTAGAGGTCCACCGATATTTTCAGCTGATATTGGCTTATCACAGATACCATATCGCTATCGGCAAATATGCTGACCGATATGTGCCAATATTTTTCATTTTATTTTTTATATAGGTATCATTTTGTATATTTTATCTTTTTTCTTAATTCAAATTATATATATTTGTTCTATTTGTGTGGTTTTTTTATGTGTAGTTATTTATAATTATTCATGATTATTAAATGCCCAGTGACGTTTACTGTTTCAGTGCACTGATGGCATTTTGGATAATAAAGTTTATTGTTGAACTTTAAAATATCCTGCCTCCATTACATATTTTTGTCACAACTGTTTGATATTTGAGTGATCATTGCAAATATATATATACATATATATATATATATATATATATATATATATATATATATATATATATATATATATATATATATTAACTATCTCTCTTTCTCTCTCTCTCTCTCTCTCTCTCTCTCTCTCTCTCTCTCTCTCTCTCTCTCTCTATATATATATATATATATATATATATATATATATATTGCTCGATATATCAATATCAGATTTTTTTTTACTCCCTATCGGCCTCAAAAATCCAGTATCGTTCGGGCTCTACTTCTTTGGTCCTCTCTCTCCAAGAATTAATTCCACAGATGCAGTACCAGGCTTCTAACTGCAGGTGTATTTAAAGGCCTGTGTGTTGTCTTCATGAGACCTTCACAGTCAACACTGTGACTCTGTTTGAAATGACTGATTGTACCGTCTTTATTCAATACTCTGACCCAGAAACATATACAGCCGATTGGGGCTAGCAGAACTAGCTCACAGGACATGGTCAGTACCGTTGTTGGCCACCTCCACCCCCCCTCTACCCCCTCAGTGCCTCATGCCAACCTCAAAATCATCGCCATCGCCGGCTCACTGACTGGAATGTTCCATCACCAAAGCAATTCCCCATTATTTCCCACAATTCTTCATTTTCAGTAATATTATGTTCTGTGTTTTGAGCACTTTTTAAGGGATGTTTTTTGTTTTCATTTTCATTTTTTCATTTTTCAAAATATTTGGTGGTACACAAAATCAATTTGTCACCTCTCCTCTCACTTGTTTCTCTCCATCGTCGCACTGCGTTCCCGTCTTCATCCTCCACAAACACACAAGTTCACATGGCACACTGTTTCCATTTCTCTCTCTCTCCATCTCTCTCTCACTCTGCTCTCTCTGTCCCCTCCTCCACCCATGTAACTCCTCATCTGTCTATCCTCCACAGAGTGCCCTGGCCTCCCAAGGAGGACTGTACTGTCTCCATGGCTGTGCTGTAAATATCTGATCTGCACTGCACTGCACTGCTGCATGAGCCTTGCTGTGTGAGCACTCCACTATGTTCTCTGTGCTCGACTAGTGGGACTTAACTGTACTGAACCGTGTGTGGCTCAGACCGGGTTACTTACTGGTCAGACCTATTGAAGAAATCTCTTTCTAACGTCTAATTGTACGGCGCAGGGTAAGATTCGTTGTCAAAGTGTTGCTCATATGTGACCCTGAGCTGTGGTCAGACTTATCTCTAACTTAGCATTTCTTTCTTTTCTTTTTTCTTTTTTTGGTGGCTGGATTTACTGAAAACTGTTTTGACAATCAACTGACCTACTGTTTTTGCATGAGTTACAAATTGCTGGCATTCCTCGACTTCTCAGCACTCAAGCCCAGTCTTTTGGAAACATAGTAATTCATCAAAGGCGGAACCATTGACTGTTGTATTAACATTATTTTGAGATTTTCTTTTCAAATATATATTTAACAGTTGATCGATGCTGTGTCTTATGAGCCTGCTGCTAGTAATAATACAGCCTCTATCAACTAGAACTCATCTAACTGTTGTCTTCTCATCTCCTTTCCACAGGAGACAAATCCTATGCAGGCAATAGCGGTGAGTGTCTGGAAGTGTATCCTTCTTCACTGCCATTGATTTGTGTTTTGTTGCTTTCTTCTCAGTCTAATCATCTCCTCTCTGTCTGAAGGCCTCTGAGAACGCTTCGGTCTCCGTCACGTTCTTCCGGCTGTTCCGTGTCATGCGTCTAGTCAAACTGCTGAACCGATCGGAGGGCATCCGTAACCTGCTGTGGACCTTCATCAAGTCCTTCCAGGTCCGTCACACTGCCGCCGTCATCATCATCATCCTCATCCTTGTTCTCTGCTGCGCTGATCAGCAGTGACTTATCAATGGCCTGATTCAGTGTGTTTGTTTTGAGATAGATAGATTGATAGATTGATAGATAGATTGATCGATAGATAGATCACTCCTCAACATGCAACGTGCATTGACAATAAACACGTTACCCTATTAATGACGAGGGGAAAAAGGGGTTGAGGACCACTCACTTAGAGTTTGTGCTAAAAATAAACGTATAAAACACACATATAAAAATACATACTACACACAACACTACATGTATAAAACACACGTACAAATACTAGACACAACATTACATGTTTGTTTTGTGTCTCCAGGCTTTCCCCCATGTAGCTCTGCTCATCGTCATGCTCTTCTTCATCTACGCCGTCATCGGCATGCAGGTACAGTCTTCAACTTAATTTTTTGGGAGGAACAAACTAGAGGCAACTATGATATAAACACATCATGATGCACGATGGAACTCTGTAGGTCCGAGTTCCATACAGTGACAACCTTTACTTCTACAACCTACAGTGTAGGTTGGTCAATTTGCTCCAGTTGTACTTGGTGATTAAAGTACGTCTCCAACCCTTCAGATCTTTGGCAAGGTCGCCTTAGTAGACGGCACGCAGATCAACCGCAACAACAACTTCCAGACATTCCCCCAGGCTGTTCTGATGCTATTCCGGTGAGTCTGTGAGCCAGGATGTGCTTCAGAGGCTCAACATTGAGCTGAAACCTCACACTGTGGTGTTTGTGCGTGTGTGCGTGTGTGTGTGCGTGCGTGCGTGCGTGTGCGTGCGTGTGTCCAGGTGTGCTACAGGAGAGGCCTGGGAGGAGGTCATGCTGGCGTCCATGGGAGGGAAGAAGTGTGACCCCAAGTCTGACTTCCTGCCGGGAGAGGAGTACACCTGCGGGGCCAACTTCGCCGTCTTCTACTTCCTCAGCTTCTACTGTCTCTGTGCCTTCCTGGTGAGCAGGAGTTTGAAAAACCACTGAGAAGTCAACCATCATCTACATTAATACTTGTTTTCTGCTCATCGTACCCTGTCATATCGTAATGACTATGATAGGATAGGAACAAAATGAACGTTGTTTAGCCAGAAATGCGAAAGAACTGTACTGATCTCAGTCAATTATAAACATCTGTAAAGTCAACATACAGTGTTGGGGGTAACTCATTACAAAAGTAACATATTACTTATGTAATATATTACTTTTAGCAGTAACTCAGTAATGTAACTTGTTACCGATAGGATTTCAGTAATATTATACCAGTTACTTTGTCAAGTAACACAAGTTACAAATTGAGTAAATTTTGTTTTAATCAAAGCATATATTTTAATAGATACAATAATTTCCTAATCAAATTGTGTGTTTTTATGCACACGAGAAAACCCACTATAGATGACAATTACAAAGGAAAAGAATAACATTTAGAATTTTGGACACTTTACACTGACTTCAAGACGGTTGAAATTATTTTTCGGGATGGTTCCGGGCTGGTGATGTCATTCTGCTACTGCTGTTGTTTTGGTGAAAGTAATGCAAAAGTAGTGTCATAAGTAACGAGTTACTCTACACAGACAGTAATATTGTAAAGTCACTTATTACTTTCAAATGAAAGTAACTAGTAATATGTAGTATATTACATTTTCAAAGTAACTTTCCCAACACTGTCAACATATATCATCCCTTCATTCCACAGATCCTCAACTTGTTTGTCGCTGTCATCATGGACAACTTTGACTACCTGACGCGTGATTGGTCTCTGCTGGGTCCACATCACCTGGACGAGTTTAAGAAGATCTGGGCTGAATACGACCCGGAAGCGACGTGAGCTCCATATTATGAAAACCTTAGTCTTACTCGATCATCTTACATGATCTCTGAGCAGATCCAGGTCATGTTTTGATGTAACCCGATGTGAGTAGAATGTGTCTCTCTGATCTAAAAGGGGGAGGATCAAACATCTCGATGTGGTGACGCTGCTGCGACGCATCCAGCCTCCGCTGGGCTTTGGCAAGTTCTGTCCCCATCGTGCTGCGTGCAAGGTACAGCGGCAGAACGCCATCTGTCAGTGTCATCGAGAGAGAGCCAAAGTGGAACGTCACTTCCTGCTTCAGCACTGTTCCAGAGATTTTCATCCGCCATTTATTTTCCAATAGACATTTCGTAAAATGCTTATAAAAATAGTTTTACTTGTTCAAACCAAATGTTTCAGATATATTTAGAAACAGGAGAGAACGCATAACATTTCACTCGGACCAAAACAAGAAAAAAATTAATTATTTTGTTAGTTTTAGTTTTAAGTTTTAGTCTGATTGAAATGTTCTATGGTCTCTCCCGATTCTAAATATATCTGAGCCGTTTGGTTTGACCAAGTAAAACGAAATGTCTATGGGAAAATAAATAGCGGAAGAAAATCTCTGGTACAGCGCTGAAGCAGGAAGTGACGTTCACTTTGCCTCTCTGGTGTGTTTGAGTTATGTGCAGGTTTACAACAGGTGCTTTACCAAAATAACCACAGGCTTTCAGGAGATTGTGGACGTTTTAGCGCTTGCTTCCTGTTGCCCCGCCCCCAACACTCTTCACTTCCTGTCTGTAGCGCCTGATCGGGATGAACATGCCGCTCAACAGTGATGGCACCGTCACCTTCAACGCCACCCTGTTTGCTCTGGTCAGAACCGCCCTCAAGATCAAAACAGAAGGTATGTCTCATCGTTATCGTTATACCCATCTGTTGAAAAATTACAATTCAAGATGGTGTGTTGACTCCAATATGATTTAATGCTGTCATATTTCCATGGCTTGTCCTGAAACAGGTAACTTTGAGCAGGCCAACGAGGAGCTGAGAGCCATTATCAAGAAAATCTGGAAACGCACCAGTATGAAACTGCTCGACCAAGTCATTCCCCCGATGGGAGGTGAGTCTTTCAACGTGAATAGAAGGTGTTGGGATTCACCTGGACAGAGCTTTTTCTCAGAGAGTTTTCTCACATGGACAGTGTTGTGGCTTGTTTGGTGGTAGATGTTTTTCACACGGTGTTGTGGCTTGTTTGGTGGTAGATGATGAGGTGACCGTGGGGAAGTTCTACGCCACCTTCCTGCTCCAGGAGCACTTCCGTAAGTTCTTGAAGCGCCAGGAGGAGTACTATGGCTACCGGCCCTCTAAGAAGACCGCCCCAGGCACAGGCCCGGAGATCCAGGTGAGCATCTGGGGCAGTCATTTTATTTTATGTGCGAATGTGGGAACCCTGCATCATATCAACAAGATTTATGGTCTTCACAATTTCTAATGTGCTGAATGTGCTTTTTCTCTCATTATTCCTCTGCTTATAGCTCTCCATTTACTTTTTATCTCATTTATTTTTCTTCTTTTTTACATCAATCTGTCCTCAACTTCATCTAACCTTCTCTTCCTCTCCTTGTGTCCTCTCCTCCTCTCTGCTCTCTATGTTTTAGGCTGGTCTGAGGAGCATAGACGAGGAGGCAGCTCCAGAGATGCACAGGGCCATTTCAGGAGACCTGCACAACGAGGAGGAGATGGACAGAGCTATGGAGGAGTCTGGAGAGGAGGGCATCTACAGGGTGAGATACACATGCACAGTGAGACGCATATATATCAGTTTAAATACACACACAACATGCAGAGTGTGTTTCATCCCGATCCTTTGTCTTCCTGTTTTGCAGCGTACCCATGGTCTGTTTGGCAACCAGGGGGACTCCTTCTCCTCTGAGCCCGCCATCGGCCAGCCAACCCAGGGCCAGATGACCAGCCAGCGGCCCCTCCAGTTCACCGAGAGCCAGCCCGAGTCGCCGCCCAACTCCTCCGCCTTCGCGCCCACCACCGAGTTTTTCCCCACAAGCGCCCCAAGGGGCAACGCTAACAACAACGCCTTCGCAGAGTGAGTACCTTCCACACCAACTCACCTAAATCAAGATGGAACAAAGTTATTTCAAGCAGTGGCTGATTGGTGGCAGTTCTTGTTTCAGATTTTCATTTGAAAGACGAGGCAGTCCCGAGGAATTTTACAATCTCGATGAGGATGCAGAGCCAGGTAGGTTCAAAGGTCTTTGGGTTCCTATGAAGGTCTGGAAAGTCTGTACAGTAGTACATGTATATCATGTTGTTTTGTCTGATGTCTGATTAAACATGTGTCGGTTTTGGTGGCATCTAGTGGTGGAATAAAAAACGGATTTGGCAGAAATTGAATCTAATATTCAAAAGTATATTTGAATTAGTGTATACTCCCATGGAAATAAGAATTGTTGTTTTCCTTATACCTTTAAAAAAAACTCCTAATTGTGGTGTGGCCATTGTGTCATTTACAATGGGGACATGTCCACAACACTTTTCAACATAAGGTGACGCCTTTGTGCACTCAAATGTCAAATATGGTCTAACAGAGAAGTAAATGGCCTGCATTTATATAGCGCTTTTATCCAAATCGCTTTACAATCAGTATACACCGATGGCGGCAGGCTGCCACGCAGGCGGGAGCAAGGAGGGTTAAGTGTCTTGCCCAAGGACACAACGACAGCAGCTGGGAGGGAGCGGGGATCGAACCGCCAACCCTTGCGTCATTGGCCGACCCGCTCTACCTCCTGAGCTAAAGCCGCCCGCCACTTTTCCAGAGAAGTCTGGAAAAGTCTGGAATTTTTAAATGTGTAGGAACCATCCTAAGAATGACCCCTTTATATCTACATGTCATAGGAACGGGTCCCTCCATGGAGGCCACCCGCTATGTTGGATTCAATGTAATTGCATTCAGTTGGTTGCCATCTGCAACCTTACCACTAGATGCCGCCAAAAACTACATCCTGCACTACTAGACATTTGATGTAGTTGTGTAGACCCACTGCCTATTTGCACATTCTATTTGTTGTGGTCACAAATAATTGTCACCTACAGCGTGATCGCGCCTAGTCGACACTCAGCCACTATCAGTATACATTATATTGAACACCGACTAAAATGCCCAAATCCAGACATGCAATTGTTTTGAAAAAAAGCGTGGCGTTTTGAAATGTTGAATAAGTAGGTACAGAAAAAGAGATGTAGACAGATTTCTCTCTATATGGAGTTCTCAGTTGTTCTCTGGATCTTTGATCATTTTGTTTTCTCTTGATATTTTTTTCTTTAGATAACAGGTGTTTTTCGAACTTCACAGCGAGAGCAGACCTCACAGAGGTAATGTTGTCCTGAAGTTCTGACTCATCCACACATACAGTCTCCATGATGGGACAGGAATAATGCTGAGGCATGTCTTTTGTTGGCAGTTCCCCTACGACCCCAACTATGGTGACAGCCAGTGTCAGTGCTCCCACACGGTCGCTGAGGGCTGGCCAGCTGCCGACCAGCTCGTCCAGGAGGTGAGGAAATGTGACCAGGCTAACCTCGTCTGATCGCACGGTCAGAAATATCACCGAGCCATCCTGGCGCCGTGACCTCACTTCCTGTTTCGCTCTACCTAACGAGCCGTGGAGCCAAGCAGAATGTGTGAGGTCGCGTCCTCAGGATGGTTTAAACCCAGGCTAATTATCACCTCTGTGAGCAGACAGTGTCCTGAGGCACTGTCATTCTCTCCATCGGGACTGTATAAATATGAGAATCTAATGTGGGTGCCCTGTGCACAGCCATCTACAGAGAGCCAAAGTGGAACGTCACTTCCTGCTTCAGCACTGGACCAGAGGTTTTTCATCCGCCATTTATTTTCCTACAGACATTTCGTAAAAATGCTTATAAAAATAGTTTTACTTGTTCAAACCAAATGGTACAGATATATTTAGAAACAGGAGAGACCGCATTACATTAAAAAAAATGCGGGTTTAAAGAAAATATTTTTTCAATGGTTTTTTTTAAGTTTTGGTCCAAGTGAAATGTTGTATCGTCTCTCCCGATTCTAAATATAGCCGAACCGTTTGGTTTGACCAAGTAAAACTATTTTTATACGCATTTTACGAAATGTCTATGGGAAAATAAATTGTGGAAGAAAATCTCTGGTACAGTGCTGAAGCAGGAGGTGACGTTCACTTTGCCTCTCTATTCATCCAGGGTGCTGTGTGTTGTGTGAGTGAGTTGCACAGCCTGATACACTGCAGGGGTATTCTGCTAGTCATGTAAACACACCCAAGTAAGCGAGGTCATTGCAATGTCGTTTCTGTCCTCTAGGCTCTGATAGAGGGCGGTCTGTCCTCCCTGGCCAGAGACCCAGACTTTGTGTCGGTGACCAAGAAGGAGATGGCCGACGCCCTGCAGCTGCCCGTGGCCGAGATGGAGGGCATGGCTCAGGGCATCCTCAACGGACGCTCAGGCAAGAAGAGACGTCCCATCCCCGTCCTCCCCTCTGGTCCTGTCCTCGTCCCCGCTCAGATGCTGCAGGAAACGGACCGCCCGGACCCCGCCGTGAGGAGAAAGAGACGACCCGTCCCCGTGCCTCCCCCGCGCTCTGCGTCGGTCCAGTCTGGACAAGAGCCAGCCGAGGCCGACACCAAAGTTTAGAGGCCGTCTGTCACTTTGAGTTTACAAGGTTATCGCGTGACGTCGTGACACTTGACAACACTAGGTGGCTCCACCTCACCTTACTTTAACACGTGCGTACCAAGCTGGCTGAAGGGGCGGAGCAGCAGGTTGGCTCAGGTTCATGTTAACACATTGTCGACTGTGGTTGAAAACGTATGGAAACGTAACCAAAGAGAAACAATCTGATCGTTTTTTCAGATTTACTGCGACAAATAAAAAGACGAATTTATCTCAGAGCACACAGATTGATGAACCTTTCTTTTTTTGTTACTCTTTGTTTCTTGAGGGAATCCATTCCATAGTTTGTGGACAACCATGGCAAAGAGTATAGAAGCCAAGAGACAGAGCTCTGGTGCTTTTTTTTTTACAACAGCGCTGCCGCCATTCTGGCCTGAAAACGCCACCAATGGGAAATGACACAAAATCATGACAGAGACACACACCATGACCGGGAAGAACACAGGCCATTTCGAGGTAGAGGTACCGTACTTTTGTACGGCACTGCACTTTGTAGCCGAGACGTTTTACTGGTGTCATTACGGTCGTCTCCTTCAGGCCAAAATGGCAGGTTTGCTGTGTGCTGATGTTGCAATGGAACAACCCATTCGCCTTCAGTTCTTAGCAATGTAAGTTCTTTGTCCATGATGTGAGTGAGCCGAGTGTCTCGCTGAGGGAGGTGGGATAGTTCGATGTGTAAAATGACTTGGTGAATACAGGGAGTCGGCAGTCATGATGGTTCTTGTGTTGCGGTTCCGTGAGCAGATTGGGACGGGACTTTTGGAGAACCTGTCGTCTGCATCCAGGCCCGGAAAAGTGCAACTGAGCTCTTCAGTTCACACACTTGAAAAAGGGCTCTGGTGTAAATATCACAGAACAAATTCTGTTGTTATGGCAACGTCCTGGACTTGCTAATTTTTACCGTCTCTTCTTATTGAGGTTTATGTTAATTTTATGTACATTTTCCCCTGCTCACCACTGTTCGAGCAGTTGGTATCAGCACATTTTCAAGGGGATCTTTTCTTTTTTATGTGGGACATAACATACATTTAATTTATAAACTGTCCTATTAGCAGTGATTTAGTTGTCTTATCATATTTGTTTAACCAATATGTCATACTGTAGGTTAAGTAGTGCATAATGATTATTATTTTTTAAGTCATTTTTAGGTTAGAAAAAACATTTCATTTGATCCGTGCAAAGAATGTACAAGTCCTCAGCATACCTGGAGTATGGTGGATTTGGCTTGAAAGCCTACGTTTCACCGGGGGCTTAATTGATTGGACTCAGAACTGCATGGACTTAATTTGATGCAATCTTTGCACTTCTGTTGTTTTATGTTTTTTTGCCTTAAAAACGGGCCTTAAAGAAGATCGGTTACTTTATTTTTTACTTTCACATCTTCTTAGCCTGTGTTTTTCTCTCATATGTTCCGTACATTTTGAATACTCAAGATTTAGTTTATGAGTGCACTTTATAGCTCAACCTACCATCATACATCTACTCGTCATCATACTCACAAATCTGTGCCATTATGTTTTATGTCAAATTGGTGTTTTCACCATTGGTCAAAAGAAATAAATCACCCAAGAAATACATTGCTGTGTTAGTTGGTTTCTTTTCTGAAAGCAAATGAAAGACAGATATCTGTTGCCACAGTGCAGGCTGTGATATGGATTGGGATCAGGCCTGACTTGGCACAACAGGTGAGTGAGCTCCACCAGTCCGTGAATTATAAGGACTAAGCATCAAAACCCCTTGAAATGGGAGGTTAGTCCAGAGAAATCCTTGGGACAAGATATAATCCAGAGGCTTCCCCCTACACAAGTTACTGTGTGAAAACTGAGAAGTCAAGCCTCTATAAATAGCCCTGCATAGCACAGCATACACTCCCCGTTATGGAATGGAAACGACTGCAGCAAAATGCGTGTTAAATTGTAGACCCGAATAAAAAATAAATCCATAAACCAGCCAACAAAAAGAGCAGCAAAAATTACAGAACATAGTGAATGTGTTAAATGCATATTTTAAATTCTATTCTCTCTGTAAAGTCCTCTCGAGACATGCTTGTGATAAAGGCCTCTATAATATAATGAACATGAAAATAAACAAAATTGAACTTGGAAAGTGTCGAAATCGAATGAGCCAAAATAGTTCAAATTTATTTATTGAAGCAAAGAAAGCAATCGGTACAACAGAATAGATGTGACACAATATTTTTTGACCCATAATATTGAGAATGACGTTTTCCACTCCGCCTAAGGGGCCGATATACAGAATATCACTGAATATAAAGGGTGTGTTAACTCATAGCGTCGTTACCTCAATACATTTCTTTTCAAGTCATGTTTCTATTGGCAGCTCTTAACTTAAGCTCCGTGTTTACAGCGCCGTCAGCTGCAGCCGACTTGGTTGTTTAATGAAAAGCCTTCAGAAAGGGGAATGTCTCCACCTTTACTGGTAATGAATTCTTCCTGATAAAGCTTTTACAAAAATAAAAAGGAGCGCGTGTGAAAATGCGAGTACGGTAACATCCTTTAGCACAGCGGTTCTCAACCTTTGTGACTCCCCAAAAAACTTTAGGTTGGGGGGTTCGCGACCCCCTCCCCCCACCCGCCGCTACCCAACGACAGTGTGCACACTGATTTCACTCACTCGCTGAAATCGGTTTTATAGCTTATATAGCTTTATAATACATTAAACCATTGGTATGGGAGATTTAATCATCATGGGAAAAAAAGAATTTCACAATTCATCTTTTCACAATCATCCTGTGACCCCCACCGAATAATCTCACGACCCCCTGAGGGGGGGGGGTCAGGTTGAGAACCACTGATTTAGCACACACAACAGGACAGGCAGGGGGGGCTTCAATGCACTCGATTGAAAGGGGGGGGGGGGGGGGGCACGATTAGTATAAAAGTTCTGAAAACAAAACAAAAAAGCGTTCCATGTAATAACATCAGCAGGTTTTGACCACGTGATCGAAACCTGATAACGAAGTCGACAGTCTTTGAAAAAGGTTCGATTCACAATCATGTTCACCTGATTCTAAAAAGCCCTCTGTGTGTTTTGAGTTTACAGTCAAATTGAGAACGGGGCTGCTGGCTTGTATATAAATGCACATATATTTCGGGTTGTAGCTATAAAGCAGTGGTTCTCAACACCAGGGGTCGCTAGATGATAGTTTCTCTCTACGTACAATACAGATCGTGATGGAATTCTAGATTTAAATCATCTTAGATGGAACAAAAAATATTCTCAGATTTCATCAAATGGGGGTCTGTGGCTCCAATATGTGCTAGATTTGGGTCCTCCTTGATATGAAAAAGGTTGAGAATCACTGCTATAATGAACAACTGGATGTTGTTGACTCACTAATTCACTACTCTAACATATTAAAAAAATACATAAAAAAAAGAAAAAGAAAAAAAAAGAGCAAATAACATCTAGAACCAAAATGGATACACAATCAGTGACTACAGAATACATTACCAATCCAGAGAGAATAGAGAAACTGACAGTCCAGTAACTTGGGAGTGTGTGTCCCCTATTCATTAGGATTTGGGTTGGCGTCAGGATACTGAGAGAGGTCAAATGTCAGGACTTTGCTGATAACACAATCTCCTTGCTGTGAATGGAAAGAAAATTAAAACCAGTTAGAACTTACAAATTACATCCAGTAATGCAGCAGTAGTGTAACTATAAGTCAGGATGCAAAACGCTTTACAAAGCCCGTCTGTGTTGGGTCCCCCAGTATGTTTTAAAGCAGCTACGAGCAAGATTTTCGATTGTTATTAAACAGTATAATTACAATATTGATGCATCACATCTTACCTATAATAGTAGCTGAGACCAAAGCCATGTGAATCGGAGATTTCTCTCAAGTCTGTGTCTGTCTAAACTCGCGTCAACAGGGGGCTCTCTCTCTCTCTCTCCTTACCGCCGGACCGGATAAACGCGGAAGTGAAACCCGGAAGTGAAACGCAGCTGCCTGCATTCCCCCGTTCGCGCTGCCTAGCAACATACCATAAACAAGGAGAACGCCATGCATACTCTCGCGAACATCTCTCGTTATATTCTAACAGGTTTTTTGGAAGTTATTTTGTGGTTATGGCCGAAGTGGCTGCTGCAAACCGTTTCATTTCACTTCCTGATCTGCCCTGGCCACAGAGAGACTAACACTGGCCGATTCACTCGGGGTTCAAGCGAGACTACTCTGCGTTGGTCTCGTCTACTATTAGAGGTAAGATGTGATGCATTGATATTAAATTTAGACTGTTTAACACATTGAATGCCAGCCATGTTTTCATTCCTGTAGGTAAGTTGTGCCAGGGGTGTTTTTGACGATTCTGGCTCATTTTAGAACAGCCGAGGATTCTTTTCTGTTAAGAATTCATGAACATCAATCATCTAAAAATAACTAATAGAATGTGTGCTTTCTCTGTCTAAAAGAGTTAGTTTGCAGAGTTAGTAGTTATGTAGATATTAGCCGTTGAGTACAGCATGGTTTCAGCGTCTGGAAATTTATTCAGAGATAAATGGCTTTTTGTGAAACAGTCACTTTAACCATTCATTTTTGGCATCAGTAAGACCGTCAGACATTCTAAACAATAGTTTTGAACAGTAATTTCCTCCATAACAACAGGAAACACCCCTCTCATTCAAACTCCTCCCTCCGTGTGTCTTCTCCTCCTTCCTCCTGGCTCTAGAGCCAGGAGGAAGGAGGAGCGTGTCAGAAGCGCGTTGTGCTGCCTGCCTGCCTGTCTGCCTGTCGGGCAAGACGAGTCTGAAATGGATTACTGTAAAATCGCGTCGCCATTTCCTTGAATGGCTTGCTTCCGCGGTGTGTGTGTGTGTGTGTGTGTGTGTGTGTGTGTGTGTGTGTGTGTGTGTGTGTGTGTGTGTGTGTGTGTGTGTGTGTGTTCGCGCGTTGCTGCGCGGCTCTGGGGGGAAGGGATCTCTGTCCGTTCTGTGTGTGTGTGTCCGGGCTAATGACTGTAAAATCGCCAAGCCATTTCCGCGGGAGGCGGCTGCTTTTGTGGCTTTTGGGTCCCGTGGCTGTGACTTCTCTCGGTCTCTGTCGCCACTTAGTGGTCGGTAAAATAGATTACACACATGCTCTTGCTCCAAATAGTTATCTCGAAGATGTAAAAGGGGTTGATTGATGTCCCACTGTCAAAAAAAAAAAATCTTTATGTAAGACGAGTTAGTCCGTCCTTGGCACTTAAGCGCTGGATTATGTAAGACGAGTTAGGTCGTCTATGGCACTTAATGTGTTAATAACAATCGAAAATCTTGCTCGTAGCTGCTTTAATAACCCTTGAAACGAGTCAATATGGCTCTCAGGCTCAAAAAGATTAAGACTCTAGTTCTAAAACGTTCGCAAGCTATTCTCATGGCTGCATGAGACTTGGTCTGTTATGAACAATATGGAGAAACAGACCTCTGGGTAAACGCCGATCAGCGAGTCTGCCTTGGTGTAGAACTCCTCCTTCAGCGAGATCACGATGGCCTGGAAGTTCTGCACCGACTGGTCTTTGATGTAATTAGCCACCTAAGTAAGGAACACAGAGGGAAACGATGAGTGGTGTTTTTAACTCGGACGGAAAGCGACTGTGTTCAAGTCACTAAAGAAACACGTTGTCCTTTCTGAACACACCTTTCCAATGTTAGTGTTGTCCAGAGCTGCATCAATCTCATCCAGGACAAAGAAGGGGGCGGGTTTATAGCTGCAGACAAGCGGGGGGGAGGGGTTTCGTTACAATACGCCATCCAACACAGTGTCAACATCCTGATCCACTTTCTAGCAATAGAGAGCCAAAGTGGAACGTCACTTCCTGCTTCAGCGCTGCAGCAGAGATTTTCATCCGCCATTTATTTTCCCATAGACCTTTCGTAAAATGCTTATAAAAAGTTTTGTAATTGTTCAAACCAAATGGTCCAGATATATTTAGAAACGGGAGAGATCGCATAACATTTCACTCGGACCAAAACGTAAAGAAGAAGATTTTTTTTTTTTTTTGTTGGTCCGAGTGAAATGTTCTATGGTCTCTCCCGATTATAGCGTTAGCTGAACCGTTTGGTTTGACGAAGTAAAACTCTTTTTATAAGCATTTTATAAAATGTCTATGGGAAAATAAATGGCGGATGCAAATCTCTGGTACAGTGCTGAAGCAGGAAGTGACGTTCCACTTTGGCTCTCTATTCAAATAAAGAGTTACTTGAATGGAAGATCTCCGTTACCTGTGAATGGCGAAGAGCAGAGCCAGCGCAGCTACGGTCTTCTCTCCTCCAGACAGGTTGTCCATGGGCCTGAAGCGTTTCCCCGGAGCCACACAGTTATAGTTGATGCCGTCCAGGTAGGGCTCTTCAGGGTTCTCTGGGCCCAGGAAAGCCTACAGGAGGACAACAGACACGCTGTGAATTATATCCCTTCAAAGACATTATAACACCTAAGATGATGTGAAGTGGTATTTATAACGTCAGATTAAATGTACACGGTTCAATGTACAAATACATTACTTAACTTAATTAATAATTATTCTCTTCTCTCTTTTTTTTCATGTTTTTTTTTTTTTTTTAGCAGGGGGTTCCTATCTGGTGGAAACCCCAGGGGAACATGGGGAGAACATGCAAACTCCACACAGAAAGGCCCTTTTGACGAGCCCACCTGGGCAGTAGGCACTGAGGAGATGGGAACACGCCCACAGCGTCCCAGGCGGGAATCGAACACAGGAACCTTTTTGCTGTGAGGCGACAGCGCAGCGCTACCACTGCGCACTCTATTGGTATGATGGTGGTCATACCACTATTATTTGGAGGGCTTACCTGAGCACTGCTGTTGCGTGAAAGGGCCTTGTAGATCTCATCGATGTTGGTCGCCACAGACTCGAAGCAGGCGTTGAAACGGTCATACCTCTCCTTCTTGATCTGCTCGAAGGCCTGTTTGGCCTTCTTAGCTCTCTTACGGGCCGCTTCAAACTCTGACACACACAAACAGAGAACCATGAGGTCACACAGAGAACCATGAGATCACACAGAGAACTATGAGGTCACACAGTCTGTACTTGCACTCTAATACATTGTAATAAGGAAATATGTAT
The DNA here is from genome assembly GCF_964638095.1 of Poromitra crassiceps. Lineage (NCBI taxonomy): Eukaryota > Metazoa > Chordata > Actinopteri > Beryciformes > Melamphaidae > Poromitra > Poromitra crassiceps. Next base: position 24,258,355 of record NC_139637.1, read on the forward strand.
TTTGGAGCAAGTCCAACCTGCTTTACTTTCCCCTACATCTCTCTCTCTCTCTCATCCAACCCCCCACCCCCACCTCTCCTCTCCATCATCTCACCATCGCTGGTCTCCTGGAACTTGTCCCTGACGCTCTCTAGTTTCTCCATGGCCTTCATGTTGGGCGCGCTGATCCTCTGCAGGATGCTCTGCTGCTCGTTCAGACGCTGCTGCAGCGTGTTCATCTCTCCCTTGATCTCGTCGTCCGCCAGCGCGTCCTGTCGGGAGAGGAAGAAGAGGTGACTGAAGAGTGGAACCTTTTCTAATGACACAAGCCGACACAGCTATAAAGAGCTACGGCAATAACTTTGATCTATAACGAGCAGAATCTATTTAATAAAAACTGGAAATATCGCAAGCTCATTTCTAGCGTGCTGCTTCGCGCGTTCGCCTGTACGTACGCCTGTACGTACGCCTGCTCAACTGGCAAGCAATCGTGTGACGCGGAATCCGACTTATTATATAGTAGTGAGATAAGTAAAAGTGTAACGTAAACTATAATTTTGGCCATTCTGGCATTTCATACTAATTACATTGTTGTACAAGTACGGTAGTCCTTCTATGTATGTATATAATATGCGATGAGCTATGTTTAATGTTTTCATGTTAACAATCAAGCCAAGTAGCCTATCATTACTGTATCCTGGCACAAATGTGCTGTGAGCCAGTACAGAAGCACTGGTTTTTCAATAAATCTGGATTGTGGATAGCAGAGGAAGAGATATCAAGGTGGTGTGTGTGTGTGTGTGTGTGTGTGTGTGTGTGTGTGTGTGTGTGTGTGTTAGCCCGTCACACAGGACGCCGAACGTAGCAGAGCTGAAGCTTGAGGCAGGCACAAGCCGAACTGACGTCTAACCGTTCACACAAGAAGCCTTCTCTTTTCCTCTCAGCGCACCTTGAACCCCACAACTCCCATTGACTTCATGGTCTGGCAGCTTCAAGCTTCACGCGTCACGCTTGGAAAGTAGGACTGAATCCCGAACGATGGCTTGAGCAAGGCGTGAACGTGGCTTCGGCGTGACACGCGTGCGGGTGGTGTTGAACGGCCTCGCCTGTTAACAAGGACGCCTAAATGGAACTTGTGTGTTCAGCGTAGGTTGAGCGTTGCTTGAGCGTATGGGGGGGCTTAGGTAGTGGTGCTGATGTGTGTCCTCCTGGCTACCTTGAGGTCCTCATTCAGGTTGCTGTAGTCGATCTCTATGAGGGCCTCTTTAGCCAGGACCGTGCCGCTCGGCGTGCTGGAGGAGGTCCTCTGGCTGCTGGTGGACTCTTCTGCCTGAGAGCTTCCCTGGAAGAACAAAACCAAAGCAGGTCATTTCCTTCAATCCTGTCAGTGAGTATGGAATAACGGAGTGTGAGTGTGTGTGTGTGTGTGTGTGTGTGTGTGTGTGTGCGTGCGTGTGTCAAGGTTATTATAGTTAACGAAAACTAACGAAAAAACGAAAACTAGAATTGAAAAAACATGAAAGAAACTGAAATAAAAACAAAAACTAAGCTTTACAAAAAAACGATAACTAAATGTAACGGTATTGTGTGTTTACAAAACTAACTAAAATAAAATAAAATTTAAGAGAAAATGTCCTTAGTTATAGTCTTTGGCTGGGTTTCCCAAAAGCTTCTTTGCGCTAAGAAGCTAATTCAACCCTTCTTAAGGCCCCCTTAAGAAGCAAACGCGTTTCCCAATTGCTTCTTTACGAAGGCATGCGTTTCCCAAAAGCTTCTTAGCGCTAAGAAGCTTCTTTGACCCTTCTTAAGGCTCCCGTAAGAAGCCAACGAAGCCAACGCGTTTCCCGATTGCTTCTTAGCCTAAAATTATCTTCCAATTATCCTCCGTTAAGAAGGCTGCGTTTCCCAAAAGCTTCTTAGCGCTAAGATGATCTTTCGTTAAGAAGGTTTTGTAAGAAGGGTCTGGAGCCTTCTTAACACCTTCTTAATGACAAAACACTGGCAGATCCAGCCGCGTCAGGCAAAAGGAGATACTTGTGTCCACTGTTCCTCTTGTGTTTTTCCCTTTTTCCTTTCTTTCATGTACCCTTTAGTGTTTAAAATTAGGGAACACTTGAAAATCTCCCCTGTATGTATGGTTACTTGTGTTTTAAATGTTTTACCGTAGGCTATATTCCTCTAATCAGAATGGATTACTTTTATAATGTTGTGGATTTATATAGCACCTTTCACAGAACCCAAGGTCGCTTAAATTCTGTAGTGTTTCTCTGTTTTGTTGTATGCTGTGTATATAAAGCAATTTGAACTGCAGTCCATGTCTGAAATAAATAATGTTTAATAAAGTTTAACATGACCATGATTAGGTGTTAACAGTGTTTCTCAACCACTGAGTCGTGGCCCACTGCTGGGCTCAGAGTGCCATCAAGTGAGCCGCTCCAGTTAAGATGCTTCTTAAGAGCCTTCTATTTTTTTTATTTTTCTCGACTGTTAAGAAGGCGTTTGGGAAACACTTCTTTGGAGCCTTCTTAACTCCTTAAGAAGCTTCTTAACTCCTTAAGAAGCTTCTTAACTCTTAAGAAGCTTCTTTGTTGGGAAACTCAGCCTTTGTCAGTTTACAGTATTTCATACATAATAAGCATAGTATTTTGAGTGGAGATGAAATCAATTTTCCTAGATCTATCATCTTTTATAACCCTTAGTTTTGAATCTCACCCCTGACAAACACCCCATATTACAAAAAAAAGAGGAAAGGGGCAAAAAAGACTAAAACTAACACTGAAACTAAACTAAAACTAAGCATTTTCAAAAAATATAAACTAAACTAAACTATCGAACCCACCTTAAAAACGAATGAAAACTAAACTAAAAGTCAAAACAAAAAGTCAAAACTAATAAAAATAAAAACAAATGAAAAAATACAAAACTATTATAACCTTGGTGTGTGTGTGTGTGTGTGTGTGTGTGTGTGTGTGTGTGTGTGTGTGTGTGTGAGTGTGAGTGTGAGTGTGAGTGTGAGTGTGAGTGTGAGTGTGAGTGTGAGTGTGAGTGTGCGAGTGCGAGCGCGTGCGCGTGCGCGTGTGCGTGTGTACGTGTGTGTGTGTACACACCTCTCCCTGGGCGATATCATCCATTGTTCCGGAGCGAAGCGGCAACCGGATGTCCTGCATCTTACAGGCCTGCAGCAGGTTGTGACGGTCACTTTTCTTCTGCTCCAGTTTGGTCTCAATGGCCGTGACCTCCTTCTGCAGCTGGGTCAGCTCCCTGGAACACACAGAAGAAACGCGTCAACAAAACCAAGACAAACGACTGAAACGGTTTGAACATTATATTATATTATATGACATGAGAAATATTATGTCAAGTGTGTGTCTGTATAGCCACTGACTTGTTGGCGCCACCCAGTTTTTTGCGGATCTCCTCCATCTCGTGGTTCTTATCGTTGACCTCAGATTTCTTGGTGAGGTGCGTGTTCTTCAGGTCCTGCAGCTGGGCCATGGTCTCATCGATGATCTTCATGTGCCTGTGCTCCTCCTACAGGAACCACGAACGAGACAGACGGGGAGTCAAACAAATGAGATGTAACTCAATGTCAAAACTAAGGTCAGCACTGATGCATCAATGACAAGGCGAGTTCTCGTCCTCCACCGTGTCTTTACCTTCTTAAGTCGCTCTATCTCAGCCTCGTCCTTTTTCACAGTCTGTTCCCACATCATGACCTTCTCCTGGTCCTCCTTCAGCTGGTTCTTCTCATAGTCTACCTGGATACCAAGGCGGGTCTTCTGGGTCTCAAACTCCAGACTGATAATAGACAAAACGGTGCATATCATGTTAGACCACAAATCAAACCCTCGGACGAGTAAGACGCAATGTGGCGAGAATCGGTCCACATAGGTGGACTGGGTCATTCTGAATCGCGAACTCGACTCACCGTTTCTTTGCAATCTCGTTCTGCCTCTTCACCTTCTCCTCCTCAAACTCTCTGATGTTCCTCACTCCGATCTCCTTGCAGAACTCCACAAACACCTCGTCCTCCACCTGGAAAACAAAACCATTCGTACTGGCATTAGAGAGACATCTGGTATTCATACTAAGACAAGCTTCTTCATAGTCCTAACTTCATGCCAGGCGTACCACATTCATGCGATCCTGCAGGGTGGTGACCTCCTTCTCGCGCGTCGTGATGATCCTCTTGATGTCGTTGATGCGAGGGCCAAAGTTGGCCAGTTCACTCTCCAGCTTGGACTTCTCCTGCACGACACAGATCAAATATGGTTTCATTCAGCGGTCGCCAAAGCAGTTACCCAAAAGTAATGGAAGATGCTGAGTGGTTGTAGGCCGGCCGTACCTGCATGTTGAGGGAGAGGTGGCGTGTCTTGGTCTGCTCCAGGTCACTCTGAGAGTACTTCAACCTCATCTGCAGCCCGTGGGCCTGAGACTGCACCTGACGCAGCTCCGCCTCCTTCCTCTTGGCCTTCATTTGCTCCTACAGAGAGAGAGAGATTTCAGTGTCAAGAGTTTTAGTGAAGTTGCCTCCATTGACAATCCATCGATCTCTAAGGATCCCGGGCATTTGCCTTGAATGTATTGGTCATTGCCGGCAAATCAACACGATTCATTTTTTTTAAACATTTGATTAGCCAGGGAAACATAATTAATTGACCATACCTAAATCCCACCCCTTTTTGATCTGTGCTCCAATAACAGTTGAGCAAACGGGTAGCAGCCTAGAGTGCATGATGTCACAATTCAATCTAGCAGACAATCCTGTCGGCACTTTTTACTAAATTCACACATTTTAAAAATTGACCAGTTCACACAACTTTAACACTACATAGATAATATTATACAAACTCTTCAGCTACTTCTGCTCTCACTCACAATGTCAAAATATAAGCAATATGATGTATAGTTTTTGAGATATTAACCTTTGTTTGGCACTCTTGTTTGACTGTCAGCTGTACTTGTTGAGGGAGGAGGGAACCTCCCACTTCCCCACCCACCACAGTTGACAGTTAGGTCAGAAGGCAGCTTCTCTAACCTCTCGGGCTCCTGCTGCCTCTATCCCAGAGACAGACCTGAGAGTCTACTACAGCGAGACGAGTTACCTTGAGCTCCTCTGTGAGTTTCTCCTTCTTGTCCTTGAGCTTGTCCACTGCCTTCTCGTCCCAGCGCCTGGCCTTGGCCTTCAGGTCGCTGGCTCCGCCCGAGATCACTCCAGACTTCTGGAACAGGGTTCCGTCCAGAGCCACAGTCTGGACACAGACAGGGACAGACAGAGAGAGTAGGTGGAGGACACAGGCAGGGACAGAGAGAGAGTAGGTGGAGGACACAGACAGGGACAGACAGAGAGAGTAGGTGGAGGACACAGACAGGGACAGACAGAGAGAGTAGGTGGAGGACACAGACAGGGACAGAGAGAGTAGGTGGAGGACACAGACAGGGACAGACAGAGAGAGTAGGTGGAGGACACAGACAGGGACAGAGAGAGAGTAGGTGGAGGACACAGGCAGGGACAGAGAGAGAGTAGGTGGAGGACACAGACAGGGACAGACAGAGAGAGTAGGTGGAGGACACAGACAGGGACAGAGAGAGTAGGTGGAGGACACAGACAGGGACAGACAGAGAGAGTAGGTGGAGGACACAGACAGGGACAGACAGAGAGAGTAGGTGGAGGACACAGACAGGGACAGAGAGAGTAGGTGGAGGACACAGGCAGGGACAGAGAGAGAGAGTAGGTGGAGGACACAGACAGGGACAGACAGAGAGAGTAGGTGGAGGACACAGACAGGGACAGACAGAGAGAGTAGGTGGAGGACACAGACAGGGACAGAGAGAGTAGGTGGAGGACACAGGCAGGGACAGAGAGAGAGAGTAGGTGGAGGACACAGACAGGGACAGACAGAGAGAGTAGGTGGAGGACACAGACAGGGACAGACAGAGAGAGTAGGTGGAGGACACAGACAGGGACAGAGAGAGTAGGTGGAGGACACAGACAGGGACAGACAGAGAGAGTAGGTGGAGGACACAGACAGGGACAGAGAGAGAGTAGGTGGAGGACACAGGCAGGGACAGAGAGAGAGTAGGTGGAGGACACAGGCAGGGACAGAGAGAGAGAGTAGGTGGAGGACACAGACAGGGACAGAGAGAGAGAGTAGGTGGAGGACACAGACAGGGACAGACAGAGAGAGTAGGTGGAGGACACAGACAGGGACAGAGAGAGTAGGTGGAGGACACAGGCAGGGACAGAGAGAGAGAGTAGGTGGAGGACACAGACAGGGACAGAGAGAGAGAGTAGGTGGAGGACACAGACAGGGACAGAGAGAGAGAGTAGGTGGAGGACACAGACAGGGACAGAGAGAGAGTAGGTGGAGGACACAGACAGGGACAGAGAGAGAGAGTAGGTGGAGGACACAGACAGGGACAGAGAGAGAGTAGGTGGAGGACACAGGCAGGGACAGAGAGAGAGAGTAGGTGGAGGACACAGACAGGGACAGAGAGAGAGAGTAGGTGGAGGACACAGGCAGGGACAGAGAGAGAGTAGGTGGAGGACACAGACAGGGACAGAGAGAGAGAGTAGGTGGAGGACACAGGCAGGGACAGAGAGAGAGAGTAGGTGGAGGACACAGACAGGGACAGAGAGAGAGAGTAGGTGGAGGACACAGGCAGGGACAGAGAGAGAGTAGGTGGAGGACACAGGCAGGGACAGAGAGAGAGAGTAGGTGGAGGACACAGACAGGGACAGAGAGAGAGAGTAGGTGGAGGACACAGACAGGGACAGAGAGAGAGTAGGTGGAGGACACAGGCAGGGACAGAGAGAGAGAGTAGGTGGAGGACACAGACAGGGACAGAGAGAGAGAGTAGGTGGAGGACACAGACAGGGACAGACAGAGAGAGTAGGTGGAGGACACAGACAGGGACAGAGAGAGTAGGTGGAGGACACAGGCAGGGACAGAGAGAGAGAGTAGGTGGAGGACACAGACAGGGACAGAGAGAGAGAGTAGGTGGAGGACACAGACAGGGACAGAGAGAGAGAGTAGGTGGAGGACACAGACAGGGACAGAGAGAGAGTAGGTGGAGGACACAGACAGGGACAGAGAGAGAGAGTAGGTGGAGGACACAGACAGGGACAGAGAGAGAGTAGGTGGAGGACACAGGCAGGGACAGAGAGAGAGAGTAGGTGGAGGACACAGACAGGGACAGAGAGAGAGAGTAGGTGGAGGACACAGGCAGGGACAGAGAGAGAGTAGGTGGAGGACACAGACAGGGACAGAGAGAGAGAGTAGGTGGAGGACACAGGCAGGGACAGAGAGAGAGAGTAGGTGGAGGACACAGACAGGGACAGAGAGAGAGAGTAGGTGGAGGACACAGGCAGGGACAGAGAGAGAGTAGGTGGAGGACACAGGCAGGGACAGAGAGAGAGAGTAGGTGGAGGACACAGACAGGGACAGAGAGAGAGAGTAGGTGGAGGACACAGACAGGGACAGAGAGAGAGTAGGTGGAGGACACAGGCAGGGACAGAGAGAGAGAGTAGGTGGAGGACACAGACAGGGACAGAGAGAGAGAGTAGGTGGAGGACACAGGCAGGGACAGAGAGAGAGTAGGTGGAGGACACAGACAGGGACAGAGAGAGAGAGTAGGTGGAGGACACAGGCAGGGACAGAGAGAGAGAGTAGGTGGAGGACACAGACAGGGACAGAGAGAGAGAGTAGGTGGAGGACACAGGCAGGGACAGAGAGAGTGTAGGTGGAGGACACAGGCAGGGACAGAGAGAGAGAGTAGGTGGAGGACACAGACAGGGACAGAGAGAGAGAGTAGGTGGAGGACACAGGCAGGGACAGAGAGAGAGAGTAGGTGGAGGACACAGGCAGGGACAGAGAGAGAGAGTAGGTGGAGGACACAGACAGGGACAGAGAGAGAGTAGGTGGAGGACACAGACAGGGACAGAGAGAGAGAGTAGGTGGAGGACACAGGCAGGGACAGAGAGAGAGAGTAGGTGGAGGACACAGGCAGGGACAGAGAGAGAGAGTAGGTGGAGGACACAGACAGGGACAGAGAGAGTAGGTGGAGGACACAGGCAGGGACAGAGAGAGTAGGTGGAGGACACAGGCAGGGACAGAGAGAGTAGGTGGAGGACACAGACAGGGACAGAGAGAGTAGGTGGAGGACACAGGCAGGGACAGAGAGAGTAGGTGGAGGACACAGACAGGGACAGAGAGAGAGAGTAGGTGGAGGACACAGACAGGGACAGAGAGAGTAGGTGGAGGACACAGGCAGGGACAGAGAGAGTAGGTGGAGGACACAGACAGGGACAGAGAGAGAGAGAGTAGGTGGAGGACACAGACAGGGACAGAGAGAGAGAGTAGGTGGAGGACACAGACAGGGACAGAGAGAGAGTAGGTGGAGGACACAGGCAGGGACAGAGAGAGTAGGTGGAGGACACAGACAGGGACAGAGAGAGTAGGTGGAGGACACAGGCAGGGACAGAGAGAGTAGGTGGAGGACACAGGCAGGGACAGAGAGAGTAGGTGGAGGACACAGACAGGGACAGAGAGAGAGTAGGTGGAGGACACAGACAGGGACAGACAGAGAGAGTAGGTGGAGGACACAGGCAGGGACAGAGAGAGTAGGTGGAGGACACAGGCAGGGACAGAGAGAGAGTAGGTGGAGGACACAGGCAGGGACAGAGAGAGAGTAGGTGGAGGACACAGACAGGGACAGAGAGAGAGAGTAGGTGGAGGACACAGGCAGGGACAGAGAGAGAGTAGGTGGAGGACACAGACAGGGACAGAGAGAGAGAGAGTAGGTGGAGGACACAGACAGGGACAGAGAGAGAGAGTAGGTGGAGGACACAGACAGGGACAGAGAGAGTAGGTGGAGGACACAGGCAGGGACAGAGAGAGTAGGTGGAGGACACAGACAGGGACAGAGAGAGAGTAGGTGGAGGACACAGACAGGGACAGACAGAGAGAGTAGGTGGAGGACACAGGCAGGGACAGAGAGAGTAGGTGGAGGACACAGGCAGGGACAGAGAGAGAGTAGGTGGAGGACACAGGCAGGGACAGAGAGAGAGTAGGTGGAGGACACAGACAGGGACAGAGAGAGAGAGTAGGTGGAGGACACAGGCAGGGACAGAGAGAGAGTAGGTGGAGGACACAGACAGGGACAGAGAGAGAGAGAGTAGGTGGAGGACACAGACAGGGACAGAGAGAGAGAGTAGGTGGAGGACACAGACAGGGACAGAGAGAGAGTAGGTGGAGGACACAGGCAGGGACAGAGAGAGAGAGTAGGTGGAGGACACAGACAGGGACAGAGAGAGAGTAGGTGGAGGACACAGGCAGGGACAGAGAGAGAGAGTAGGTGGAGGACACAGACAGGGACAGAGAGAGAGTAGGTGGAGGACACAGGCAGGGACAGAGAGAGAGTAGGTGGAGGACACAGACAGGGACAGAGAGAGAGAGTAGGTGGAGGACACAGGCAGGGACAGAGAGAGAGTAGGTGGAGGACACAGACAGGGACAGAGAGAGAGAGAGTAGGTGGAGGGCACAGACAGGGACAGAGAGAGAGAGTAGGTGGAGGACACAGGCAGGGACAGAGAGAGAGTAGGTGGAGGACACAGGCAGGGACAGAGAGAGAGAGTAGGTGGAGGACACAGACAGGGACAGAGAGAGAGTAGGTGGAGGACACAGACAGGGACAGAGAGAGAGAGTAGGTGGAGGACACAGGCAGGGACAGAGAGAGAGAGTAGGTGGAGGACACAGACAGGGACAGAGAGAGAGAGTAGGTGGAGGACACAGACAGGGACAGAGAGAGAGAGTAGGTGGAGGACACAGACAGGGACAGAGAGAGAGAGTAGGTGGAGGACACAGACAGGGACAGAGAGAGAGAGTAGGTGGAGGACACAGGCAGGGACAGAGAGAGAGTAGGTGGAGGACACAGGCAGGGACAGAGAGAGAGTAGGTGGAGGACACAGGCAGGGACAGAGAGAGAGAGTAGGTGGAGGACACAGGCAGGGACAGAGAGAGAGAGTAGGTGGAGGACACAGACAGGGACAGAGAGAGAGAGTAGGTGGAGGGAAAGATAGTTGCAATATATACATTACGTCATTTCCATCATTTTGCAGATGCTTTTGTCCAAAGCGACTTACAATATCACAATTTGTCAACAGTACAGAAAACAACTATGCAACACAATCAATGACAGCTAAGATATTGTGATAGACTAGCACCATGTAGGAAGTAGTTTGAGAAGGAATAAATAACATGTAGCATTATTTTATTTTTTTATTAAAAAATGTTAGTTCAAGAAGGGCCCAGGTGTAGCCTGAAAAGGTGAGTTTTTAGTCTCCGCCGAAAGATTGGCAGTGACTCGGCCGTTCTGACCGAAGGGGGGAGCTCATTCCACCATTGCGGCGCCAGGAACGAGAAGAGTCGCGATCGGGACGAGCGACTTTTGAGCCCACGTAGCGGTGGAGGAGCGAGGCGATCTGGACGGGTGGAGGAGTGGAGGGAGCAATGAGAAGTTTGGAACTTGGAACTTGGAGATACGAAGGGGCTGTCAGGTGGACTGCCCTGTAGGCCAGTACCAGTGTCTTGAATTTGATGCGAGCCGAGATGGGAAGCCAGTGAAGGTCACGGAAGAGGGGAGTGATGAGAGAATTTAGGTTGGTTGAAAACCAGACGGGCTGCAGCGTTCTGAATGAGCTGAAGTGGTCGGATGGCTGCAGCAGGTAGCCCAGCCAGAAGAACATTGCAGTAGTCCAGGCAAGAGATGACAAGTGCCTGGACCGCTTCCCTTGTGAGAAACGGACGGATTTTGCGGATGTTGTACATGTATATACAGTATATGAAACCTCAGGTCTAAAATAATATTACTGCTATGCATAGATTATGTAAGGACTCCCTGCTCATAATCATAGTAGTTAGTTATTAGTATAGTAGTTATTTAAGAAATCGGTTCTTAGCCTATTTTAGATTAAATTAATTTCTTAATCAGAACAATTGGTCTCTATACCGCTTTCTGGAGAGTTACTTTATTTGACAGAATTGTCATAGGCAAAATTAATTCTACTTAATTTGCCCAACTTCAGACAGGTTTGTGTGTTATTAAGGTACCTTGTGTCTGTAGGGCCCTCCGAAGGCGATCCTGCGGGCGTCGTCCACGCTCTCACAGACCAGGGCGTTTCCACAGGCGTACTGCAGGGCTTTCTTGATGTGCGGCGGCTCGTAGCGGATCACATCGATCACCAGCTTGGCTCCACGCAGTTCCCTCAGCTTCTCGTCTGTGGGCTTCACCTGCAGATATCACAAGACAACGAGAGATGTATCCATCCAAGCAAGTTTAGAGAAAACTTTTGAAGCTGGGTTGTCGCTAGTAGGCTTAATGAAAAACATAGTAGAGCTGCAACGATGAATCGATTAGTCGATCGACAGAAAATTTATCTACAACTATTTTGATAATCGATTAATCGTTTTGAGTACAATTTTGAGAGAAAAGGTGTAAATTCTCTGGTTCCAGCTTCTTAAATGTGAATATTTTCTGGTTTCTTTACTCCGGTGTGACAGTAAACTGATATTATCTTTGAGTTGTGGACAAAACAAGACATTTAAGACATCTTGCGATTTGGGAAACACTGATCGTCATTTGCTACCATTTTCTGACATTTTATAGACCAAACAACAAATCGATTAATGGAGAAAATAATCAACAGATTAATCGATTATGAAAATAATCGTTAGTTGCAGCCCTACCCACAAGACAAATTGAGTCTTTATGCCATGTCATTATTTACTTTATTTTAACACATAATAAATAATTATTATTAGTAGTAGTAGTAGTAGTAGTAGTAGTAGTATTCTTATTATTGGAAACCCAACTACTGTCTATGTTATTTCCTGTACACACCTCCAGGTAGTCAAGAGGAAGGAAGGTCTCAGGCTCTCCTCTCTGCTCCTTGATGTACTGGATACAGTCTCTGCCCGTCTTCTCAGAGTCAACGATGATGGCGTCCATGTTCTTCCCCAACACCTTGGTCACAGCGATCTGATACTTCTTCTGAGTGGGCTGGCACAAGTCGATCAGACGACCGTACTGGAGAGAGGGAGATGGGTGGGGGAAAAAGAAGTGGCATATTTGGAGTATCAAGTTTATATCAAGTTCCTGAGAGTGAAATAAGTGACAGATCTCAGTGCAGACACAAAACCACTCAAAATCATTCACTTAAGTGCCCTATTTGGGGACCAAAAAGGTGACTGTCACCTAAAGGTGACTAGTTTGCGTCCCCTAAACCATAACCAAAACACTGAGCAAAAACACGGTAGTCCTTGAACTGGGGGAGCACACCTATGAGGAACAACTCTCTCCTATTTTACTGTTGTAAAAACAAACCCTTGGAGAAAAAGTGTGGGAACTCCGCTCCCACAGCACTGCACCCGTGGGGCCAGTTGCACCAACTGGTCTTACGACTGATCTTAAGCTAAGTCGGTCGTAACTTTACGACCTAACAGCTACGCCGGTTGCACCAAGAGGGCTTAAGCCTTCTTTTCACTACGCCTGGGCAGGAGGAGGCGTAATGGAAGTGCCTGCCTGTAACAGAGATCTCCGTGTCTATCAGCGGAGACCTGCTGTAATTGAGTCCTTACCGTCCTCATCGTCGTAAAGTCGCCTTCGAAGCATGACGTTAGATTATAACAAACTAGTTGTGTGGCTTAGCCTTCCCAAATGTTGAGGGTCGTTTTTTAGAATTTAATACATAGAATTGGGAACGTTACATTCAATTTCATTCAGACTGCCTGGCACTAATCGCCGCCATTTTCCCCCCGGAGCTTCCACAGGAGGAGGGGGGTGGGAGGAGGGAGGGTGTAGTGACGCACATACAGTAGTGGGTGACGGCGCGAGGCACATTTTTGGCCCAATCGGGGCACATTCCCCGGCAATTCACATGGACGCGCATTGCTACGACCAGCGTCGTTAAGACCAGATGTAAGCCCTATTGGTGCAACAGGTGTAAATCCACTCTAAAGACTGGTCTTAACTAAGACCGACGTAGGAGTTACGACCAGGCATAGTTAAGACCACTTGGTGCAACTGGCCCCTGGTCTCTTACCACAGAGCCAGGGTACAGTCTCTTACCACAGAGCCAGGGTACAGTCTCTTACCACAGAGCCAGGGTACAGTCTCTTACCACAGAGCCAGGGTACAGTCTCTTACCACAGAGCCAGGGTACAGTCTCCAGGGTACAGTCTCTTACCACAGAGCCAGGGTACAGTCTCTTACCACAGAGCCAGGGTACAGTCTCTTACCACAGAGCCAGGGTACAGTCTCCAGGGTACAGTCTCTTACCACAGAGCCAGGGTACAGTCTCTTGATGCTCTCCATGATCTCGGCCTTGCGCTGCTGCCGGCTGTTCTCCTGCCTGTCGATCCTGGCGTCTCCCAGCTGCTCCATCACCTACAGGAGCAAACCCAATAATAACCCCATGTGTTATTTATCCTAATGTGGATATAGTCTCTTGTTTTCTTGCTCTTTCAAGTTTGTAAGGATTCAGAGACATGCTGAACACACACACACACACACACACACACACACACACCATTTGAATTGAAATACCCTTCTTTATAGTCCAGTGTGTGTGTGTGTTATTTGCCTACCTGGTTGAGCTCCGTGTTGATCTCATCGATCCTCCTCTTGGCACCCTCCACCTCCTCAGTCAGCTCCTCCTCCATGCGCTTCTGCTCATCTAGAGACTGCCTGAGTGAGGAGCACACGGACACGAGGAGGGTGAGCGAGGCAGTCACATACTGGAGAACACTGATCAATAAGCCAGTTCTGAACATAGCACTGATCAAACCAACATACGAGGAACGGGAGAGTTAGGTCCTCATACCTGCTTGTGGTGATGTAATCCTCCAGCTTCTCAATACGCTTTTGGTTTTCCTCAATCTCACGGATCTTCTGTTTGATCTTGGCCTGGAGAGAATCGATCGATCGACCGAATTCATTTGACAAATTAAAAAAATACAATACACCAACAAGCGTACAAGAAAAGAACGAAATATTTCAGAATCAGAATCAGCTTTTTGTTGGTCAAGTATGTAGACATACAAGGAATTTGGGCTTATACATTCAAATCGGCCAATTTATATGAACGCAGGCAAGCATCGTTCGCCTCGTCAAGTCTTACCTCTGTCTCCACTTTCTTCCTCTCCTCCAGGTCGAGGCGGTCCTGGTCGGCCTTCTGGTCCCGGTTGAACTTCTCGAGCTCCTGGGCCAGGGTGGCCGCGCGCTTACTGGCCTCCTCCTTCAGACGGTGGTACTGCTTGACCTGGAGGGAAGACGCACCTTTCAGTTATTCACACTAGGGCTGTCACTTTTCATTCGAAATTCGAATGCAACTTCGAATGTGGGGGAGGGGTTCGTGTTCGATATGTAAATTGACTGTTCGATTTTTTTTTTTTTTTTTTATGAACCAAAATTAACCAACTGCTGCTTGCTGGTAATGTTAATCCCATGTCAGAAAAAGTCTCCAGATTTGTCGCGTTAGTCTCTTCTGAGAAAGATTGTCTCCAGGGTCTGAAAAGTTGTCTCGAGTTGGATACAGCCAAGTTTGTGAGGCAGTGTTGTGACTGTGAGCGTCCAAGCTAACACGTCGGGCTGATGCCCGGTGGCCTGGACTGAAAAAAAGAAAAAAAAATGTACCGTAATTAACCAAAAAACTTTGAATATATTCGAACGAATTTCGGGGCAATTAAAGTTCGTTCGAACTTTATTTTGGGAAAAAGTGACAGCCCTAATTCACACACAACTCAGTCAATCAACTTGAATAAAGCAGCACTGCTTATGCTCAAAATATGCTTCGACTGACCATTCATTATAGTCAAGGTATTAGCTTGACAGCATCTTAAGTCAAATACATTTTAATCCATTTTAGTGCAATCGTAATATTAATATTCATATTGAATGATTCACTGAAACATTCTAAGCACATCTGTCTTCCACCAGGACAACCTTCCCCAGTATGTGCTAGCAAGCTAGTCCTTTGATAACAGATCAGATGGTCAGTTTACATTAATCTATTTTTGTTTACATGGGGACAGTAATGTGGGAAGATCAATTTTACAGATTTGTCAACTAAGTAAACTATTCAATCAGTGAATAAATTCATATGGCTAATAGTTGAATCTCTTTAGTCAAGAACTCACTCACACTCACACACACACACACACACACACACACACACACACACACACACACACACACACACACACACACACACACACACACACACACACACACACACACACACACACACACACTTACTTCCAGGAGCTTGCTAATACACCATACCTGGTTCTCCTCCAGGGTGAGGTCCTGGCCCTGGCTCTGCGCCTCCTCCTCCATGCGCTCCTCAAACTCCTGCTTGGTCAGCTCCACCGCCTTCATCTCCTTGTCCAGCTCGTCCATGTCTCCTTTGCGTTTCTTGTACATCTTCTGGGCGTTCTGCAAGGACTTGCGCGCCGCCTCCAGCTTCTTGATCTTGTGCGAGGTGTTTTCCTTGGCCTTGATGTACTGCGGCCGCTTCTGGTTCAACTCGGAGTCCTTCTCTCTGTTAGGGGGGGGGGGGGGGGGAGCAGTTGATGAGCAAAGTACCCATTTTTAATTGACAAAGCATCCAGGTCAGTGGTTCCCAAACTGGGGGACACACCCCCTGGGGGGGGGGGGGGGGGGGGGACACACACACACACACACAACAGAGAGCGAGGGGGACACAAATCTCACGATTTTGGGGTTCCTTTACCAGAAGTGACACTGCCACCTGATTATTGCCTTGTCCATCTATTTATATTTCTCTCTAAAAAAAAAGAAAAAAATTACTAACTTAACTTTACCACTATTCCTTCAGATGTTGTAGTTGTCATAGACTGTGTTGCATAGTTGATCTCTCTATTGCTGACAAAAATGTGTTATTGTAAGTCGCTTTGGATAAAAGCGTCTGCCAAATGACGTAATGTAATGTAATCTATTTGATTTGATTTGATTTTTCTTCTCCCTTGTCTTTGTTTATTCTTCCATCTTCTGTTACTGTCCAGATCAATGTTGTGTCTGAGCTGCCATGTTCTTGTTTTTGTTTGTTAAAATGAGGAAAAAAAAGAAAAAAAAGGGGGGGGGGGAGGAATCGCGATTTTGAACCTGACAGAAAAAGTTTGGGAGCCACATGACTGATCTACGTACGCCTGAAGTCTGTCTCAGACTTTCATTATATCTGGTTTGCTTCAATATAAAGTATACAATGCCACACCACAGATGGACAACAGAACACATTTTGCATCATCATCATCATCATCGTCATCACTCACTTGATCTCCTTCTCCACGGTCTGCTGCTCCCTCATCAGCCTGCCGAGCTCCTTCTTCTTGTCCTTCAGCTCCTCCTCCACGTGGTCCATCTTCTTGCGGTCCTTGTCGATCTCCTTGTTGCGGTGGGCCAGCTCTTTGTTCAGCTTCTCGATCTCCGTCTCGTTGTGGTACAACTTGAACAGCTGCAGCTGGACGTGGGCTCTCACCACTTCGTCCTTCAGACGCTGGTAACGCTCGGCCTGGTGGAGGCAGAGGAGGAGAGGGAGACCGATTGAGAAAGGCGGAGAGAGAGAGGAGAAAGTCAAATTGAATGTAAATATGTGTGTTTTCGTGGCGACAATCCAATGGCAAAATCAAATCGTGGTTGTGTGTTTTTAGAACTAACCCACAAGTCTAATTTCTTTTAGAGTGTGAACTGAAGTCATGGGCAAAAGCATTGAAATAACGTTAAGTATTTGATTTCCAATGCAACCATGACACATGATGTTGCATGGAATGTAGCTCCATGGAGGTGACTGTAGCTCCAGAGTAAAGACAGACAACATACCTCCTCTTTCTCTTGCTTGGCCTCCTTGCGTTCAGCAGCGATGTTCTTCTTGCGATGGTAGTTGAACTGGGTGTCCTCCTCCGCTTTCACCATCTCCTTCTTCCTCCGGTCGTACTCCTGGGCCAGGTCCCCGGAGCGGGAGATCTCCTCAAAGAGAGCTGTACGCTCCTTGGGGTTCTTCATGGCAATGGACTCCACAGCTCCCTAGGAGAACAAGCAGAGAGAACCACACTGGGGGGGTTACCAATAGCAAATACATTTCTGTTCTGTGCAATTTTTCCGGGTTTTATTATGTACCGTAGTCATGTATTAGGTTGTGCACAATGTCTGACCTGGAAGACCAGGAAGTTCCTAGCCTTGATCAGAATGCCCAGTTTCTCCAGCTCTTCGCTGTATTCAGCCAGGGGCACCACCTTACTGTTGATGCGGTACTCAGAGGAGGAACCTGATGCACAAACAGGGAAGCAAAACATATGAAACACATTAGAGACTCAAAGGCGCACACGAGTCAGATGAAAATCAGCAGGGTTTGAAATTCAACTTTGGCAGGCACTTGTCTTCCAGACAAATGGGGTAATTATTAGGCTATTTGTCCAAAATAAAACATGTCTCAGTCTCCACACAGTCTTATATGAATATGAACAAAACCCATGCGCTGTCTTGTTTTGGCAAGAAATTAAACTAATATTTATTTGTTATTTGCCACAGACGAGCAATAAGGTTGCTGAGATTGCCCGATGAGGCAATTGAACTACATCCATCATAAATGTAGATGGAGGTATGTACCAATGATGACCCTTGTGAAGTTGCGCTCCTCTCCGTCATCCTCCTGGTACACCATGCTGACAAAGGCTCTGTTGGCAGCTGGCTTGCCCACAGGCGCTCCATGGATCAGATCCTTGAGAGTTTTCACACGCAGGTTGCTGGTCTTCTCTGCCAGCACGAAGCTGATGGCATCCATAAGGTTGGACTTGCCTAAACATCACACATAAATGAGTAATATAAATGAACTGAAAATGTATTATACAAATCTATATCAAAACAAAACACTGAAGTAACGTCACAGTTAACGTTCCTATCCAGCTTATGTTAAGAGAGCTTAGAAACCATCAACTCAAGCAAATAAAGGTTAATTCTCATGCTATTAGTTTACAGCGACAAAGAAAGTATTTGGCTGACATTTTAGCAGACACCCACAAATCATCTTGTACAAATTACCAATCAAAATTACAACAAAAGACCGACAATGAAATAATCAATAGTAAAGTGAAGGATCGTAGGTAACGTTAGAGCTGGACAGTAACGTTAACGTTACATTAAATCAAGATACGTGCAGACATCAACCACACAATGATAATCTCTGCTGTCAACAGGCAGTAGCGTCAATGCACTTGGTTTGCTGGCTGCTAACGTTAGCCAAAGCTAGCAGTTTTGCAGAAAAGGCATTAGCCGCTAGCTACTGTTGACTAGCATAACATACCAGATCCATTGGGTCCGATGATAGCAGTGAATTTATGAAAAGGCCCAATGATCTGTCTTCCTTTATAAGACTTGAAGTTTTCAATCTCGATCAGTTTTAAATATCCCATCTTCGTCCGATTTCTTCCGCTGCTGCGGGAAAAATGAACAGTGACCTACTAGCTAACGTTAGCTAACGCTAACACAGGCGATGTTTAGCTACCCAGCAAGCTCAAAGGAGTAGCATGCACACAAACGCATGGGCCTCCCCGATCAATCTATTGATACAGTATGCATACGTCACCGTATAAAATGCATCGTAAGTTCGGTAACTTTAAATCGATTACTAACGTTAAACAAATAGAACGATATGGTTTTGACAACAATGCGCCATTTTACAATCCAACAGGAAGAGGCTGGAGCGCGCGAGACGCGTAATTTTGCGTCGATTCTCGCGAGATCCCACTGCGTCGGCGTCGCTAGGTATGTTGACGTTGGAATATGCTGAACAGTCAACCAGAAAAGGTGACCGTGTAGCATCGAGCGTAAAATTATTTAAATGACATACTAGGGAATTATTGAATGCCGAAGCGACTTCATATTTAATAACATGCACCACCATTCACTGTTGTTATCTGTCCCTGACTTGCACACTGATATACAACTGTTACCATGGTTACAGAGCTTCCAAACACCGATTGTACAGTAGATGTGAAGCAGCTACACTGCATGCGCACTGAAGTCTGACGTCCTTCAGCGGTAAGTGTTCCTCCACACTACACACAAAGCATGCACATATATCTGACCTGTGTTTAAAGGGAATGCCACTGGATTTTAAAACATGTGCTATTAACAATAACATCCAGGATCATTCACATTATTCACCCAAAGTCAGTGGAGCAGGTTGATGTTCATTACATTGTATGGAAATTAACAGTCCATGGGCGTGGACGGTTCACTTTCAGTCACATGATCAATTCTTGTCAACAAGGATAATAACAGGCTGAAATCAATTAGGCCCTGCCGGCACCATGCACTATGCCCCTTATCATAGCCAGTGTTGGGGGTAACTCATTACAAAAGTAACATATTACTTTTAGTAGTAACTCAGTAATATAACTTATTATATAATATAATGAAAAAACATCGCATGGATGCAACTGGGACGTATCCTCAGTGATGTACCCTGGGGTCATAGGATGTTTCGGGTCTCGCAACATCATACACCCTCGCCCAGGTGACCCAGCCGGGGCTGGCCAAGCCCTAACTTACGTCCCAGTAGCTACCCACGGTCAGCCCTCCAGGAAGGGTCGAAGGTGGTCACGCGGTCAGGGCCACTCAATCCACTGCTCCGGAACTACTCTGCCGGGACCGGGGGGAGGGGGAGGGCTCTGGTACGTAGAGGGACCGGGCTCTGTGGGTTGCCACCCGGCCGGGCTCCTCCCTCAGCTCGCCAGGTCTAGGACCTGTGCGCTGCACCAGACTCCCCCGCTCCAAACATCATAACTTATAGGATTTCAGTAATATTATACCAGTTTTGTCAAGTAACTCAAGTTACAAAATTGAGTTACATTTTATTTCCTAATCAAACTGTGTGTGACAAAGGAAAATAATAACATTTAGAATTTTGGATTGTTTACACTGACTTCAAGACGGTTGAAATTATTTTTCGGGATGGTTCCGGGGCAGCAATGTTATTCTGCTGCTGCTGATGTTTTGGTAAAAGTAATGCAAAAGTAGTGTAATAAGTAACGAGTTACTCTACACAGAAAGTAATATTGTAAAGTAACTTATTACTTTTAAATGAAAGTAACTAGTAATATGTAGTACCGTATATTACATTTTGAAAGTCACTTGCCCAACACTGATCATAGCCACTTTGCTATATCCTCCTTCCACAGACTCGTTAGAAACGGTGATCATGTACAAAGTGGATTTGCCGGTAGACCGCTCCGCAGATGCGGCTGTGGAGCGTCGAAGGACGGCAGAGGCCGCACGCAGGGCCCGCATATTCAACACCCGGAGCCGTGTGCTGGGCCTGGACCTAAGTGCTCTGGATCAACAGGTGCTGGAGAAAAAAGACCAACAAAACATGGAGAGACAACGAGACCAAGCTTTTGGTAAACAAGGGGCCGGAATCGGCGGGGGGTGGGGGGTTGTGAGAAATAAACAGAAATTGAAGAACTCACAATTATTTCAATAACACAATGCAGATGCGCTGAGCAGGAGCCAGGAGGCAGCACTGTTGCAGCAAGACAGCGATGAGAGGGAGACGCGAGCAGCGCTGCACACTGGTCTCACTCAGTACTGGGCCGTGCACCAGCGGGTGGAAGACTCCAGCGATGCTGATCTCAAGTGTGACCTGAAGGGGGCGCCCGGGCTCCCCATCCCAGAGGCTGAGCTGGGCCCTGCCAGCATGCAAGTCTTCCAGGTAGGTGTGTGTGACAGATGGGTGCTGCGAGCCAGGTGTACATCAAAGCACCGGCAGCACAGCGGAACAGAATCCAGTGTGTTGACAATGAACGGTTGAATAAATATTCTATGCTACGCTAACCCCTCCGCTTCTGTTTGCTTGTTTTGTTTACAGGGCGAGGATGTAGGAGAGGAGCAACGGAGGAGAGCGCAGATGATAACGACAGAGAGAGATCTGCGAGCCCAGAAGGAAGCCGACGAGAGAAGGTGCACGAAGGATAGGCACAAAGGTGAAAACAGACACACACACACACACACACAACACACACACACACACACACACACGCGCATCGACGCACGGTGATCACTGATGGGCTAATATACAGCATAGTACAAGCTGTAAATCACACCCATGCTTCATGCCCTTATGCACAAGACAATCACGCACTCCTACGCACAGCCCTGACTCCCAGGAGACATTGATGGATGCTATGACTCTGTTGTTGAAGAAGGCCTTTGTATGGCTATAATGCGTCATGTGGGTGTGTGGAACGCACATGAGACAATTTCCAGTGTGTGTGTGTGTGTGTGTGTGCGTGTGTGTGTGTGTGTGTCTGTGTCTGTGTGTGTGTGTGTGTGTGTGTGTGTGTGTGTGTGTGTGTGTGCGTGTGTGTGTGTGTGTGCGTGTGTGTGTGTGCGTGTGTGTGTGCGTGCGTGTGTGTGTGTGTGTCTCTGTCTGTGTGTGTTACAGAGGTGCTCACAGGCAGAGAGCTGGAGCATCGGGACCTGAGGGCAGTTCAGCTGGACGCACTAGAGGACGAGTGTAAGAAAGCTGCGCGCATCGCACTCTGCAACTACAATCTCGCTCTGGTACGCATGCGTGTACACACACACACACACACACACACACACACACACACACACACACACACACACACACACACACACACACACACACAGACCACCCGCCATGGATTCTCAAGGCAACATCCAGTGAGGTGTGGAGCTGTGACGGGGGGGGTAGTCAGTCAGGTGTGATTTTGGAATTAAAATAACTAATTGATTGAACGTGTTAAATAATGCGTGCACAGCAGCACACTCGCTGGCGGGAGGCGGTCATCGCATTAGTTAGGCGGCACTAAGCAACATGGACGGTTAAACTGCTTTGATGTATGCGTGGGGGGGCGGGGCCCATGTAGCCTGTTTTTAAAAGCCTCCCCTCATGTGCCTGAGTGGGCTCCTCCGGCGGGAGGCGTCATTATAAATCCTTCAGGTCGCGCTGCTTTTCATGACAGCGATGTGGTTTCTCTTAATAACCACTCACACATGCATGATGCACAGGCAAACACAGCTGATTGAGTGGTTCCCTCAGGGAGGACACTCAACACGTACACTGACCCCATCCAGACCCAGAACTAACCACAGCTTAGAAGGTTGTGTTTCGTTAAACCTCATCCTAATCCTATAATCACCAAGGGGGTGGTCAGTAGACTGGTCCCCTGGATCGGTGGTCAGGCCTAAACCTCGTCCAGCTCCCCACAGGCTGCAGACTGGATCAGTGGTTAGGCCCAGAGCCATGTATATTAGAAGAGTCGCGACATCTCCATTCACTCCAATGGACCAGTTTTTTACTCTCAAGAGTTCCAGGAAGTAAGGTCCTGGATTAAGCAGCACAGTCGAGTTGCAGCAAAATGGACAGTTTGTGATGTACTTTTTTTTTTTTTTTTTTTTTTTAATAAAATTGTACATTATCAGCTTTATTTTAGCATTCAAAAGTAGCGCGAGACCCATTCCTGGCTGTTCATTGGCTAATGCGTCATGCATTTTGGTCCTCCGCTGACGCCACTCTCTCTCTAGAGGACACTAGTCAGGCCTAACCTCGTCCTCGTCCTCCTCCACAGGCTGCAGAGCGGGCGGAGAAGCTGAGAGAGCAGCGTACGAGAGAGGAAGGGGAGAGTCTGGCAGAGATGAGGCACATGGTGACGTCGGACATGTTGACGGAGCGTCCGGACGCGGCGGAGAGAGAGCGGTCGTCCGCCAGGGTGCTGACGGACAGGTGGAGGGGGATGAGCCCCGAGCAGCTGAGCGCCATCCGCAGGGAAAGGGAAGAACAGCGCCTTGAGAGACAGGTAACTGGGAGTCACTCTGAAAAAGACAATACAACTCCCATAGACGCAGGCCGTCATGGTCAGTTCACCTTGGTCCTCCAGACTACTGACATCTTCCTCTGGTCGAAGCCACTTAACACACCATTGCGGTGTTGTAGTAGTATAGAGAGCCAAAGTGGAACGTCACTTCCTGCTTCAGCACTGTACCAGAGATTTTCATCTGCCATTTATTTTCCCATAGATATTTCGTAAAATGCTTATAAAAATAGTTTTACTTCGTCAAACCAAACAGATATATTTAGAAACAGGAGAGACCACATAACATTTCGCTTGGACCAAAATGTTGAAAAATCACGGATTTAAAGAAAATATTTTTTCCGAGTTGTTTTTTTAAGTTTTGGTCGGAGTGAAATGTTCTATGGTCTCTCTCGATTATAAATATAGCTGAACCGTTTGGTTTGACCAAGTAAAACTATTTGTATAAGCATTTTACGTATAAGACATTTTATGTCTATGGGAAAATAAATGGGTGGATGAAAATCCTCCGGAGGTGGTCGGGGACGCATTGTGTACACATTGAACACGAGTGTAAATGCAATGTGTCCTCTCAATCCGCATACAGCAACTGTATGCGGATTGAGAGGACACCCATTTTGGGTGATCAGATTGCAATCTGATCACCCAAAACGCATGCTAGCGCCAGGCGTAAATGAAATCAGGCTAATGTGGTCAAGCACAATCTGATTGCAATCTGATGACAGAAAACACATGTTAATGCCAGGTGTAAATGGCCTCAGATTTGGGGTCAGACTTGAACACTGGGGACTCGAGACTGGACTCGAACTCGAGCTGTAGTGACTTGACTACAACGCTGCCCCATCGTTTGACGCTAACGGCTAATGCTAATCCCAAAACGAGACATTTCTCCGTGCCGTTCTTAGAGACAGCGTGAGGCTGAGAAGCTCCTGGAAGCTGCCTGGGACTTCCAGTGCCTGAACCTGTCCAGAGAGGAGGAGGAGGAGGAGAGGAGAGCCGCAGAGCTGCAGAGAGAGAGGAGGATTCAGCTGGACCAGCACAACAAGCAGCTGGCCAGCCAGCACCAGGCACAGTGAGTGACTACAGTACACACACGCACAGACACAGACACACACACAGACACACACACACACACACACACACACACACACACACACACACACACACACACACATACACACACACACACACACACACACACACACACACACACACACTCTAGTTATCAAGTGCACAAGCACTAAAAATAATCATACTCTGGATTTTACAAAATCTACAGAATATATATAGAAGTAATGCAACATTACGATAGTCAGCATATAGTGTTAGGGTTTTTTGGGAAGACATATTCTTCTTGTGTAGAAGCTAGTTTCAGGCGACCATTTTTCTTGGGAGAAAGTGACTGACTGTGTGTATTTATATATCTGTGTGTCCCAGTCAGGAGTACCTGAACAAGCAGCTGTACACCAACAAACCCAGTGTGGACTACTTTGGTCAGTTCAACACCAGCTCCCGCTGATCGCCTCCCACACTTCACACTGCCTTGTGGTCACTACCGAGCAGTGTTGGGGGTAACTCATTACAAAAGTAACGTATTACATGTAATATATTACTTTTAGCAGTAACTCAGTAATATCACTTATTACTTAGAGGATTTCAGTAATATTATACCAGTTACTTTGTCAAGTAACACAAGTTACAAATTGAGTAAAATAAATGTTTAAATCAAAGCACATATTTAAATAAAGATACAATCATTTCCAAATCAAACTGTCTGTTTTTATGCAAATAACCACTATAGATGACAATAACAAAGGAAAAGAATAACATTTAGAATTTTGGATTGTTTACACTGACTTCAAGGTGGTTGAAATTATTTTTCGGGATGGTTCCGGGGCTGCAATGTCATTCTGCTGCTGCTGTTGTTTTGGTGAAAGTAATGCAAAAGTAGTGTAATAAGTAACGAGTTACTCTACACAGACAGTGATATCGTAAAGTAACTTATTACTTTCAAATGAAAGTAACTAGTAATATGTAGTATATTACATTTTGAAAGTAACTTGCCCAACACTGGCTACCAAGTCAAGTCTATTGATTGTTAGACTCAAATTCAATGTGACCCAATCGGACCTTTCTCTACAGGAGGTATTCAGTGTCTCCTGCTTATTTTTAGAGGACAGGCATTGACGTTTGTAAATGATATGAGCTGATACTGACAGAAATGGACTCCTGTTTTGGTACACATTGTTCCAGGTACTTTATTATTTTTTGACTCATATATCCAGTTACAGTGGTTGATTCATAATGCAGATACAATAACATTGGCCCCAAAATGCAGTAACAAGTCCACTCAGAAGCTGACCCCGTCTTTCTCCCACGGCACAAATACACACCCCTCAGTCCCCATAGATTACCGCAGGCATGACGTATTTTGGTAGGCAGAAGGCGAAAGTCCCGGACTTCCTGGATCTTACGGGGGAAAAAGTCAACGGGGTTTTAGAATGGGGCATTTCACTTAAAATGCATAAAATAAGGTGGTTAACAAAAGTTTATGGGAGTGGTAATTTGGGGTTCAGCAGGATCATCTTCACGAACGTGAATCGCTTTTACGCCTTTCGAAGCGTTTTCTAAAAATCGCGTTTAAAAAAACGAATTTACGTTTCAAAAGTCATAAGTGATTCACGTTTGTGAAGATTATCCCGCTGAACCCAAATTACCGCTCCCGTAAACTCTTGTTAACCACAGACCTTATTTTATGCATTTAAGTGAAATCCCCATTCTAAAAACCCCATTGCCTTTTCCCCGTAAGATCCAGGAAGTCGGGCACTTCCGCCTTCCGCCTACAAAAATACATCATCCCTGCGGTACGCTATCGTGCTAACGCGGTGCACTACTCCACACAGCAGCTAGCACACACTCCCCCCCCCCCCCCGGCAGTGATACACCCCCTACCCCCTGTCCCCACACAACCTTCCCCTCCGCCCCTCAGGCATTATTATTGAAAACCAGTCTGCTTTTAAGTCCTGTAGAAGCTGTTGCCGTTCTTCTCTAAAATGCACCAATCCACCTTTTTTTTAAACCGGTTTTTATCTTTTCACTATAAAAAGGGAAAATACAATAGTTGGAAAGCAAAAACCCGGCATCCCCCTTGACACACATGAAAAGCAAAGAGAGAGTTAGCGCGCGCCGCGGCGGTAGAGTGAGTATCTGCGCGTGTGCACTCGTTCTCCTCATTCAAAGCTAAACATTTGCCCAAACACCGACAAACACGGATGTTTTAGCAGCAGATATATAGTCGAGATAGAATATTGGCATATTTTGTGTCATTTATCGTTTTTTTCCTGTATGAAAATAGATTTTCTAAAAGTTCTTATGTGTCCTGAGTGTGTCTGTACACAACCGACAACAGGGAGCTTACACACACACACACACACCTCCTTCAGTGCCACCAGCCCCCCCCCCCCCAGCAGACATCCCATATTCTGCACCTCTGGGATAGTCAATAAGATGGTGTGTTTGGCCAGCAGCAAGCTATTGTTTGAGGAGGGAGTGCAGAGACAGCAACGTTGCATATAGGAACTCCCTGCGGTATGCACAAACCGGCTCGCTGCATCCCCGCCTCTCATAACCGCATCAGACAAAAAGACTCCACAGATACTCACTGCACTGCCATGCATTGCTAGATGATGTTAATGGACAAGGAATGCAATCCTAGCTTCCGCTGCAATGGAACTACTGCTAATCACTAAATGACAATTAATGTAAGTTTTTTTCTCTATTTTAAATTTTTTTGAAGAGACAAACATCTACGGAACAATGGTGATTCCCCCACTCTGACCCCCCCCCCCCCCAACACCCCCCAACTATGAACTATCTTTGCTAAAACAGCCAAATCTCACTGCAATACTTTGTCAAATAAGGAAAGTGTGAATTCATAGCATCAGTACAAAGAAGAAAAAGAACGAACTTGCAACATTTTAAAATGAACTTAAAACAGTTTTAAAACCTGCACATTTTCTTTTTTACATTTTTTTTCTTTTACCAAACATGTTTTGGGGTCATCAAAACAATCTTTGAGGGGTTTCGTATTTACATTCAGTGACAAAAAAGCTCTCCTTTCTGGTCTCGTCATATCCACACACTCCAAAACCTCATCTCCGCAAATACCTCGCACAGGTCTATTCATTGTTTTTTTGTTTTGTCGTTTTTTTTTATAATAATTTAAAGAGTTTTTGGCATGTTAAATAGTACCTGTACCCAGCCCTAGAAAGAATACATTCTCTGCTTGATGTAAAATACCAACTTGTTTGTCTTGAACATACATCAAACTAGCAATCGTTTAAACCCGTCTGCATCATCAGCTTGCATTGATGAGGGCCTGAAAATAAAATAGAGAGCGTGCGCCCGCAAGACTCCACTCCCTAAACCTGTAAATACAATATATCCATAAGTACCTAAACCTGTAAATACAGTATATCCATAAGTACCTAAACCTGTAAATACAGTATATCCATAAGTACCGCTCCTTCACACCGTGTTGTCGTGTTGTGCGAGATGGGACAGGTATGGAAAAGATTGTTCATTAGAGACAACATTTGTTTTAATACACCGTAGAAAGAGACAAAGACAGATACAGAAAGCTACACATAGGTCTCTACACGAAAAATTACAATATCATACCAATAATGACGTTACACTTCCGGTGGAAAGGCGAGAGTAATACGAGAGCCAAAGTGGAACGTCACTTCCTGCTTCAGCACTGTACCAGAGATTTTCTCGCGCAATTTATTTTCCCCATAGACATTTCGTAAAATGCTTATAAAAATTGTTTTACTCGGTCAAACCAAACGGTTCAGATATATTTAGAATCGGGAGAGACCATAGAACATTTCACTCAGACCAAAACTAAAAACAAACATTGAAAAATATTTTCTTTAAATCCAGTTTTTTTTTACGTATTGGTCTGAGTGAAATGTTATGCGATCTCTCCTGTTTCTAAATATATCTGTACAGTTTGGTTTGAACAAGTAACACTATTTTTATAAGCATTTTACGAAATGTCTATGGGGAAAATAAATGGCGGATGAAAAGCTCTGGTGCAGTGCTGAAGCAGGAAGTGACGTTCACTTTGGCTCTCTATGACATCACTCTGGTGCTCTATGCAGACCCAGCAGGCACAGGGACTTTTAAGGAGCATGTACATATCTATAATACTGTATTATGGCTAAATAGATAGATGTAGATGCAGCTATATACAACCACACGCTACTCGGCATTTTCACAGCAAGTTCCTCTTATGCATCCAATGTTATTTATAACAAGAAACTTGGCTTCAGTTAGTTTGAGAGAGAGATCGATCGTCTTATAGATCCATGAATGTCAATAAAGAAGTCGTGAACGAATGAATCATATATAATATATATGATATATACATATATAAACGATGTAGAAAACAATATAAAAAGGTGAAAATACAAATAAAAATGGCGGATAACCAAAGGGATGTTTTACATTCAAAACCATTTGTGACAAAAAGAATCACCGGTAATTACAGTGTGAGACATCAAATAGAGATTTAGACATAGACAATAATGTGAAATAATATTAAACATGATCATAAATATCGAAGATTTTAAGACTTGCCACAGCAGCATGCGCTGAGCATCCGTTTCCCCACGCTAGGCTCTACCATCGCCCCCCCCCCCTCTCCTCTTTTGACGCACTACTCTGTATCTCGGACCGCACCTAAGATCCCCCTGTTATCTCCACCTACCAATCAGGTGACATTCTTCCTTAATTTTTCTATAGGGTTGTTTTCAGAGAGAGAGAGAGAGAGAGAGATGTTTTCGGAGAGAGAGAAAAAAAGAGAGAGAAATGAATGTCAGTCACTCAACGTATGCTGTAAACTACACAGAGAAGGGGTCAGGGGTCAAAGGACATCATTAGGTCGCAGAGTGGCTCTATCGTCACGTCAGTCAGACTCGTATCACATCATCCACCACTTCCAACAACACTCCTTTGGTCAAAATAGTCCAGTCGATTCAGATGGCGGCCAGCAGGGGGCATCTGAAGAAGAGTCAATATTGATTGTGTGTTAGTAGTCACAACTACGGATCGCCGAGTCAGTAGGGGAACAACAGGAGCGTATGGGCACATGTGTGTTGTTGACATGTTTTGGTCTGATGGTCCCCCCGGCGGGCGGGTGATGATGATGCGTGGGTGGGTGTGGGGAGGCTAATCGAGGATGGCGACTGAGTTGGGCAGGCCGTGGTTGGCTGAGGAGGAGGAGGCGGCGGTGGTGGTGGTGGTGGTGGTGGGGTTGAGGTGGAGCGGGGAGCCGGAGTCCGGGAGGCCCCCCTGGAGCGGCTCGGCCACGTCGCTGGGCCGGCTGTACTGGCTGAGCAGGGACTCGTCCAGGTTGAGCTCGGTGGTCAGGGCACTGCTGCCGTTCAGGAAGTCCAGGTTGTCCTCGCTGCACAGCTTGCTGTCCTCGCACAGCGACGGCTGGCTGGCCGTGCGCTTCTCCTCGTTGTCACTAGGGGGCACAAAGGGGCGACGGGGGGAGAATGAGAACGAGCGATGGGTTCGTCAGATCGGCAATTAGGCCCCGCCCCCTTTTAGGGGGAAACACACAAGCCTCTCCCCGTTGACTTAAATGTAAAATAGCACCACCCCAAAAAATTATAGAAAAATAACAGAATCAATCTGGTTTATTAATGACCCCAAAACACCATGACATCACAATATATTACAACTCGTCTGGCCATAGAATAGACAAGATACACGGGAAATATGACTTTGACCCCTCTAAAATCATGTGACTCATGTCACATATATTTACATTACAGCCTCCAGCCAAGTAGCCTACAACGACGCTGGGCTCCACTACAACAGCATTTCATGTCGGGAGGCTAAAGTAGCAACAGACGGGTCATGAGTCACATGATTTTAGACGGGTCAAAGTCATATTTCTCATGTATCTTGCGCATTGCGTGGCCAACCGAGTTGTAATATATTGTCACGTCACGGTGTTTTGTGGTCATTAATAAACTATAAAAAAATTTGGTGGTGCTATTTTACATTGAAGTCAACGGGGAGGGGCTTGTGTTTCCCCCCTAAAAGGGGGCGGGAACATGTGCCGCCAGCAGCCGCCTACAAAATGACGTATTGCCGATCTGGTGCATAGCATGCAGGAAGTGAAAAGTGAGGCATAGTAGCATTAGCGAGCTAATACAGGAAGTTAAGTATCATAATTAAACCGTGATTCAATAATAAGCCCTTTCTTGAATAACTGCGTCGCATGCCGTCTCGCATACTGCAAATGAATAAAACCTGTCAAAACGTACGCTATAATTATACCAAATCTAACAGGTGAGTGAGTAGATAAGTAAGGCAATTAGCAGGGGGATGCCAAATGAGAGGGTTAGAGTCAGCGAACACGTCACAGCGTACCTTTCTAGAGATCTGCAAAGCGGGGGCAAGCATGGGGGGAGAAGAGGGAGAGTGACATGAATGCAAAGGGTTAGGTAAAAAACAAGGAATGGAATCAGGGGATCAGGGCTGTGTTAGAGGTTAGAGTTAAATGACTGGTAGGAATATTAATGCAACAACACACTCGGTAAATAATACGCATCTCGGTGACTGAATGGATGACAAACCTGTACTCTCCAAACGTCTCATCCTTCATCGGACGCGCTTCTGAGTCCATCGGACCCTCCTCCTTATCCTTCACTGTGATGGAGAGAGATGATTGGATTCTGTTATCAGTCCATGTCATCATCGCTAACATCTCCACTGCTCTGCGCCCTAAGCCACTGTCTCACAGATGGATAATGGCATTCTGTCAGATTAGCCAGATAGCAGCAGTGACAATGTTATTATAGACAAAAGACATGTTTGAGTATACGGGGAGAACAGATATGGATTATCTGTAGTCTGGATTATTTCTAGTCTAAATCATGGTATAATGACTTGATTAAAAATAGCACTATTAATCAAACAATTTCAATTATTCATGATTAAAAAAGTCTGATGCCACTGGGTATGGTGGCATTTCTTAATCAATTAGCCCTTCCTTTTAGTGCAGACAATTAATTCTGCTTTCCACCGTTGTTTCTCCCCTGTTTGGAGAGGATGGTTAAGTTTGGTGCATTTCTCGTTAGCTTGCTGATTATTGACACAGGCCACCAGTATCCATTAGGCTTGGGCGGTATCTATTTCTTCATACCTTCCTCCCATTAGACCCGAGGTATACGGTATATGACGGCATTAGTTTCATCAGCTGGCTCCATAGACAAAAAAGTATACAACTTAAAACTGCAATTTCTCCAAAGTACAAGAGATATCAAAAAGCCAAATTAAAGTGATAAAGTACGACCAGTTTAAAGTGTGAATGGAGTTAAGTTAAGTTAAGTTAAGTTAAGTTAAGAGATAAGGAGTTTGTACAGTAGTACAAAGTATGAAAGCGTCGTTAGAGTTAGAGTTCAAAGAGGGCATGGTTTGAGCAGTCCTCCCATAGACTTAAACAGATACTAAAAAGTTGGGTTTTGAAATAATAAAAAAAAAAAAACATTGTTCGAGGCCTCAACCACTTTGTCGTCGACCTTGAACAGCTGAGTTAGAGATTTGTCAGTCCAAGCTCTCCAGTGATGTATTTTTGGTGCGCGGGACTTACCTGAATACTTTCCCCCTTTGCTCCTCTTGATAAAGCAGAGGATGAGCAATATCAGCAGCAGCAGCACGATGGCGCTCACGAGCCCGATGAACCAGCCCTGTGTGGCAAAGTTTGGCTGCATCTCCGTCACTTCTTCAGAGAGAGAGGAGAGGGGGAGGTGGGAGAGAGAAAGAGAGAGGAGAGGGTGAGGTGGAAGAGAGAGAGGAGAGGGGGAGGTGGGAGAGAGAAAGAGAGAGAGAGAGGAGAGGGGGAGGTGGGAGAGAGAAAGAGAGAGAGAGAACATTTTTGGGAAGTCCATTTATCATTTAGGCTCACGCTGTGTCTCAAACGGGAAGGCTTTATGAAGCGACTGAAGTGTGTTGACATTAGGACATCATACAATTATGACATCATGACATTATGACATCATAAGATTAGACATACCATGACATCATAACATTATGACACCATAAGATTATGACATCATAACATTATGACACCATAAGATTATGACATCATAAGATTCTAACTAACTCCCTGGCTCGGCGACCCGTCATCCAGGACCAAAGTCCCTTGAGCGTTGCAGTCATGTCGGCACCTGCTATGGAGACCAGCAAAGCGGCCCACAGCGATGTGGCCGTGAAGAAAAAGAGGGGACCAGGTGCCCTGGCGACGGCCTACCTGGTTATTTACAACGTTGTTATGACAGTTGGGTGGTTGGTGATCGCCGTGCGCCTGGTCAGAGCCTACCTGGCCACAGGCAGTTACCACGGTCTTTACTACTCTATAGAGAAGCCACTCAAGTTCTTCCAGACTGGAGCTCTGCTGGAGATATTGCACTGTGCTGTAGGAATGGTACCGTCCTCTGTGGTCCTGACTGGATTCCAGGTCCTGTCCCGGGTCTTCCTCACCTGGGCCGTCACGCACAGTGTCAGAGAGGTGCAGGGCGAAGACAGCGTGCTGCTGTTCGTCACCGCCTGGACCATCACGGAGATCGTCCGCTACTCTTTCTATACCTTCAGCCTGCTCAACCGTCTGCCCCACCTCCTCAAATGGGCGCGGTACACCTTCTTCATCGTCCTGTATCCGATGGGCGTGGCCGGGGAGCTGCTGACCATCTACGCAGCACTGCCGCACGTGCGGGAGAGCGGCCTGTACTCGGTCGCTCTGCCCAACGAGTGCCACTTCTCCTTCCACTACCACACCTTCCTCATCCTCACCATGATCTCCTACGTCCCCCTCTTCCCCCAGCTTTACCTCCACATGCTGCGGCAGAGGAAGAAGGTGCTGCTGGGCCACGTGGAGGACCACAGCAAAGTGGAGTAAGCTGCACCTGCAGCCAGACTGGTGCGATCAAGGGCGAAAAGAGTGAGAGTTTAACTTGGCAGAGAATCCAGTGATCTAAGATTTGATTGGTTTGTTACTTAATTGGGGGGGGGGGGGGTTCTGAAGTTGCCTGGGTTAGATAGATATACTGCACACTAATGAATGGACTGGTGTTTTTGTTGTCTTTATTAATGAACAAACTGGAACTCGTAGCTGTAAAGGAGCTTGTCTTGTCTGGGACACAGTGAGGGGTCCTCTGTGTGAGGCTGAGCCCGGTGAGCAGGAGAACCTGGAGTCGTGACGACAACGCTGCATGTCCTCAGCAGCTTCTCTGGATCCTGAAGCTTGTTTTCTCTCAGCAGGAGTCATATAGCCCTTTCTCCTGGAGCGGTCTCAGCAGCACTTCCAGTCGAGTGACGTACAATTGCTCGTAGTGTCCTCTAGAGAGAGTGGCGTCAGCGGAGGACCAAAATGCGAGACTCATTAGCCAATGAACAGCCAGGAATGGGTCTCGCGCTACTTTTGCATGCTAAAATAAAGCTGATAATGTACAATTTGATTCAAGGGGGGGGGACCCTTTCAGAGTACAACACAAACTGTCTATTTTGCTGCAACTCGACAGTGCTGCTTAATCCAGGACCTTACTTCCTGGAACTCTTGAGAGTAAAAAACTGGTCCATTGGAGTGAATGGAGATGTCGGGACTCTTGCTCGGGTGACATCACTGATGACATCACAATTGCTCAAGTGACATCACTGATGACATCACTGGACATCATCACTGATGACATCACTGGACATCATCACTGATGACATCATCACTGATGACATCACTGATGACATCATCACTGATGACATCACTGGACATCATCACTGATGACATCACTGGACATCATCACTGATGACATCATCACTGATGACATCACTGGACATCATCACTGATGACATCACTGGACATCATCACTGATGACATCATCACTGATGACATCACAATCGTGACAGACACCGCCGCCGCCCACACCGCCACCCACTTACTCAATTTGATATTCTGGTCTCTCGTAGCCCGACGGCTCATTCTCTTTCAATGCAAAAATCAACACAGCATCCCCTGCTCACACACACATTGTGTGTTAGGGATGTCATGTCTCACCTCAAGCTGGAGAAGTTAAGTATACCACATGTGGCTCCTCTCAGAAATTTTACAAGATATGGCAACCATTTCTGAGTTACTTTGAGAAAGAATTTGCCTCGGGCGATCTAGGGTTGCTCCTGGAAGGGGAGGGGAGGGGAGGGGGGGGATCTGAAAAACACACGGGCCACGGGTCGGATTCAAACCTGGGCCGGTTTCAAACACTCTACCAGGTGATTCACCGCAACGCTCCCCCGAGCAAACGCTACTAATGGATCATTCCATATGGCTGACCCAAGCTCTCTGTTCACTTTGAAAGCACTTCACACAGGCAGAGCTGCAAGATACTCGCTAGCATCAGGCTTCATCCTTAGATGTGTGAAGCCCCAGAGGAAAGAGGGGGAGAGGAGAGAAAGGAAAAGGAGGGGTGAATGAAGGCAGGTACAGGTGGTGCTGCAGTACCGTACCTGTCCCCTCGGTCTGGATGTCGGCCTCCCAGAAGGTGCTGTTGCTGTAGGTGAAGCGGAGGCGGTAGTGAGAGCCTGGAGCCAGGCCCTGCAGCTGGAAGAACGTCTGAGACGAGTTCAGCTTCTCCGACTTCTTCCATGTGCTGCCGCCTGCAGAGGCACAAGATGAAGCAGGATTTCCTCTCTGTTGCTCAGTTCCATCAAACTATTAATAATAATACTAATTATTATTATTATAAAACTATTCCCACGAGGGGCTGATGTTTTCAAAAGGGTCAATGAAATTAGGCTTTCCATACGCATTTGTTTTTAGGGTTCCACTGCAAATCACTGTATTTGCTGCATATAATTGCAGCAAAACACAACAACATTAAGAAACATTGCAAATATGACAATTACCGGTACGACAGCTCTGATCATCCAGGCCCTATCATGTTATCATCTATCATCAAGTGTGATAGTTATGGTGAGTGACAATGTGAAACTTGAGACAAAGGAACAGATGATCACATGATCAGATCACATGATCACATGATCAGATCACATGATCAGATCTCACATGATCACACCCTGCTGGGTAATGTTGAAAGATGTCATAAAAGAAAGGGACAGCTGTGAACCAGGATGTCATTCCAGCTTCTCCAGGTCCCCAATCACTGTGTACCAGCAGCATTATTGTTTTATTTATTGTCTTATTTCAATTCACTTGTTTTAGGTGTGCATCAGTCTACAAATTCTTATTAGCCCTATTATTATTATTATTATTATTATTATTTCTACTTTTCTTTTGTAAATCGCTTGTAAAGCACTTTGAAATGCATGTGATTTGTTTGAAAGGTGCTTTGAATAAAGTTTGATTGATTGATTGATTGATTAATTGACTGATTGACTCATCCAGGACATGCACAACGATCTGGAGAACATGCCGGTGTCTGATAGCTATGATCACACACCAAATAAAACCTTCTGCATGGCATAGGATTCCTCATGATGACAACAAGTCGTATGACAAATTCAGACACAGAATATGGACTATTTGGGTCAAATATGCAGTGGAACCTGGTTCCATCCATTACTGCATTGCAGCTAAATGTAATCAGTACCGTTCTTGTTGAGGAAGTGGACCTGGAAGCCCACATTCCTGTGTCTCTCCTTGGCCACCCAGCTGAGGTTGACGGACTTCTCTCCCACCGACAGGCTGATGTTGGTTGGAGGTCCTGAAATGAGTTCACGCAGAGAGTAATCAAAGTCATTTGTGATCTGGTATTGGCTTTAACGATCATACATTTGTGTTAGGAATGGGACAATATCAAATTCAGTATATCGCGATGCAAAAAAAATGACAATGGGCCTACATATCGTAATTGTGATATTAGCTCTCCATCCAAATTATATTATTTGCACTTCATGACATTTTCAATTGTTTACATTCTAGCAAATGAATGCCATTGCTAGAAAGATTTGTAGCTCAGAAAAGTGCTCAGAAATTTTATGCACATAACTTTTATTTATTACCGTACATCGTGTTGTGGTCGCATCGCATCGTGAACCCCATATCGTGCATCGAATCATATCACGAGGTACAGTAAGCTCATCGTCCCATCCATAATCTGTGCACATTATGATAGGGATGCACGTGGTGATCAGCTTGCAGTTCTACCTCCGTCCAGGGTGGTGGCGCCCTCCCTAATGATGGGCTCTCCGTCCCCGGCAGCAGTTCGCCCCCTCAGGTAGAAGCGGTAGCGGCTGTGGCGGTCCAGGCCGTCCAGGGTGAGGTGGCTGACTTTGGGGTCGTCTATGGTCTCCACCTGCATGGGGCTGTCGTCGCTCTCCACGACTGAACGCCACACACGACACGAAGAACAACGCGTTTTTATAACCTTTTCACTTCTATACATTTCTCAACCCTGTTACCTTGCCTGCCATTTGTTGTTCGATCTATGGCCGGATCTGTTTACCTTATACAGTATATACAGATTAACTGCTGATTTTCTTCACACTATGCTAATGACTTGAAATATACTATTTTGGGGGTTCTCTGGAGCTGTAGGCCAAAATTATGAAAAATTAAACAAATAAAGGCTAGAAATATTTCACTTTGTGTGTAATGAATCTATAATCTATGAAAGTTTCACTTTTTGAAAGGAATTATGGAAAAAAACTAACTTTTCCATGATATTCAAATTTTTTGGAAAGGATCAGTATATATATATTATTACTTTTACCTCACTGATCTATTGTTTTGTCCTTTGTTCATCCATCTCCCTTAATTGTAAAACACTGGGATTTTATCTTGTTTATGAAGAACTTTATCAGTAAAACTGCGATATAAATAAAGATTATTATATTATCATTATTATTGTCTTGTGCCATCATCTACACTGCAAAAAACAATCTGGTCTCCTTTAGGAGGTATAGATGCAAACAGAGATACTTAGCAGACAGAGTGTTGGGCCTAATAAGTTAAGTAGGTCAGTCTTATGGATAATGATGATCAGATGATGCTCACTCTGTTGGTACTGCAGTAGATACCCCATGAGGAGTCCATTGGGCTGGGCAGGAGGTGACCAGTGGAGCGTCATCTCCGTCTCTCCTGGGCTGTCCAGCAGCAGAGACATGGGAGCACCAGGAGCTAGCAAGCAACACACACACACAGGCCACGGGATTCAGTTGCACTTGGCTTAACAGACACTGTCATATCCCTCTCATCTACAATCACATTGATCCCTGCATCACGTTCTCTCTCCTTCTCACCTCCCTCGGCGGTCTTGAAGGACAGCGGGGGGTCCGACGGGGGTCCCTCTCCCTTGCTGTTGAACACAGTGACCGCCAGGGAGTAGTGGGAGAACGGTCGGAGGCCGCTGATCACCCGCTTCACCTCGTTGGCTTCGGTCTCCACCACCTCGGTGGTGGCCGGCTCCCTGCGGCCTCTGTGGTGTCCCCTGGATCCCGACCTGGTCAAGTGGATCTGAAGATGGGAAAAGTGATGAGAGAGTTCAGGCCGTTGCACACCAAGAGCGACGCGAATAAACGGCACAAAAAAATTACATCCGCAACATCGCTCGGCGAAACTTCGCCATTGGTACGCGCGGTCGCATTGACTGGATAATATAGGTTAAAAAAATATTATTGACGGGTGAATTTAATCCTACTAAAAAAAAGTGCCTCCAGTGTCTAAAGACGTTTAGCCTCTGAATTTAAATTATATTTTCCTTTTTGATGGTAAGAAAAAGAACCACATCACTTTCCAAGGTTAACGTCAGGCATCTACATGTCTTAAGACTTCATTTAATAGATATTGTGTGTGTATTGAGTGGCGTATTCAAACCTGAAAAGACATTTTATTATGGCAGCGTTGGATTGAAACCACCATTGAAATTGGGATTTCAAGTTATTCGAAAGTTATTTTTTATTTCAAGTTATTTGAAAGGGATCCTGTTAAATCAAGGTCTTAAACAGAATATAAATCATAGGCATAATTAAGAAATAAGCAGAATGAACGTCATACTTTTTGAATGCGAGATCATACAAGTTAACCCATTGATACCTGATGCAGCATTTGCGTGTATAATTCCCTCATTTGTGTGCGTATCCCTTTAAGATTCGCGGTCTTAAAGGGATACACACACAAATGCTGCATCAAGTATCAATGGGTTAAACTCCTCTTTCTAACCTACTAGTTGGAGGAGCCAAACAGTATTCTATAGCTTTTAGCCATATGAAGCTCTGACTGCCTCTCCTGTAAACTGAGGATATGAATTCACGAGGACAGGAGCTGAATATGCTCAGATGAACACCAGAGGAGATGGAGAATCCCTACCCTGTATCCCAGCACGTGTCCTCTGACTGTCTCTTTCTCTACCGCTTTCCATGACACCTTGATGGCTGTGCTGTTCAGCACATCCACGGCCGTCGCCATAGGAGCCTCCAGAGGAACTGAAGGAGAACACAGATCCAAATCATTATCAGCAAAGGTAGAGCTTATTCACAAAGCTAATACAGGTGTTAGCTAACAGGTGTCATACCATCTTCTCCCGAGTATCCAATGACAGGGTCCGGCTCGGGTCCCTCCCCTTTCTCGTTGAGAGCCTGGACTTTGATCTCGAAGGCGGAGAAGGTTTCGATGTCGGTGACGGTGACGGGCGGTGCCGTGGTGTAGTTGCTGTGCCAGGTGGGCCCGCTGCCCACCACCCGCCTCCACAGCACCCGGTACTGGAAGTCCGGTCCGTTGAAGCTATGCGTGTCCATTTCCTGGAGTGACAGAGTGACAGCAGCCAATCAAGGCACAAGCCCCTTTCTATAGAACGCATCAGCTGCTGCTTCAGGGCAGTTATAAGTTCAGGTACGGTAGGGGTGTCCGGGGAGTGCAGTGGTAGATTCCCTGTCTACCAACAAGAGGGGTCGCAGGTTCGAGCCCCCGGCTTGGTGGAGTGTCCATACAGGCACAATTGGCCGTGTCTGTGCGGGCAGGATGTCGGATTAAAGGAGGATTTCAGTGTTTTTTAACCTGGACCCTGAAAAATACAGAATTGTCCTTTAAGGGTATGTGTTCCTGGTCGCTGCTCTAGTGCCTCCTCTGGTCGGTCAGGGCGCATGTTTGGAGGGGGAGGAGAACTGGGGGGAATAGCATGATCCCCCCCCCCCCCCCCCACGTGCTACATCCTGCCGGTGAAACTCCTCGCTGTCAGGTGAAAATAAGCAGCTTGCGACTGCACATGTATCGGAGGAAGCATGGTGCTGCGAGTCTAGAACTCAGGGGGCAGAGCAATGACTGGGACAGCAGGGGGAACTGGCCAAGTACAATTGGAGAGGAAACAGGGGGAATGAAAAAAAATATCTCCAAAATTATGGTATGGTATGGTATGGTATGGTATGGTATGTATGGTATGGTATGGTATAGTATGGTATGGTATGTATGGTATGGTATTACCTGCCAGGTGATGAGCAGAGTGTCTGGGTCTATGGACTCACTCCTGACATCTTCAGGGTTATTGTCTGGAGCTGTGGGGGGGAAGACACATCAACAGACCTCGGCTGAGAACCAAGTTCAATGCAAACAGCACACTGAATAAACCGGTCAATAATCACACACACACATATAAGAACGG
>NC_139637.1:24310428-24312305 GCF_964638095.1 Poromitra crassiceps
TTGGTACTGGTATCGTCTTTTTTTTTTTACCATAGAGACACTGCATGAAATAGGCCAACGCCCATCACAGGGGAAAGCTCTCTATAGAGACACGGCATGAAATAGGCCACGCCCATCACGGGGGAAAAGCTCCGTTCATTTCCACACACCAGCGTCATTTTCCTTGAATTAAACATAGCTAAAAGCTGTTGTGTGGTGGGCTGTGCACACACAACAAATGTAAAAAATCACCAATTAAAGTTTTTTTGTACTCGCGAGCAAAACAAGGAAGCCATTGAGAATTGGCGAGAAGAGAAATGTGGATCTAGCTGTCAAGGAAGTAAGTTGGAGTGTTCATCTTCCGTATATACGATATTTTTGTGCAACACGCAACCATGCACGTGACATAGGAGAACGCCAGGATTGGAGGGGGGGGTTTCTGTTTTCCCCCGTCTTGGCGTGATTTCTGAATGATGACGCGTTACGCTAGTGTCTCTATTCACTTCCAAAACACCAGCGTCATTTTTCTTGAATTAAACATAGCTAAAAGCTGTTGTGTGGTGGGCAGGCGCGGACTGCATAATTTTTTTTTTTTTTTTTTTTGGTGCTCCCAGTCAGGCCACTCACTGAACAGCAGGCAGGCGCCACCTACTGGTTTACTAGTGGTTTTATTACTTTATTCAGGGTTAAAGTGGGTGCATCTCATTGTAAAATTGGACTCGACTTCAAACGACCCAAATCTGGCTTCAAACGGCCCAAATTGGGCTTCAAACGGCCCAAATCTGGCTTCAAACGGCCCAAATTGGGCTTCAAACAGCCCAAATTTTTCGCGCCGCCGCCCTTCGACGCCGGCACGCACGTCGGCCCATATCGGCCTGGCCTGCTTGGTATCTAATGCCCGGCCTGTATTAGAATCCCAGTCCGCCCCTGGTGGTGGGGCTGCGCAGACAACAAATGTACAGATCCCCGTTTGAGGAAGTTGAAGGGTCTGATGAGAGGCGTCAAGTCGCCTGTTATCTTGTGCAGAAGTGGAATTCTGTGCGCCCCGTGAGACGCGCCCCACCCTTCCCCTCTTATTCCCATTGTTGATAAATCCCAGCGGAGCTGTTGTCTCGTCGCTCGTCGCTACTGAGCAGCGGCTTCGCCCATGACATCAACTCAAAGAGCGTTTCTGGGGAAACGGTTGTCAGGGCAACTGTGAAGGAACGAGGTCGACTGGGAGAGAGAGCCAGTCACACAGGTGGATGGATGTACTCTTTACCCTTAGCGGCAGGAGCCTGTGTGTGTGTGTGTGTGTGTGTGTGTGTGTGTGTGTGTGTGCACCGCCTGTGTGTGTGTGTGTGTGTGTGTGTGTGTGTGTGTGTGCGTGCGCGCACGTGCGTGCGTGTGATGCGTATGAGTGTATGCCTCATGGGATGCTGATTACCATGTTATTGCATGTAATTATGTTCTAGGTGTTTCCATCTGTGAACAAACGAGCTCTTTATGAGGACGAGCAGGAGCAGCTTTTATCCGCCGTCTCTGTTCACGGCCTTGTAAACATCTCTGTCGCCTGCTGATAAAATACCACCAACAGAGCTCAGCTGTGACCTTCTAAGCTGGACCTCCAAGGTCTTCTTCTCCTTCTCAGCAGCGTGGAGGACACCTAACCCCGTGTGTCTATACAAACACATGTAACTGCTTTAACTGAAGCGATGTGGTTTGTTTGAATGGATATCAGAGGAGGTTTGCTTGGTTTGATACTATTTCAAAGGTTTCCTCTATCAAGGCTAGAAGCTGACTGGTTACAGAAGAGCGATACTCATTGAGCATGACTGAATCATTGGCAGTGTTGGGTGTAACTCATTACAAAAGCAACATATTAGATGTAATATAATTACTTTTAGCAGTAACGCAGT
>NC_139637.1:24322505-24345005 GCF_964638095.1 Poromitra crassiceps
AGAAGAGAGACAGACTTTGCATGGTGATCTAAGCTACAGGCTACATGCTGCACGCTGCTCATTGGTAGGCACACCACCTCTCTGTGTGTGTGTGTGTGTGCGCGTGTGTGTGTGTGTGTGTGTGTGTGTGTGTGTGTGTGTGTGTGTGTGTGTGTGTGTGTGTGTGTGTGCGTGCGTGCGTGCGCGCGTGCGTGTGTGTGCGCCGTCCGTTGTTCATTTCGGCAGTGTGTACCAAAGGTGTCAATACTCCCACCTCCCCTTCCTCCTCTCCTCACCCCGCTATCACCATGACAACCCCCTGACTCCAGCCCAGCCGCGCACGCACACACACACACACGGCAAATATTTCTCTCCCCTCCCCCCCCAACACATTCCCTATCTCTCTCTCTCTCTCTCTCTCTCTCTCATCTGTCTCTAGATCTGTCCACTTTCATCTCTCGTCTCCTTCTTCAGATCTTTACCCCATCTCTAAATATTCCATAGCTATACTTTCTCCGTGCAGCAGTTCCCCTGTTGTGTTGAACACGCTATCTGTACTTGAAAGACTTCCTGGTTTCTTTGCCTAAAAGTCGGTCTCTCTCATGTGCGCTCGTGTCTCTTCGTCGGCTCCTCTCTGCGCTCCCTGCTGACTGCTTCTCCCTCTTTGCATCGCTCTCTCAGCATCTCCTCTCATCCCACCACCACCACCCTCCACCCCTCTCCCTCTCCTTCTCTGGAAACCTCTGGAGGAACTGTCCTCCAGCTGTCCTGCGTTACATCTTCATTACGACCAGCCGTGCCTGGATCATAAAGAACGCAATTACAGGTAGAATCTTATCAACCTCCGCCATCAACCCTTATCAAGCCCCGCGCGTGGAAGAAGCCGAGGGAAATTCACACCGACGACGACCGGCAGCCACAGCATCGATATCATAGTCCCCCCTCCTCCTCGCTCGACTAACTCCCCGTCGCATCTGTTATCGTTATCATCAGCATCAGCATCGTTTCCGCTCCGTAACTAAATCCAATCATGACCAATATGGAAGTCCTGCACGGCGGAAATCTATTTGAGGCGCGGAGCGGAGCAGAGAGCGCGGGTTTGTCCTCTCCGACTACAGAGGAGAGAGCCAGAGCTCCATCAAAGGCGTGTTGGGGCTGTTATCTGAGGCGCGCAGACCCCGGCTCTGCTGCGGTCTGCTGGGCCAACCAACACCCCCCCCCCCCGCAGACCACCCACCCCCCCCCACACACACACACATTGCTCCACACACACAGACACACACATTGCTACACACACAGGCATCACAACCCTCCACGCAAAGAGATCAGGGACACTGCATTTTCTGGAATGCGCGAAACCAATCCTCAACACAACGATGAAAGTCAACAGAGAAGCTGTTCTGTGTTTGTACCGCTCTGTGTGTGTCGGCTCCCATCAGACAGTGTGTTTGTACCGCTCTGTGTGTGTCGGCTCCCATCAGACAGTGGGAACGGGAGTGATAAGTATATTATTGCATTTTGCCATCCAGAGGGTCTGTAGAGTGAGTGAGCATCCCCTTCTCTGTGTGGCTTCTCTGGTCCTCTATCCTCCTCCTCCTCCTCCTCCTCCTCCTCCTCCTCCTCCTCCTCCTCCTCCTCCTCCTCCAATCATCTCCCCCTCTTCTCTCTCTCTCCTGGGGTATTGCTGCTTGCTGCCTCACAGAAGGCCCAGCTGTGGTCAAAGCTCTGCAGGCTCTCTTCTC
Source organism: Poromitra crassiceps (assembly GCF_964638095.1). NCBI lineage: Eukaryota > Metazoa > Chordata > Actinopteri > Beryciformes > Melamphaidae > Poromitra > Poromitra crassiceps. The sequence continues at coordinate 24,324,227 of NC_139637.1, forward strand.
CTCCTCATGAGCTGCTTCAACATGATGAGAGATGATGACAGAAGGGCTTGGCGGCCCCATTCCAGAGAGAACGAAGACAGAGAGACACAGAGACAGACAGAGAGAGAGAGAGACAGACAGAGAGACAGAGAGAGACAGAAGAGACAGAGAGAGAGAGAGCGAGAGACAGAGACAGACAGAGAGACAGAGAGAGACAGAGACAGAGAGACAGAGACAGACAGAGAGACAGAAAGAGACAGAGACAGAGAGAGAGAGACAGAGAGAGAGAGAGAGAGACAGAGAGAGAGAGAGAGAGACAGAGACAGACAGAGAGACAGAAAGAGACAGAGACAGAGAGAGAGAGACAGAGAGAGAGAGAGAGAGAGAGAGAGACAGAGACAGAGAGAGAGAGAGAGAGACAGAGACAGACAGAGATACAGAAAGAGACAGAGACAGAGAGAGAGAGACAGAGAGAGAGAGAGAGACAGAGACAGACAGAGAGACAGAGACAGACAGAAGAGAGAGAGGACAAGCCGATGCAGAGGAAGCTGTGGTGACCTTTTGGAGAACCAGTTGATGAGTTGATGAGGCAAGGTCTGACAATTCACACACACACACACACACACACACACACACACACACACACACACACACACACACACACACACACACACACACACAGTGAAGTGCACAAACATAAGCACACATCAACGCACAACGCCCCCCAAGACATGCAAGAACAGACATGCAAAGATCTTCTCATGGGAGAAAGGGGCCGGTGGCCATATTGTAGTTCTCCATAACCCCTCTGCCATGATGAAGGCTGATAACTTCATCATCATCATCATCATCATCATGTCAAGCATGTGACCCATGCTTTAAACATGCTCATCACATTGGTTCCTTCCTATAGGACACAGCCAATTAGCAGATAACTGCTGTGCCAACGACACTGGCATCGACCAACTCGTCACACAACCAAGCCAAACAATACTCTCAAGTAGGGATGTCACGATACTAGAATTTCTACTTCGATACCGATACTCGGGAAAATACTCTATACCATTTTCGATACCATGGGAAGGGGAAGATGACGACACATCAAGAGGCGTAAAAATAAAGTTAGACAGATGGACGGACAGACGCACACTTCTCCATAATCTAGACCTGATCAAACTTTGAATTTAGACAGCAGATTAGCCCTGCTCTAGCCATCAGCCTATCAGAACACGTTTAGCTTGTTGAAGCAACAGATACCCACCAATGACAGGGAGAGAAAATCAGTGATTTTTCACTTAAAGAAAGCACTGCTGGTATTGAAACTGTTGCAAATTAATATTGTATCCGTTTAAAAAAATATATATTGATACTTATCGATACTATTGATACCTGTTGAAAATGACTATTGTATCCATTTCAAATTTTCAGTATTGATACTTTTCGATACTATCGATACTTTTGACAACCCTACTCTCAAGTCTAGTCTCAAGAACTCCAAAAACAAAGATCTTTTTCCTCTATTAAACTTGATAGGGGGGAACCGGCTTTTCTGACACCTGTGGAGGTGTGTGCGTGTGTGTGTGTGTGTGTGTGTGTGTGTGTGTGTGTGTGGGGGCAGTGGACAGGTGTGTATGACGTCAGCAAGTAACAGCTAGCAGCTGCCTTGTCACTAACATTTACTGTTTAGTTTGTTGATCGTTGCCTCTTACTGAGGTGAGCGCAAAGCGAGACTGAGCGTTACGAGGAGGACTAAAGATGGATGCCACCGTGTGATGGCACACGTAGAGGACGGAGTCATCGCCGTGCTGAAGACATGTTGATTCAATCATGTCCGCTCAGTCTGCAGGCAAGTCCTACTATCTGTGTCTGCATGCCTCCTCCTTCCTGTTACACAATTAGTGTCACAGAGTCACTGCACACAGAGCGGAGAGGACGCAGGTGAGCTCTGTGTGTGTGTGTGTGTGTGTGTGTTGTGTGTGTGTGTATGTATGTGTGTGTGTGTGTGTGTGTGTGTGTGTTGTGTGTGTGTGTGTGTGTGTGTGTGTGTGTGTGTGTGTGTGTGTGTGTGACATTTTAATCCCTACAGGATATCTCTCCTTTAACAGACGCCCCCATCTCTCTCTCTCTCTCTCTCTCTACGTGTCTTTGTCTCTTTATCACGTTGTCTTCTCCTCTCCTCCTCCCCGTGCTTCAGTTCAGCTCACCCCCCTGGGCAGGATTACACTTTGTAATGGTACAATCCACTTGAGTGATAATAGACCTCCTTTCTTTAGTTAGCAGCAGCAGCAACACCCTCTCCTTGCTTCCTTCCGTCCTGCCCGGCCCCGCCCAGCTGTGTTAAGGCCCGGAGGATGAGGTCTTTGCTGATGTGTATAATTACCTCGTTAAGCTCGTTAACAATGTCCAGCCCCTCTCTCTCTTTTGATCTTGATAGGGTTTGTTCCCTCCCGCCTCCCCCTCCCCCCTCTCCCACCATGTGACATCTGCACCCCTGAATAAATCCATTTTCTCTTTTTGTTACTCCTGTGTTTTCTCTCGGGGGCGTCGCTTCTTTTTCTTTGACTCGTATCAGCTGCTAGTCTCACCCCGTCTCTCCTCATCCATTCCTCCCAGTCACTCGTCTCCTCACCCCCTCGCCCTCTAGTCTCCTCACCCTCTCGCCCTCCAGTCTCCTCACCCCTCCCTCGCCCCCTCACCCTCTTGTCTCCTCACCCCCTCGCCCTCCAGTCTCCTCACCCCTCCCTCGCCCCCCCTCACCCTCTCGCCCTCCAGTCTCCTCACCCTCTCGCCCTCCAGTCCGGTAACGAAGTAGCTTTCTCACCTCACAGCAGCGAGCTCAAATCACAAGCTGAGTTCAACAACCCATGGAGAAAAAACTAAACATCACTGCTTCACTAGAACTACATGTACACACCCTACAAATGTGTGTCCACAACAGTGTTGGGGGGGGGTAACTCATTACAAAAGTAACATATTACATGTAATATATTACTACTTTTAGTAAGTAGTAACTCAGTAATATAACTTATTACCAATAGTATTTCAGTAATATTATACTAGTTACAAGTTACTAATTGAGTTATAATATTTCTTTATCAAAGCACATATTTAAATAAAGATAGAATCATTTCCCAATCAAATTGTGTTTTTTATGCAAATAACCACTATAGATGACAATAACAAAGGAAAAGGATAACATTTAGAATTTTGGACGGTTTAACACTGACTTCAAGACGGTTGAAATTATTTTTCGGGATGGTTCCGGGGCGGCGATGTCATTCTGCTACTGCTGTTGTTTTTGGTGAAAGTAATGCAAAAGTAGTGTAATAAGTAACGAGTTACTCTACACAGTCAGTAATATTGTAAAGTAACTTATTACTTTCAAATGAAAGTAACTAGTAATATGTAGTATATTACATTTTTTAAAGTAACTCGCCCAACACTGGTCCACACAAACACAACGTTTTCCCAATCTGGGCACCCAGAGTCTATCAGTCTGATGCCTAATAAGACTCTCCATGGCACCCAGAGTCTATCAGTCTGATGCCTAATAAGACTCTCCATGGCACCCAGAGTCTATCAGTCTGATGCCTAATAAGACTCTCCATGGCACCCAGAGTCTATCAGTCTGATGCCTAATAAGACTCTCCATGGCACCCAGAGTCTATCAGTCTGATGCCTAATAAGACTCTCCATGGCACCCAGAGTCTATCAGTCTGATGCCTAATAAGACTCTCCATGGCACCCAGAGTCTATCAGTCTGATGCCTAATAAGACTCTCCATGGCACCCAGAGTCTATCAGTCTGATGCCTAATAAGACTCTCCATGGCACCCAGAGTCTATCAGTCTGATGCCTAATAAGACTCTCCATGGCACCCAGAGTCTATCAGTCTGATGCCTAATAAGACTCTCCATGGCACCCAGAGTCTATCAGTCTGATGCCTAATAAGACTCTCCATGGCCAATTACCCCTGATTATGTCCAAGAGCCAAATTCAAACAACAGCAGTTTGCTGATGGAAAAAGCACAAAACCCACATTCACAGAAGGAAAAACAAGCACGCACACACACACACACACACACACACACACACACACACACACACACACACACACACACACGCACACACACACACACACACACGCACACACACACACGCACACACACACGCGCGGACAACATCCATCTGAGCTAGATGCTAACGTAGCCTAGTACACGGTGTGCGGCAGGCAGGCAGCCTGACCTCATTCATTCTGCTTCTACTGGCCTATGAGCTGATGAGGATGGATGATGAGAGGGATGTAGGCCATGAAGGTGTTTGTACATGGCAGAACCACTGGGCAGAACCAGGTTCTATAAAGCCATGAAGGTGTTTGTACACGGCAGAACCATCGGGCAGAACAGGTTCTATAAAGCCATGAAGGTGTTTGTACACGGCAGAACCATTGGGCAGAACCAGGTTCTATAAAGCCATGAAGGTGTTTGTACATGGCAGAACCACTGGGCAGAACAGGTTCTATAAAGCCATGAAGGTGTTTGTACACGGTAGAACCATTGGGCAGAACAGGTTCTATAGGCCATGAAGGTGTTTGTACACGGCAGAACCATTGGGCAGAACAGGTTCTATAGGCCATGAAGGTGTTTGTACACGGCAGAACCATTGGGCAGAACAGGTTCTATAGGCCATGAAGGTGTTTGTACACGGCAGAACCATTGGGCAGAACAGGTTCTATAGGCCATGAAGGTGTTTGTACACGGCAGAACCATTGGGCAGAACAGGTTCTATAGGCCATGAAGGTGTTTGTACACGGTAGAACCATTGGGCAGAACAGGTTCTATAGGCCATGAAGGTGTTTGTACACGGCAGAACCATTGGGCAGAACAGGCTCTATAGGCCATGAAGGTGTTTGTACACGGTAGAACCATTGGGCAGAACAGGTTCTATAGGCCATGAAGGTGTTTGTACACGGCAGAACCATTGGGCAGAACAGGTTCTATAAAGCCATGAAGGTGTTTGTACACGGCAGAACCATTGGGCAGAACAGGTTCTATAGGCCATGAAGGTGTTTGTACACGGCAGAACCATTGGGCAGAACAGGTTCTATAGGCCATGAAGGTGTTTGTACACGGCAGAACCATCGGGCAGAACAGGTTCTATAAAGCCATGAAGGTGTTTGTACACGGCAGAACCATTGGGCAGAACCAGGTTCTATAAAGCCATGAAGGTGTTTGTACATGGCAGAACCACTGGGCAGAACAGGTTCTATAAAGCCATGAAGGTGTTTGTACACGGTAGAACCATTGGGCAGAACAGGTTCTATAGGCCATGAAGGTGTTTGTACACGGCAGAACCATTGGGCAGAACAGGTTCTATAGGCCATGAAGGTGTTTGTACACGGCAGAACCATTGGGCAGAACAGGTTCTATAGGCCATGAAGGTGTTTGTACACGGCAGAACCATTGGGCAGAACAGGTTCTATAGGCCATGAAGGTGTTTGTACACGGCAGAACCATTGGGCAGAACAGGTTCTATAGGCCATGAAGGTGTTTGTACACGGTAGAACCATTGGGCAGAACAGGTTCTATAGGCCATGAAGGTGTTTGTACACGGCAGAACCATTGGGCAGAACAGGCTCTATAGGCCATGAAGGTGTTTGTACACGGTAGAACCATTGGGCAGAACAGGTTCTATAGGCCATGAAGGTGTTTGTACACGGCAGAACCATTGGGCAGAACAGGTTCTATAAAGCCATGAAGGTGTTTGTACACGGCAGAACCATTGGGCAGAACAGGTTCTATAGGCCATGAAGGTGTTTGTACACGGCAGAACCATTGGGCAGAACAGGTTCTATAAAGCCATGAAGGTGTTTGTACACGGCAGACCCATTGGGCAGAACAGGTTCTATAGGCCATGAAGGTGTTTGTACACGGCAGAACCATTGGGCAGAACAGGTTCTATAAAGCCATGAAGGTGTTTGTACACGGCAGAACCATTGGGCAGAACAGGTTCTATAAAGCCATGAAGGTGTTTGTACACGGCAGAACCATTGGGCAGAACAGGTTCTATAAAGCCACGCCTCATTGGCCAAAGCCTCCCTAAAAATGGCCATAACAATTGTAGGTAATCGTTCAACGACAATGTTTTTCATTCATTTTCTCGACCTGCTGCAGGGTTGCGGGGGTCACCTGAATCCATTGCAACTTGTTTCAATCATCAATGATTTAACTCAGGGATACTCAACTTGCTTTGCCCAGGGGCCACTTTCGAGAAATGATAGAAGGCCAGGGGCCAGTTAATAAACAAACAATATACATTTTTCTGTAGCGGATTGTAGGTTTTTGGGGTGTCAGCCAGAGTTTAGTCTGACAATGTTGTGCACACCAGATAGTTAGTTAGGTTAAGTTAGTACATACATAAGTGCCTGGGTAGCAAGCAGACGGCGGTATTTGACAATTTAGCAGCTAAATCATAGATTATTGAAAGATATTCCATATTCCAGACTGAAATGCTATAACAGAAGTGGAGTATTGACCAGAATGACATGAACATTGGGACACTTATTCAGCGGGTATCTTGCATGTTGCGTTCAGGTGCACTGTAAAAAATTCACACTGATTTAACTTATCTATTGGAAAAACCCAAAATCTGATATAAATGCATGTCTCAAGCTGAAAGCAACAGCATATGAAACATGCAGACTGTCAGCATGAAGAGATACCTTCAGGAGGAGGTGGTGAGATGCCTTCTGGAGGAGGTGGTGGCTTATTGCTATTCTCTCTCTGTCTCTGTGCTTGAAATTCTCCCCCGCTCGTCCTAATCAATTCTCCCATCCTCCTCCAGCTCATTTTCCTTTCTCTCCATGCCTCTTGTCCCACATTGCCCTCTGGCACCTGTGCATCACCCCCCATCACCTCCTCTCCTCCAGCCAGAGTCTGTGTGCCCCCCCTCACCTCCTCTCCTGCAGCCAGCGTCTGTGTGTGTTTGTGGTGGGTGTAGTGTGTAATAGGATGGTACACAGTTAGGTGAGATTAAATTTAGGCCAGTGTACGGGGATTACAACCCACTCCAAACCTGATCCCCTCCCACTCCCTGTAATCCAGCCCTAATGAATCCATCATGGCTGACACAGCAGATGAACGCGCCCGCTGGAGAAACGGTCACAACAGCACAGAGACGCGCAGAGGAGAGACGAGAGACGGATACCGACAGCCTGCTTACTTAGTACTACTACTACACCTGCAAAGCAGGATCCGGTGTTGAGTGTGCGCGCATGCGGGGGGCTCCTATTTCACACCCCATCTATTCCAGTTACGCTTCATTCACATGAGGTGTAGGTAAAAGGGTTTGGGAGGTTTGCCCGAAATAAAATCAATAAAGGCGTGTATATATACAGTATATATATATATATATATATATATATATATATATATATATATATATATATACGTGTATATAGACACAGAAAAATAGGCCTTCAGCTGGAGTGATGATGACAAGATCAAACCATACTGTCTCTGCTGGCCTGGAACTGTGCTGCATGAGAGTGAATCATTCCTGCCAGACACTCAGTGTCATAGCAGTCACCCTCAATGAAGCACGCGTGCCTCACTGAGTCCAACAGACAGACAGAGACAGGCTTCTGTCTCACTGAGTCCAACAGACAGACAGAAACAGGCTTCTGTCTCACTGAGTCCAACAGACAGAGACAGAGACAGGCTTCTGTCTCAGTGAGTCCAACAGACAGAGACAGAGACAGGCTTCTGTCTCACTGAGTCCAACAGACAGAGACAGGCTTCTGTCTCACTGAGTCCAACAGACAGACAGAGACAGGCTTCTGTCTCACTGAGTCCAACAACAAACAGACAGAGACAGGCTTCTGTCTCACTGAGTCCAACAACAAACAGACAGAGACAGGCTTCTGTCTCACTGAGTCCAACAGACAGACAGAGACAGGCTTCTGTCTCACTGAGTCCAACAGACAGACAGAGACAGGCTTCTGTCTCACTGAGTCCAACAGGCAGAGACAGAGACAGGCTTCTGTCTCAGTGAGTCCAACAGACAGAGACAGAGACAGGCTTCTGTCTCAGTGAGGCTAACAGACAGACAGAGACAGGCTTCTGTCTCACTGAGTCCAACAGACAGACAGAGACAGGCTTCTGTCTCACTGAGTCCAACAGACAGACAGAGACAGGCTTCTGTCTCAGTGAGTCTAACAGACAGACAGAGACAGGCTTCTGTCTCTCTTCCTTGTCTCTTGGCTGAGTCCTCTTCTTGACCATACCACGCACCATTCCCTTATCGCCGCAAATGTATAGACCCACTCTGATACTGTGGGTTGGCTTACTCTGATGCGTTGGCTTCATCTTCAATATCGTCCAGCGGAAAGAGCGATGAGTCCACCACTTGATCCTGATGATGCCCCCGCAGCGCCCCGCATGTCCTCAGCTTCGGCGAGGCAGTAAAACGCTTTACTCAGTGGAGGCGTTCGGCCGTCACTGTCAAATCCCTCCTCCGCGAACGACGAGGTTGTAAATATGTTCCGCGTGACATCTTCAGAGGACATCACCACCCCTCATGATAGGGTCAAGCTCTGTTCACTCACTGAGTTAGATCTTCTGGTTTTATTTGCTGCTGTGCAGTCAGTGTCTCCAACATGTCAGGAGGAGATGAGGGTATCTTCAGTGTCTCCAACATGTCAGGAGGAGATGAGGGTATCTTCAGTGTCTCCAACATGTCAGGAGGAGATGAGGGTATCTTCAGTGTCTCCAACATGTCAGGAGGAGATGAGGGTATCTTCAGTGTCTCCAACATGTCAGGAGGAGATGAGGGTATCTTCAGTGTCTCCAACATGTCAGGAGGAGATGAGGGTATCTTCAGTGTTTCCAACATGTCAGGATGAGATGAGGGTATCTGGCAGAAGCTGTGGCAAACAAGCTGCCAGGAACATTAGCATACAGTACATGTGCTTCTGACCTGTGGTGTTTGATTGCAAGAAGCACCCAGCAGCACTGCAGCACAGCATCAGTCTGCTGGCTGTTATGCATAACAAAAATGGAGGTCAGAAGACAGTAGTCGGTAAGCATATGGTAGGTGTCAGTGCAGGCGGGGGGAGATCTGGGCTGAGATAAAAAAGTTAAGCCCAGGAAGTCGAGGAACATTGTCAAGGGGAAACTGGCAAAACAAACGGTTCGACCGAAAGTTCTGGAGATGCCTGTCAGAAACTTAGCGAGAGCGGGTGTGACGCAACCTACAATGACAAGGAGCCGCTTCACGAGCCGAGGCAGGAGGAGAGAGAGAAGCACGGAGGAGGAGGAGGACTCTGCAGTGTCTTAACAGGGTGGCTGCTTTGTGTGGAACTATACCTATACTGTGGATGTCGAACCACACAAGAGCAGCTAAAGTGCGTAGAGAGAGAGGGAACACTGTAGGAGTGTTAGTAGCGCCCGCTGCTGCTGCAGCATCTTCAGTGTCTGGAGAAAATGGAAGTCAACGCTCAGACACATAAAGATGTATAGGGACCGGTGCTTTATGGAGTAGGACGACTCCTTCAAGGACAAGAGAGATGTTGAGCTGTGGAGCAAAGCCATTAGTAGTCGGAGGAAGCAGCGGTGCTGTTGCTCGATCAGGCAAAGCAGGAGCATCCGACGCTAACAGCCGCAGTACATGTTACTGTACGAGTCCAAACACACACACAAAACAGCAAGGAAGGAGGAGGAAGATCTTGAAAGTTTACTTGCGCTAACCAGAGAATATCGATGGAATCATCGGATCGTGATTTGGCTGAAGATAACTCATTTCATCAAATCTAGCTAGCATAAATGGTGGCTATAGGCTAGTACTGAAATGGCAACCTGAGAGTGAAGCAGCTGGGGAAACACCTGCGCACTGCACAGATTGAAAAATCACACTTCCTGACAAGTCCTTCTCTTTCATGCTTGCCTGGTTCCTTACGAGGCGGTGTTGATTGTTTGCTTCCTGGTGGCAGGATGTCACGCAGTCTAACGATTTAGTGAACATGGAGGACTTGATCGATGACCTTCTGAAACACTGCAGACTCTCTGAGGTTCTCCCAAACAGCAAGTGTCAACATCTACATCCTCTACTGAGTTGTTGTGGTGGTAAAACACTTTTGCAACTTCTTAAAGGAACAGTTCACCCAAAAATGAAAAGTGTGTCATCGCCATCTACTCACTAACCCTCATGCAAGTTGAAACAGGTGAAAGTTTGTCCATATAGCCTAACCAGTGTTGGGCAACAGGGCAAGTTACTGAAAACTGGTCATTAGTTACAGTTACTAGTTACTTCAATCAAAAAGTAATTTAATTACTTTAAAGTTACAAGTTACTTCAAATTAGTTACTAGGGAAAGTAACTTTTAAAAGTCCAGTTCAATTGTTATTAATGCACACATTATGTTAGTGTCGCTGTGCCACATTGGGGAGGCTTATAGCCTATCAAGGTCATTAGCCTCTGGGGCTCTGGCTGCAGCTCTCTCCCCGGACTAGGTCTGAGGATCAGACACCGGATAATCCTCTGAAGTTGTCCGTTATTTTCATGTCCTTAAGTAACTAGTAACTAGCCCAGTTACTATTTTAGTAACTGTAACTGAGTTACTAAATTTGAAAAGTAATTGGTTAGATTACTAGTTACTGCAAGAAGTAACTACTCCCAACACTGCATATAACACACTAGGGAGTCAGCATCATTTTGACTTCAGTTTCAACTGGCATGAGGGTGAGGACATGATGACAGAATAGTCATTTTTGGGTGAACTGTTCCTTTAACATGCATCTGCAGACACTAGACAGGGTTTCTCCTTGTCTCCATGAGCCACACCAAACAGTTTGTCGGCGACAGAGAGTTGGGTATAGCTAAGCCTAACTCTCACTGATCTGCACATCACTAGCTTGCTAAATCGCTAACGTTAGCTAGCCCGAGACTGATGATCACTTTGAAATCCAGGCAGAAAGTTTAGCATAATTCATTTAGCTCTCCTTGCCCTTGCCATTCAAGCCATGGCAAAAAGTCTCACCTGTATTCCAATTTCCCCATCTCCAGGCTGGCATTTGTGCAAATGGCCCCAGCTAATAGTTTCTCTGAAATGAGCCAGACAGCTGCACTGGCTATGACCTGCATTCTGATTGCTGTTCGTTCCGATAATGCTGCAGAGTCTCCTTGGTAAGTACGGTAAGTCAAGTCAAGTTTATTTGTATAGCCCTAATTCACAAGCATGACTCAGAGAACTTCACAGAGGATATGTCTAGCTAAATCTAGCTGACACAACAGTAACAATTACAGTAGTAATAATAACAACAAGATTGAACAATCATTATGATAGAGGGGGGAATGTGGGGGAGGAGAGAGCAGGAAAAGGGAGGAGGTGGGGGGGAGCAAGGGGGGGAGAGTGGGGGGAATGTGGGGGAGGAGAGAGCAGGAAAAGGGAGGAGGTGGGGGGGAGCAAGGGAGGGAGAGTGGGGGGAATGTGGGGGAGGAGAGAGCAGGAAAAGGGAGGAGGTGGGGGGGAGCAAGGGAGGGAGAGTGGGGGGAATGTGGGGGAGGAGAGAGCAGGAAAAGGGAGGAGGTGGGGGGGAGCAAGGGAGGGAGAGTGGGGGGAATGTGGGGGAGGAGAGAGCAGGAAAAGGGAGGAGGTGGGGGGGAGCAAGGGGGGGACAGTGGGGGGAATGTGGGGGAGGAGAGAGCAGGAAAAGGGAGGAGGTGGGGGGGAGCAAGGGGGGGAGAGTGGGGGGAATGTGGGGGAGGAGAGAGCAGGGAAAGGGAGGAGGTGGGGGGGGAGCAAGGGAAGGAGAGCGGGGGGAATGTGGGGGAGGAGAGAGCAGGGAAAGGGAGGAGGTGGGGGGGGGCAAGGGAGGGAGAGCGGGGGGAATGTGGGGGAGGAGAGAGCAGGGAAAGGGAGGAGGTGGGGGGGGATGGGAAATGTGGGGGAGGAGAGAGCAGGGGAAGGGGGAAAGAGGAGAGAGCAGGAAAAGGGAGGAGGGGAGCAAGGGAGGGAGAGTGGGGGGATGTGAGGGAGGAGAGAGCAGGGCAAGGGAGGAGGTGGGGAGGGGACAGGGAAAGTGGGGGAGGAGAGAGCAGGGAAGGGAAGGGGAGGAGGTGAGGAGGGAGCAGGAGAAGGGGGAAAAGGAGAGAGAGCAGAACAGGTAGAATATACTATGGAATATACTGTATAATGTGTATCTTCTGAGTTTGTGTCGTTGTTTACCTGACTTTCCTATACGTCATTCTGCTCCCTTGAATATTCTTTGAGTGTCCTTGGTTTGTTTATTTATTTCCCTCCTTTACATTTGCAACTCGCAGTGTCCTTCCTGGTCACAGACCAGGCATAGCGAGCATAGCGTAGCATAGCGAGCATAGCGTAGCATAGCGTCCTGTAAGCTGCTCTCTCCTCCAACAGTAAGATGATGGGCGGTGCCTGGCTGGTTTCTGCAGAGCTAGGCAGCGTTCCAGGCTGCTGCAGCTCCTCTGCTACTATAGCTTCATCAATACAGTCGTCTCTGCTGCTGCTGCGGCTGCTGTCTTGAGTAAGCAAGTGTTTTAATACGGCCTCGCCTCTTTTCAAACCACAACACAATCACATCGAGGGCCGTCATCCATCACTTTAACAACAACAACGCAGACCTTTTTCACCGCACGGGGGCGGCGGCCATGTTTGCCTGAAATAGCAGGTAAACAGGGTATAATTATAATGGATTTAATTAAGGTTCCGGTCCATTTAGTGTCGCAGAGCCATTCCGGTCCCACTGCGCCAGCGTGCACAATAACAGCACCCTGACTCTGTTTGACCTGAATGCAACAGAACCTTCATTAGTATCATTGGTAACACCTGTGCCCCCTAATAGAGTACCGCAGGGATGGCGTATTTTTGTCGGCTTCGTCCAGAAATCGCCGCCATTTTGGTTCTTCAGTGGAAACGTCTATGGGGTTTTAGAATGGGGATTTCACTTAAATGCATAAAATAATAAGGTCTGTGGTTAACAAAGGTTTATGGAAATGCGAATTTGGGTTCAGCATGATACTCTTCACAAACGTGAATAACTTTTATGGCTTTTGAAGCATTAAAAAAAACCGCTCTTAGAAAAGATGTGTTAAAAACAACACATGATGTGTTGCCGCTGAGCTGACGCAGCACGTGTTAAAATGAACATATTATGTGTTGTTTTTTTAACACATCTGTTGTAATATTGACACTATAAAAAAACAATGTGTTAAATGAATTTGAACACGCGCTGCATCAGCTCAGCGACAACGTTTAATAAACACATCTGTTAAGGAGCGTTCACACCGAGATATTTATTTTTCGCTCTGTCGCTCAAGTCAACCCTTTGGAATCGCTCTGTCGCTCTGTTTAAATCGCTCATCAACAGGCACACGAAATGACGGACATGTGGGGGATATAACGTTACGCAATGTCATGCTGTTTGTCCACTACGAGCCACCGTCATTGTTTACAAGCTAAGCCTATCAGCGTGCTCCTAATGCGAGCTCCATACCGGTAGTACAGACTTCACTTCATGTCAGCTGTCAGCCTGTCAATGCGGTTTGTTGCCACACAATAAACCAGCGGTTTGTTCCAAGCCAGAGTGATCCTTGACTCGCTCTCACACGGCAGCCAATCAGCATTGAACAGCGAGCGACTGATGCCAGCGTATTTTCGCTCGAGTTGGAATATTTCATCTTGAGCGACGAGCGTATTTTCTCCCTGTCGCTCTGTCTCTGCCGCTCGGACGCCCAGCGATTATTCTCCCAGGCGAATATACGCTCAATCGCTCGTTTGCATTGACTTTGTATGTAAACTCGACGCCAGCGAAAAACTTTAATAGGTCGGTGTGAACGCACCTTTAGAGTCATTTTACAGTGGAGACTTTTTTCTCCCACACAAAAAAAACCCGACAAACCAACAACAGTCATTGTCCCTCGCTGTGTTTCAGTCATGTGACCATTGGTAGTCATGTGACACTGGAATAACGTTCAACAAACGAAAGCCAATAACACAACAGCCCTTGTTATTGAGTATAATCTCATGAGACCATCTGATACTTAGTGGTACCTCTCATACTGTGATGACGACTCAAATGCCTCTGTGGGCGCACATCACACACACACGCGCGCGCGTGCACACACGCACACGCACACGCACACACACACACACACGCACACACACACGCACACACACACACACACAGTATCAACAGACAACAGAACACTTCATAGGGACACATGCAGATAGGACACAGAGGGCCAGTTGAGTCTAATTTTAGTCACTGATCTGGGCACTAAAGGCTCTTTGATGGAGCAGACTTGTGGTCAGATGCAGTGACGGAGCAGAGGGGGATTTCTCTCTGTTGCTCAGAACAAAGACATCATTTTTGTCCGAGAGGCCGAACAACAAGAGAGGAGCCTCGAGGTCAATGAAAAGCAAAAGGGGTCAGACTCCCAAGTTTCTCATCCCATTCATTCTTATCAGTAGCTTCAGCGGTTTCCTGCTGGGTCCTTGTCTTGAATTAACTGAGCTGAAGAAATGTAATTCATATAAGAAAAAATGTATGAATACATGAGATATGCTGGATTTAACAGCATGTCTCATATGCTGTTATATATATATATATATATATATATATATATATATATATATATATATATATATATATATATATATATATATATATATAGCCATAGCCTAGCTTTTTTCCTACATAATCTGTGTTCTCCAGATGTGTTTGACTTATTGGATTGTCAGTTATTCATGTCTCTCGTGACTTAAAGTAATAACCTCCATGGGGGTTCCAGTTTTGTCATTTTAACAGGCAATATCTTATTTGTTACCCCTATGGGGAATTCTCTCGTTTTTTCCTCTCTCATACTATCACAGCTTTCAGCTGTATTAAGCCACTAAGATAATAACTCTGTCAAATTAATTAAATCTCCATAATACGATGCCTCTGTTTGTGCCCTTCTCTTCATCACACGTTCAATTGTATAATTGGGTTGGATTTTTATGAGTCTTTGTCTAAGAAGGGGCCTCTTTCTGGAACGGCTATCAGTCATTATTTTGATTAGGACTCACTCTTGAGTGGGCTTCTCTGCCCACCACTGCATGAGCACATAGACATGACGTGTTCCACCAGAGGAATGAGAAGACAAGGAGAAAGGGACGACAATGAGGCAGTAAAGGACGAACAGATGACTCAAGTTTAACAGGTTTGCCCTTGGAAGAGAGAGCTAAGTGATGACTGGCACCCTAAGGTGCTTCACAGAACCTGTCTGCAAAGTCCTCCTCTACAGTACCTTGTCTCAGCCTGATCTTCTGTCTCTTTCCACCATCTTTCATATCAATCACTACCCTCTTATGTACATCACTCTCCTTGCCATGTGTCATCCCCCTCTCACGCAGACCTCCTTTCCCTCCTCCTCCTCTATTCTCTGCAATCGTCTACCCGTGCCTGGCCTGTCAATCCATCTGACCCGCCTTGGCTCTCTTAAATCACCACAATGTATTCTCCACCCAAACACTGGCAATCCCCCCACTTGACACCCAGTGGGGGCGACTACTCACATCATTCTGCACAACGATAAACCAAGCTGCAGCCAGGGGGCGATTCGGCGCGAAACTGACTTTCCATCTCGACGGCATCCTGAAGACACACAGGCACACAAACACAAGCACACACAGGCCAGGGAGCGGAAAACAAGAAGAAGAACGCTCAACACAAACACAAGCACACACAGGCCAGGGAGCGGAAAACAAAGAAGAAGAACGCTCAACACAAACACAAGCACACACAGGCCAGGGAGCGGAAAACAAAGAAGAAGAACGCTCAACACAAACACAAGCACACACAGGCCAGGGAGCGGAAAACAAAGAAGAAGAACGCTCAACACAAACACAAGCACACACAGGCCAGGGAGCGGAAAACAAAGAAGAAGAACGCTCAACACAAACACAAGCACACACAGGCCAGGGAGCGGAAAACAAAGAAGAAGAACGCTCAACACAAACACAAGCACACACAAGGCCAGGGAGCGGAAAACAAAGAAGAAGAACGCTCAACACAAACACAAGCACACACAAGGCCAGGGAGCGGAAAACAAGAAGAAGAACGCTCAACACAAACACAAGCACACACAGGCCAGGGAGCGTAAAACAAGAAGAAGAACGCTCAACACAAACACAAGCACACACAGGCCAGGGAGCGTAAAACAAAGAAGAAGAACGCTCAACACAAACACAAGCACACACAGGCCAGGGAGCGGAAAACAAGAAGAAGAACGCTCAACACAAACACAAGCACACACAGGCCAGGGAGCGGAAAACAAAGAAGAAGAACACTCAACACAAACACAAGCACACACAGGCCAGGGAGCGGAAAACAAAGAAGAAGAACGCTCAACACAAACACAAGCACACACAGGCCAGGGAGCGGAAAACAAAGAAGAAGAACACTCAACACAAACACAAGCACACACAGGCCAGGGAGCGGAAAACAAAGAAGAAGAACACTCAACACAAACACAAGCACACACAGGCCAGGGAGCGTAAAACAAAGAAGAAGAACGCTCAACACAAACACAAGCACACACAGGCCAGGGAGCGGAAAACAAGAAGAAGAACACTCAACACAAACACACACAGGCCAGGGAGCGGAAAACAAAGAAGAAGAACGCTCAACACAAACACAAGCACACACAGGCCAGGGAGCGGAAAACAAAGAAGAAGAACGCTCAACACAAACACAAGCACACACAGGCCAGGGAGCGGAAAACAAAGAAGAAGAACGCTCAACACAAACACAAGCACACACAGGCCAGGGAGCGGAAAACAAAGAAGAAGAACGCTCAACACAAACACAAGCACACACAGGCCAGGGAGCGGAAAACAAAGAAGAAGAACGCTCAACACAAACACAAGCACACACAGGCCAGGGAGCGGAAAACAAAGAAGAAGAACGCTCAACACAAACACAAGCACACACAGGCCAGGGAGCGGAAAACAAAGAAGAAGAACGCTCAACACAAACACAAGCACACACAAGGCCAGGGAGCGGAAAACAAAGAAGAAGAACGCTCAACACAAACACAAGCACACACAAGGCCAGGGAGCGGAAAACAAGAAGAAGAACGCTCAACACAAACACAAGCACACACAGGCCAGGGAGCGTAAAACAAGAAGAAGAACGCTCAACACAAACACAAGCACACACAGGCCAGGGAGCGTAAAACAAAGAAGAAGAACGCTCAACACAAACACAAGCACACACAGGCCAGGGAGCGGAAAACAAGAAGAAGAACGCTCAACACAAACACAAGCACACACAGGCCAGGGAGCGGAAAACAAAGAAGAAGAACACTCAACACAAACACAAGCACACACAGGCCAGGGAGCGGAAAACAAAGAAGAAGAACGCTCAACACAAACACAAGCACACACAGGCCAGGGAGCGGAAAACAAAGAAGAAGAACGCTCAACACAAACACAAGCACACACAGGCCAGGGAGCGGAAAACAAAGAAGAAGAACACTCAACACAAACACAAGCACACACAGGCCAGGGAGCGGAAAACAAAGAAGAAGAACACTCAACACAAACACAAGCACACACAGGCCAGGGAGCGGAAAACAAAGAAGAAGAACGCTCAACACAAACACAAGCACACACAGGCCAGGGAGCGGAAAACAAAGAAGAAGAACGCTCAACACAAACGCAAGCACACACAGGCCAGGGAGCGGAAAACAAAGAAGAAGAACGCTCAACACAAACACAAGCACACACAGGCCAGGGAGCGGAAAACAAAGAAGAAGAACGCTCAACACAAACACAAGCACACACAGGCCAGGGAGCGGAAAACAAGAAGAAGAACGCTCAACACAAACACAAGCACACACAGGCCAGGGAGCGGAAAACAAAGAAGAAGAACGCTCAACACAAACGCAAGCACACACAGGCCAGGGAGCGGAAAACAAAGAAGAAGAACGCTCAACACAAACGCAAGCACACACAGGCCAGGGAGCGGAAAACAAAGAAGAAGAACGCTCAACACAAACACAAGCACACACAGGCCAGGGAGCGTAAAACAAAGAAGAAGAACGCTCAACACAAACGCAAGCACACACAGGCCAGGGAGCGGAAAACAAAGAAGAAGAACGCTCAACACAAACACAAGCACACACAGGCCAGGGAGCGGAAAACAAGAAGAAGAACGCTCAGCGGAGTTGACTCACACGCCTTTGAATCTGCGATTGTGAGCTTCAAACTGTACAAGCGCTATTCTCAAAGGAGGATAATAAAAGAGGCGTCAAGAGCTGAAAGTGCTTTTGTTGAGTTCACTCTCTTGACCCTTCCTTCGTCTTTGATCAGTCAATAACAAGGCAAAGGAGGAGGCAACGTTATGCAGTGTCTCATTTGCTGCACTGACTGCAGGAGTGTGTATCTGTGTGAGAGCACATTGTTTTTGTGCGTGTGTCGTAGAGCTGCCACGATTCATCGATTAGTCGATCGACGGAAAATTAATCGACAACTATTTTGATCATCGATGAATTGTTTTGAGTACAATTTTAAGAGAAAAGGTCTAAATTCTCTGATTCCAGCTTCTTAAATGTGAATATTTTCTGGTTTCTTTACTCCTGTATGACAGTAAACTGATATTATCTTTGAGTTGTGGACAAAACAAGACATTTGAGGACGTCATCTTGGACTTTGGGAAACACTGATCGTCATTTTCTGACATTTTCTGACATTTTATAGACCAAACAACTCATCGATTAATCGAGAAAATAATCGACAGATTCATCGATTATGAAAATAATCGTTATAGTGGCAGCCCTAGTGTGTAGTTGTGTGCGTATCATCTGCAGACAGAGGTACATTTATAGAGATGTGTGCGTGTGTGTGTGTGTGTGTGCGCGCGTGTGTGCATGTGTGTGTGTGCGCGCGCGTGCGTGCGTGCGTGTGTGTGGTGTGTATGTGTGTGTGTGTGCGTGGTGCGTGTGTGTGGTGTGTGTGTGTGTGTGTGTGTGTGTGCGTGTGTGTGTGTGTGTGCTTGGAGAGCAGGATACCTGGTGCCCTGAGGCTAGAACAGGTGGTGGAGGTGCAGTGGGTCACCGGCACAGCAGAGGAGTTCCTCCTAACTGGCAGATTGAGAGCAGATCACTCCCTCTCCACTTCAACCCCGCAGGACAAGAAGCCGGCTGGAAACAGGCCAGTCTCTGCTATTATCATCCCGTAAGAGTTAATAGGGCAAAACCATAAATATATAAATATATGGCTCTCCTCCACCTCGCTGTTTTACTCCTCTCAATATTCATCACATTATTGTTATCTGTGAGTTACTGAGTTTAGAAACGGCCTGGGCGCCAGAATAAAACGTTGTCATGTTACTTTTCTGCGATCCCACGGATAGGCGTTGAATGTCAACATTTCTGAAGCAAAAATAAATTTCTAGATATGTGTACATATACAGTATGTGTACATGTATATCAATGCCTATAGGCCTCTAGATTAGCGGTCGTATAAATACCGATAGCTAAATACCGATAGCCTGCTATCAAAATAGCATGCATGGTGGATAGTAGGGGTGTCACGATACACTCAGTTCACGATACGATACGATACATGATATTGGGTTCACGATACGATATTTTAACAATATTTTTTTGCGATCGATTTGTAAGTTGAGGGGGCATCCTCCACGCTAATTTGAGTCATTTCACCATCCACCAGCATGCAATCAGATGCAGATCAGTGCCACCATGTTCAGCTTATTTTCCTCGCGATATGAAATTTCATCTCAACGATACACTATTGTCACGTTTTGATATCGCGATATATTGTGGGACGATATATTGTGACATCCCTAGTGGATAGTAAGGATACGAAGCTGGGGGGCAGATGGGAACCATATCCTAACCTTAACAATGTAATTTTACTTGCCCAAACATAACCAAGGTTTTATTTGCGTTTAACGTTGGAAAGTCGGCGCCGTTTTGTTTCAAATTGACGTTGAGATTCTATCCGTGGTTTCAGAAACGTGAAATGTCAATGTTTTATTCTGGCGGTTGCCTTCTTCTCTGCTCTCTCGTCTCAACCCATCCTCCCTGTGACCTTGCCCTTTCCTCTATCCTAGTTGATCCCTCCTCTTCCCTCCCTCCTCTCAGACTAAATCTATAGTACTACACATACATTACATTACAATAGTACTACACATACATTACATCACAATAGTACTACAAATACATTACAACACAATAGTACTACACATACATTACATCACAATAGTACTAGACATACATTACATCACAATAGTACCACACATACATCACATCACAATAGTACTACACATACATTACATCACACATAAGGTGCTTAGCCTTTCAAATAGTCCAGTCCACCCTCTTCTCCTTATGCCTTATAGCCGACGGACTACATTTTTCATTTTATATTCAAACCTTTTTCCTCTGTCTTGTCATCTCACCTCTCTCTCTCTCTCTGGTCCTGTCCGCTCCCGTAAATCACTCTGACCATCCATCTCTCTGATGGAACATATCAATTAAGCAGCTGGAGATACACTCTGTGCCATACTGTAGCTAAACGCAAGCATACAGTGAAGTCTGAGCAGCTCCTCCCACAACATCTCTACTGTAGCAAAGCTCCTCCCACAACAACATCTCTACTGTAGCAAAGCTCCTCCCACAACAACATCTCTACTGTAACAAAGCTCCTCCCACAACAACATCTCTACTGTAGCAAAGCTCCTCCCACAACAACATCTCTACTGTAGCAAAGCTCCT
>NC_139637.1:24350005-24465005 GCF_964638095.1 Poromitra crassiceps
ACCAGTATGTGGATGGACAATGCTAACGCCATTAGCACCATGTTCTGGGTTGTACGGTAAAATAAGAAGCACAGATTTTGGTGGCCTAACCTAACCAAAAACATCTGCCTTGTAAAGAAAAAAAAAGAAAAAAAAAAGGAAATTGACCCAGGGGCCACACTGAGTGAGGTCGGGGGGCGCACGCGGCCCGCGGGCCGGCAGTTGCCCGCCCCTGCAGTAGCTAATAGCCTGCACAGGTGAAGTGACAGCTCAGTTTTGTAGCAGTAATCTCTATCCGCTCTCATAAGCTCCTTTAATTTGTTCTGTCACTAACGACATCGGCTGGGCTTCAGTTCATAATAGTGTCATCAAAGGCACGATGAGGCAACCGTTACGTAACGCCGGTGAATAAAAAATGTGTCATGAATTTAGTGCCGTCTTTTATCTGTGTCTGCGGGGCGGAGCCGGGGGGCCGGGGAGCGGGGGTGCAGACGCACTGATTCCAGGGGTAATGAAGGACTGGTGATCTGTGTTGTGACATGACAGCGGCGCAGTTACACGCTTGATAAACGGCCATCCAGCACGCGTGGTGACAGAGAGCTGATGCATGATGGGACACTGGGCTTCAGGGCGGTCGGTCGACACAACATTCACACACAGATTTACAGATGCATTTTGATCATCTGATGCTGAAGGTACAGGACGAGATGGAGAAAGCCTGGGGCCAGAAAGACACTTGGACTCGAGCATTCGGTCATTCGGACTCGGAAGTTGGAGACGAGCACTCGGACTTGTTAAATGATAAAGGCTTTTTTTGGGTTTGTAATAGGCCCTAATAATTTGGCATAAAATATTGATAGCTATATTCATACCGTGATATTATTCAATTTCGTGCAAGGGCAGGCACGTGTGTTCCACCTACATGTGGATTCACGCTCACGTTCAGTAACTCTGGACTCAGACTCAGGTAATGGGAAGAGACCCGACTCAGACTCTTCTAAGATGATTCAGGCTCGAACACTTTGAGGCCATTTACACCTGGCGTTAACATGTGGTTTCTGCCATCAGATTGCAATCAGATTGTATTTGATCACTTCAGCCTGATTCCATTTACACCTGGCGTTAACATGCATTTTCTGCAATCCGATTGCAATCCGATTGCAGAAATGGGTGTCCTCTCAATCCGCATACAGTTGCTGTATCCAGATTGAGAGGACACATTGCATTTACACTTGTGTTCAATGTGTACACAATGCATCCCTGACCACCTCCGGAGGTGGTTTGGCCGATCAGATTGCAATCCATCTTCAATGCGTTTTGGGGGTGTTTACACCTGTACTTTCAAGTGATAAAACACAATCTAATTGCAATCTGATCACAGAAAACACATGTTAACCCCAGGTGTAAATGGCCTCTTTGGGACTCGAGACTAGACTCGGACTCGAGAGATATAGTGACTCGACTACAACGCTGGCTCAAAGAGCCACTCGGTGTAAATGGAGCAGCAGCAGCAGCACGTCCAGCATGGTTTTTCTCTGTGCCTCTCTCTCCACCCTGAGAGTGACAGCGGGCCCATCTGCCAGCCGGGCCCCAGGTTCTGCCAGGCCCGGCCCGCGGACAGAAGCCGAGCGAGGCGGCAGCACAGGCCGTGGCTTATGGAAGTATGATTGATGACCTCCTGGCTTTAGGTAGTTCTGAACTTCTGCCAGATGAGATGAAGAAAGAGCTGGAAGGAGGTCTGGAGCAAACCCATGGCTGGTTGGACGGCTGCCAGCACTGAGGACAAAGACCCAGGCCGCGAGATCAGAGCAGGACATGGAGGATGGAGAGGATGAGGTCAGACAGCTGCCCGTGTTGGGAGGATGGGGAAATGAAGGTGCACAGCTGCTGCACAATCGAAAGATAATTCAGTCTAGAAGATCAGATGTTTGTTTTGTTTTTTTACACAAAAGAAGAAGAGGAGGCAGAAGACCACTCACTCTCCCAGAACATCATTTTCCTTCAGAGACAGACTGAGAGGGAGGCAAATACAGGAGGTCTTAAGAGGTCTTGAACATTGCACCTTTAGGAGGAGAAGAACCATCCGTGTGTGATGTTAAATATAACATCATCACACCGATGGATTGTTGCAACACAAAGGTTTTGAACGTTTCAAATCAGGAGATTAGAGGTCTTCAACATTGAACAGATTGCATCATTACTGGGAGCAGAACCAGATTGATGAAATGAAATGAAAAATGTTGCAACGAAGGAGGCTTTGAAAGTTTGAAACTCCAAAGCAGAGTTAACCTAAAGTTAAATTAATAAGTTAAGTGTATAGTTAACCTGAGCCTAACAGAGTTCATGCGGCTTCCAGTTCCAGCCTCCATCTGATCGTTTCTTCCGAGCGCTTATCTCTGTGGGCCCGGCTGTTAAAACGAAGACAGTAATGTAATATTTAGAAGCTACTTGCTGCTGGAGGCTGGAGGTAAAATTAGTGTTCAGCTTGTAGGAAGTATCACTCAGGACCGATCAATAGAACTAATGCCTCTGCTGTCTCTTGGATCGGAGCTTCACGTCCTCCTCAGAACCAGAATGGATCGCTATTATCCACAGTCTATTTCCTGATCCCCCCCAAAAAACAAGCACAAACCTTAAGACCACGGTGCCACTCCCCCTACAGCCCATTTTCTCTCACCCCCCGCCCCTTCCTTGACCCCTCCCCCCACCACCTATATCCCCCTAGCCACCCCACCTACCCACCCCTCGAATCCCAACTCTCTACCACCTTCCGCTCCCTAGCTACAGCCCCTCCCCCCCTTCCATGCACCAACACCCATATCCCCCTAGCCACTCCACATACCCACCCGTCGAATCGCGACTCTCTAGCACCTTCCCATCCCTATGGCTCCTCCTTCCACTACAACACAACCCATATCCCCATAGCCACTCCACCTACCAACCCCATAAATCCTGACTCTCTACCATCTTCCTATCCGTAGCTATGGATACTCCCCCCACCCATATCCCCACCACTCCACCTACCCACCCCTCAAACCCCCACTCTCTATCTACCCCCTTCCTATCCCAAAGGACCCCCTAGCCACTAACCACACCCACCCCGCGAATCCCAACTCTCTAGCACCTTCTTATCCCTAGTTAGCTATACGGCCCTTTTCCCACTAGTAGTACACTCACTAAACCTCCATGACTTGACTGAGTGTCCTGACTTTTCCACCCACTGACCGCGGGCTGGCGCAGCGCAATGGAAAAAAAAAACCACAAAGCGTGATAAAAGAGGAGCTTTAAAGAGAAGCCTGAGCAGGAGTGAATCCATCACCGCCCGACCTCTACGGGGACGGGGTGTCAGCGAGGAGACATTTACCTCAGCCGTCACTCATTACCCTCGCACCCCAGCGGGGGGCGGGCCCTCGCCCCCCCCTCGCTCCAGAACCAGTCATCTGTAAGGGAATCCAGTCCTCACCTGCCCTTCGCAAAAAAAGCTCATGTTCCTACTGGAAACTCTCCTCTAACTGTAAGTGAGTCAGCTGGCAGACTGGCGGGAGAGATGCAATGATATATGAGGAGCAAGGAGAGAGAGAGAGAGAGAGAGAGAGAGAGAGAGAGAGAGAGAGAGAGAGAGAGAGAGAGGAAGGCTATGAATGAACAACTTAAAGACCGGAGTTGCAGGAAAAAAAGATGGAGTCAGCAAAAGAGAGCGAGAGAGAGAGAGAGAGAGAAGTCCATCAGCTTAAAAAGCAAGGGGGGGGGGAGAAGAAGGCAATATAGTAAATGGCTGCAGTATGAGTGTGTGGGTTCAGACAGAGAGGAGGAACAGAAATATGGATGAGAAGATGAGATGGAAAGAAGAGCAGATGAAAACAGAAAGGGAGGAGAGGAGGATAG
The DNA here is from genome assembly GCF_964638095.1 of Poromitra crassiceps. Taxonomy (NCBI): domain Eukaryota; kingdom Metazoa; phylum Chordata; class Actinopteri; order Beryciformes; family Melamphaidae; genus Poromitra; species Poromitra crassiceps. The sequence continues at coordinate 24,353,870 of NC_139637.1, forward strand.
TGTGTCATGGAAAGAGGGATGGGAGGGGGGGGGTGCGATGGGAGATACGTCAAATTGAGTGTGTGTGTGTGTGTGTGTGTGTGTGTGTGTGTGTGTGTGCATCAGACAGAAAAAAATATGCAGACAGGGCGAGAGGAAGGAAAGTGAGAATGTGTGGTGGAGGAGAACGTTGAAGAAGAGATGCCGGGAGAGAGAGATGAAATGTCCAGCAGAGGAAGCTGAGAGAGAGAGAGAGCTAGAGAGAGAGAGATGAGAGAGAGAGAGAGGTAGAGAGAGGTAGAGAGCTAGAGAGAGATGAGAGAGAGAGAGAGATGAGAGAGATGAGATGTTCAGCAGAGGAAGCTGAGAGAGAGAGAGAGGTAGAGAGAGAGAGATGAGAGAGAGAGAGATGAGAGAGAGAGAGCTAGAGAGAGATGAGAGAGAGAGAGATGAGAGAGAGATGAGAGAGAGAGAGAGAGAGAGAGAGAGATGAGATGTTCAGCAGAGGAAGCTGAGAGAGAGAGAGAGGTAGAGAGAGAGAGATGAGAGAGAGAGAGATGAGAGAGAGATGAGAGAGAGATGAGAGAGAGAGAGAGATGAGATGTTCAGCAGAGGAAGCTGAGAGAGAGAGAGAGGTAGAGAGAGCTAGAGAGAGTGAGAGAGAGATGAGAGAGAGAGCTAGAGAGAGTGAGAGAGAGATGAGAGAGAGAGAGCTAGAGAGAGTGAGAGAGAGATGAGAGAGAGAGAGAGCTAGAGAGAGTGAGAGAGAGATGAGAGAGAGCTAGAGAGAGTGAGAGATGGACAGTGGGAGAGGTATCTTGTCCAGCTCATAGCTAATGTCCACTCTGCCTGGCTGCTCTGTTCATGTTCCTGTGCTGCTGATGTGGCTTGTTGGTGCTGCTCGCTGCTCCATTGATCCGGTTAAAGTCATCAGTTGGCTGGAAGGTCAGCCAGCCGCTCTCTGACCCGCCCGTTAATCACTGGCTAATTGAAGGGAAATTGCCCTGATTGAGTTTCCTGCCTGGACGCTGGCCGATATGACCGCTCCTTCACTCACACAAACACATCTCATTAAGGCCTGTTAACTGCATGCGAGCAGCATGTGAGTGAGTCACCCACAGACCAATGAGCTGCGGGTTCAGTGCGACAAAGCCTAGGGTGCGGTGCTGTCATTGGCCGGGAGCCAGGTCCCGCCCACAGGATGGCTGCTGCTGCTGCTACGTTTTTTCCCGCCACCGTTATTTCCCGTTAGCCTGCTGATAGTATTCTGTTACATCACAACACGGCCATCTTGGTAGGACAGGTGATTGTAATCAATTAACAGGTGATTACGATCAAGTGACACAAACAGCCAATGAGCTGCGTGTATTATTGTAGCGCCATATTGGTAGGAAAATACTTGTGACATCATGGGAATACTATGAACACAAGTTGATAACGGGCGCCCCCAACTCAGGACCCTTTGGGCTCAAAAGCCCTTTTTTTGGGACATGTTTCTGGCTCAATTATGTAAATGCTACAATTGCATAAATAGTCAATATTTAGTCATACAAGTATGAAATCTGGCAGCCAGGGAATATCCTGAAACAAAGGCGAAAGTAGCAAAATAAGAGTCTGGGGGTTGCTTAATTGCATTGCATTTTAAATGATCACACACAAACACACACACGCACACACACACACACGCACACGCACGCGCGCGTGCACGCACGCGCGCGTGCACGCACGCACGCACACACACACACACACACACACACACACGCACACAAAGTCAGCTTGACAAATGCTCATCAAAAATGATTCTTATCCAGCACTATAGTGAATATCACTGCCTCCCTTGTATACAAACACCTCCCCATTTATCAGCTTTGATGAAAAACAGAGTTTTCAGTCAACAGACTTCCAGATTAGTCCAGGTGATATGTGAAAATTGTTCACTTTTTCCGAAAAGCATGAAACTTTGTACACCTGTTAGCCTAAAGTTTGGTGCCCAAAGTTTGGTATAACCAAATATGTTTTGCAAATTGCACCTTATGTCCTGAATCACACATGATAGCACAGAAAAGGTGATGTTTTCCTGGTTAAGTATTAGAGAGGCTGTCGTCGTCGGCAAAGTTTGAAAATGTGGGCAGATAGTCAAACTTCTAACATTTGAATTCCCAAGTTTCCATCATTGATATTTTGATATTCAAAGCAATGTTTTGCATATGATTTGCTCGTGGAGAAGGTTTCTAGAGCAAAGACATGCAAGCCTACAGCAGAGCTGTGTATATAGAAGAGTCGCGACATCTCCATTCACTCCAATGGACCAGTTTTTACTCTCAAGAGTTCCAGGAAGTAAGGTCCTGGATTAAGCAGCACTGTCGAGTTGCAGCAAAATGGACAATTTGTGTTGTACTTTGAAAGTGTTGTTTTTTTTAAATCAAATTGTACATTATCAGTTTTATTTTAGCATTCAAAAGTAGCGCGAAGACCCCTTCCTGGCTGTTCATTGGCTAATGAGTCACGCATTTTGGTCCTCCGCTGACGCCACTCTCTCTCTAAATTGCTCTGGCCTACAGGCGACCTTAACTACAGGAGTTTACTGCCTTTCACCTCAAATGCCTTGATGATTTTCTACCTAAAAATAGGAATGATCCTTTTACTGTCCTTTATCGGGTGTCACAATGGACACTGTAGCAATTACATCAGCCATGATTTGCATATTTTATTACAGCGTAATAGAGCAGCTGTGAAAATGTCACCGAGAGGATAGGGCTGTGCAATTAATCGAATTTGAATCACAATTACAATTTTGGCTTCCCACAATTATGAAAACAAGATAATTGAGATAGGCAATTATTTTATATATATATTTATTTTAGTTAGCCCATTTATTTATATATTTTTTCCCTTTATTTTCATGTATTTCTTTGTTTTTCAGTTCAATTATATTTAAAGTTCAAAGAAATCCAGTACTCAAGTTCAATTCAAGTTTAATAAATGCATGATGTTGCAAAAAAAAAAGAAAGTAATCAAGTTAAATAATGGTGATCTCAATATCAGTCATAATAATCGTGATTATGATTTTTGCCATAATCGAGCAGCCCTACGAGAGGATCTATTTGAACTGTAGCAATCTCATTTTACAGTAACAGGTAGATTAGGTTTGTTTGTTTTCAAACGATGCCGTCAAATCCCACTGCAGTTAATCCGCAATCATTCCTGATATAATTCCTCTCTAACCATCAACAGCATTATTATTATTATTACTCCTTCAACTGATGACCTTCAGTCGCTCAGCAGCACAGCATCTAGCCCATGTGATCTACAACAGTGGTTCTCAAAGTGGGGGTTCAGGGGCCACCAGGGGTCCTTCAGGGGGTTCCAAGGGATCCACAGGAAATTGAATTATTATTATACGTCACCATTATTTAATTTACACTATTTTGATCATAGTTTCACTGTTATTATCACTCTACCTACAATATAGATGGTCATGGAATTCTGGACGAACTCTGAGTTCATATCTAATAATGAAAATTTTCTCAGATTTGGGGTCGAGAGACAGCATCAAATGGGCGACCGTGCCAAATGTGTACAAAATTAGGGGTCGTTGATATGACATTTTTTGAAAATCACTGATCGAAACATTAAGGCTGAATTTCACTCTTTTTCTTCTCTGGATTGTTTTGGGGCATTTTTGCCTGTATTAGACAGCACAGTAGATAGACAGGAAAGGTGGGGGGAGAGAGAGGGGATGTCATGTGACAAAGGACCACGGGTTGGATTTGAACTCAGGTGGGCCACGTGAAGGAAGGACTAACCTTAGTGGTACCTGCTCTACCAGGTGAGCCATCGGGATGGGATGTCCTTTTCTAAAATGCCACAAGGTGTCCACTCCTGTGCCATGGTGCCGTGGTGAGGGAGAAACAGGGACTGCAACACGGATAAATAGATGGATAGTCTACAGATACGTCTAAACACAGAGGGAAGAAACACATTGACATTTACAGTAGATATAAACTGTCACTTCCGGTTTGGATCAGGAGTCTGAGCTGACCAAAGGCCACAGACAAGATCTACCTCAAGCCTAGACTCAGCCAAGCCCAACTGAGTCTAACCTTCCCCGGTCATCTCTCCACATCTATAATGAGAACAGTACAATCCTGTATGTGGAGGCACCAGGCACTGTGTTCTACTTGAAGGACAAGTGCAGAGCAAAAAGATTTCTCATGGTGTGAGAATCAGCCTCTTATCTTTAGCCAAAGTTGACAACACTCTCCTCTCTCCTCCCCTCCTCTCCTCCCTCTCCTCTCCTCTCCTCTCCTCTCCTCTCTCTCCTCTCCTCTCTCTCCTCTCCTCTCCTCTCCTCTCCTCTCATCTCCCCTCCTCACTCTCCTCTCCTCCCTCTCCTCTCCTCTCTCTCCTCTCCTCTCATCTCCCCTCCTCACTCCCCTCTCCTCCCTCTCCTCTCCTCTCTCTCCTCACTCTCCTCTCCTCTCATCTCCCCTCCTCACTCTCCTCTCCTCCCTCTCCTCTCCTCTCTCCTCCCTCTCCTCTCCTCTCCTCTCATCTCCCCTCCTCACTCCCCTCTCCTCCCTCTCCTCTCCTCTCTCTCCTCACTCTCCTCTCCTCTCCCTCTCCTCTCATCTCCCCTCCTCACTCCCCTCTCCTCCCTCTCCTCCCCTCCCTCTCCTCTCCTCTCCTCTCCCTCTCCTCTCATCTCCCCTCCTCACTCCCCTCTCCTCTCCTCTCTCCTCTCATCTCCCCATCTCAATCTCCTCTCATCTCCCCTCCTCTCCTCTCCTCTCATCTCCCCTCTCCTCCTCTCCTCTCCTCCTCTCCTCTCCTCTCCTCCCCTCTCCTCTCCTCTCTCCTCTCCTCCCAGGGCCTCACAGTCGGAGCCGAAATAGCAGCAGCCTCATCAGGAGGTGACGACACAAAGCGACAGCCTCCTAACACCTCCTCCCTGACGTGTCACACTGCTGTCATAACGGAGAGGCCGCTCCTGTCCGCCTTCATCTGCGCTGCGTGTCTCGACACCGAGGAGCACAGGGTTCACCACACCGGAGGCGAGATATTCTTAGCGTACAGAGGAGGGGAAATGTGAAATGTTAATTCATGACGTCAACACCGGTTTGACTCGTGAACGCTTCTGCTTCTTCTCTCCTCAGATTTCCACTGGGATGCTTTTACACCGGGGGAAATTCAACCCTGAGCAGCAACGGCTGTAAATAGTGATACTAACTGGTCTCTGATGGAAGATGAATCAAATGATGAACAGAAACACTCAATGGCCTCAGTGGCCACATCCAGCAACAAGGGCTCTCCAGCTCTTAATGAGAATGAATGGTACCGGGGTGGGCGGGGCGGGGCAAGGAAAGGGTTAATCACGGTCATCAATTACCTCCCGAACAAATATCTCTCCAGCCAATTAGAAACATTAAATCAATTTCGCTAATGAACGGAATCTGTCCCTTTGCCAGTTTGGGGCTCTATATGCTACAGAAAGTCTTTGATCATTGTGTACTGTGAGCGCTGCTGTAATATTGTGATTTATTCCAGAGACCCTGAAGGCAGCAGCAGTAGAATGTATGCTCGGGCTGAGAGCTTTCTGGCTGGTACACAAAGTAGACATTATTAATGAACTCCCGCATTCGTTTCTTCTCCAGCGCACTTTCTGTATACAATAATTGATGGAGAGGGTTCACTATGATGAGTGCACCCTGTTTACTGCCTATATGAGCTGATGTATTTATTAATGTAGTCCACAAACATCCTGAATATTGAACGCTGATCGATTTCTTCCCCCGTTTCGTTCGACGATTAATCGGTCATTTATTTCCGATAGCAAGAAGAAGAAGAAGAAAATATGGAATACTCTGACAGATGGTGATTTGGTCACATGGTTTCTCTCAAGCGGACTGGAATGCAGACATAAATGAATGAAATGATTGCACCGGTCAGGCGGTCACCTCTACAATGTGCCTGAAGCATGGAACAGAATACATCAGAGGGTTGAGTGCCTTTGCTAGAAAAACCAAAATGCATTGACATGGAGAGAACGTGTGTGACAGGGAGGAGAGGAGCATCCTGTTCATTCACTGCCCAGTCTAATGAGCCCCACCTAGTGGAGGGGCCGCCAACGTGCATGCAGCAAGGTTTGAACTGCAAATGCTGCTGCTGTGGCTCATTTGGCAGGAGCACCCATCATGCTATCTCAATTATCCCCACAAACAATGACAGAGAGATTATTCAGCTGAGTGTTTCAACATGATTTCTTCAAAGTAAACAGGAAGCAGCCTAAAATGAAATCCCCCCGACTATAGCGCAAGAGTAAACCCATTTGAGAAAGTGTATTGTGAAATCCGTTCCCATAGGCATGGTGGGACTAATTATTTCTCGACTTTAATTGAGAATCAAAGTCTCCACACAAAACGAGCATGCCCACAGTGTGCGGTGCAAAACCAAGCGTGGCCACTAGTAAATTGCATCTGTGCCTCACACAGGAGGAGGGGGGGGGGGAATCTAAAGCCAGGGCTTAGAGTGAGGCCTGGAATAGAGGCAAAGTGACCGCCTACTTCCTGCTTCAGCACTGTACCAGAGATTTTCATCCGCCATTTATTTTCCCATAGACATTTCGTAAAATGCCCATAAAAATAGTTGTACTCGTTCAAACCAAACGGTTCAGCTATATTTAGAAACAGGAGAGGCCGCATAACATTTCACTCAGACCAAAACGTTAAAAAAAATGCAGATTTAAAGAAAATATTTTTTCTATGCAGTTTTTTAAGTTTCGGTCCGAGTGAAATGTTCTATGGTCTCTCCTGATTCTAAATATAGCTGAACCGTTTGGTTTGACGAAGTAAAACTATTTTTTATAAGCATTTTACAAAATGTCTATGGGAAAATAAATGGCGGATGAAAAATCTCTGGTACAGTGCTGAAGCAGGAAGTAGGCGGTCACTTTGCCTCTCTATATCCTGCATGACAGCACTGTAATTTCATTTATCACGCCTCAGCACACACCAAATCAGACATGCAGGGGGAAGGGGGGGGAAGTCAAAGAAGCGGGGGGGTCGATTTCCTCTGTTGTAGCAGGTCCTCAAGTGGAACAGATGCAGCACGCAAGAGCAGGTAAGAGGAGGCACACACACAGAGAGGGGATGACAGGCGCAACACGGGAGACACGCAGGGCTATGGAGGAGCCGACAGGGCGGGGGTGACCCACACAACACGTTTATACCCAGTGTTGGGGGTAACTCATTACAAAAGTAACATATTACATGTAATATATTACTTTTAGCAGTAACTCAGTAATGTAACTGATTATTACCAATAGGATTTCAGTAATATTATACCAGTTACTTTGTCAAGTAACACAAAGTTACGAATTGAGTTATTTTTTTTTAAATCAAAGCACATATTTAAATAAAGATACCATCATTTCCTAATCAAACTGTGTGTTTTTATGCAAATAACCACTATAGGTGACAATCACAAAGGAATAGGATAACATTTAGAATTTTGGACGGTTTAACACCGACTTCAAGACAGTTGACATTATTTTTCGGGACGGCGATGTCATTCTGCTGCCGCAGTTATTTTGGTCAAATTAATGCAAAAGTAGTGTAATAAGTAACGCGTTACACTACACAGACAGTAATATTGTAAAGTAACTTATTACTTTGAAATGAAAGTAACTAGTAATATGTAGTATATTACATTTTGAAAGTAACATGCCCAACACTGGTTACACCTGGGTGTTGTGGCTATACTGTATATACATGGTACAAATAATTACCTTTAAATCCCTATAGCTGAGATGGTCAACTTTAGCCTGTTTTCGGAAACCCATTCAGAGACCAGCATCAACTCTTCTTGAAGCAGTTAGTTGTTGGTGTTTTCTGCAGATACATACATTGTAGTATCATCAGCATAAATGCATGCATTTCTTTTGTACACATGGCAAATCATTTACAAATATGGAGTATGAGAGTGGTCCAAGACAGCTTCCCTGGGCAAGTCCACATTGTATCGATTTTATATTTGACAGGGTACCATTAAACAGAACACCGTTAAATAAATAACTTTTCATCAAATTGATAGCTGAGGTTTTAAATCCATATGCAGATAGTTTGATAAGTAATAGCTTGTGGTCTATGACATCAAAAGCTGCACTGAAGTCCAGCAGTACAGTAGCCTACCCACCACCATTAGCTTCCACCAATTTTTTTTAACATCCGTCATCTGTTAATTGTGTTGAGGCTGTACATATTGATTAACCCACCTTATATGCATGTTGGAATTCAGAGTTGATACGGTTTTCTGAAATATAATGCAGAATCTGTTTAAATACAATACCCTCCATAAGTTAGCTTAAAACAGGGAGAATGCTAATAGGCAGACTATTTGATCAGTGTGATGGTCTGTTGTGTGTCTGTAGATCAGTGTGATGGTCTGTTGTCTGTAGGTCAGGTGATGGTTGTGCCATGAAGCCTGCTTGCTGCGGCTGCAGTGTGGGCGTCCCAGCCGGGCCCTTCAGCCAGGTCTGCCGTCCAGCATGCTGCCCTGATCCACTCAGCCTCCAGTGCTGTCCAACACCTGTGTCTAAAATGCAGTAACGTGCATCTTGCTTGCACCAGTGTTCCTGTATTTTAGACACAAAGTCGCTGATTTGGGTGGGATGTGAAATAGATTTCAGGGTTTTCCCGAGTAGAGCAGGCGTCAAGACTTGCGCTTCCGTCATATATAACATTTTGTCGGGGAGTGACGATCATATTTTTCCAATCACTTGTGGAGGTTCAAGGAAAAATAAGATTTTGGTCAGAGAAGGGTTACAGCTTTTCAATTCAGAGCGCCCCAAATCCCTCCAGTGACCCCCCCTTCTAAATAACAGTGCCTAAGTAATGACATTTATGTGGATAGTGTCAAGTGCGGGGTAACCTTATCATGGGGGACATTGTGGTTGATCCACACCTAGGATGAACATGTTATGTGGTGGGTGATCAATTTATCCTGCATCAAACGCACTGGGGATTCAATTAATCCGAGATTAGATGGACAATTTCCATATTTCCAATAGATATTTTCTAATTAACTGTCTGAATCCAAACAAACTAGTATTTTGGTGTGATTACACACTACCGTACATAATTGGCAGATTTGTTTTAGATGGAGAATGAATTCACTGCATGTGATGGTTAATACATTGTTAAAAGAGACAATAGACTCAATTTTATGCATTTATTCATGTAGTTATTCCACTCTGATTCAAAGGCTCAAGGCTGGGTCAGCGATTTAATAGCCAAAAATACTCTAGAATTTATGGTTAATGTCTTTATCTCCTTCAGTTGTTCTCTTCATATTTTTTTGTACCATCCTTCCTTAGAAATGCCACAAAACTTCTGAAAAGTGCATTTTTCGTGAATATCTCCAAAACTTCTTAAGTCCTTTCACCCCCCCAACCCCCCCCGCCGCCCATAAAAATGTTCCCCCATCTTCAAGGCTTTTGAGGTCACAAATTTGCAACAAGAAACAACCAACATTTTTTCCCCAAACGTTTTATAACCATTCTGTTCAAACACAACCTTCTCTTTTTTTCTTTTTACACAGCCAGAGAAGAACAAAAAAGATTAAACAATAAACTCCCAAACCTTTTGTACAGAGAAATCAAAACTAAATGGAGAAAGTCTCTTATATTAGTCCATGTTTTTTATCCTCTGAAGCCGCTCTCGCCTTTGCCATTACATTGGGAAGGGAGACACAGTTGTGTCAACATGAGGCTCTGTGTGTAGTAGGCAATGTCAATCAGTCCATTTCACTCGCTGGTTTATTTGTTTCTTTATATGGATTAGAAACCAGTAAGTCTAGAGGCCATTCAACAAGTAATCCAGTCATGTCTATGATGGTGGACTGTGTGTATGTGTGTGTGCGTTTATGGGTTATCATCAGTATGAACGTGTCAAGAGTAGGCAAGATCTAAATCAAGTGTTTGTATGCTTGTCTGTGTGTCAAGAGTCTCATCGTTTTAAGCCAGTCCGAATCCCTCGGAGCATTCCTGAATGGCCAACAGCAGCATGTGTCTCAGCTTTTCGTAGCTCTCGTAGGCTGGGAGGTCCAGCTGGTTAAAGCTGAGGGAGGAGAAGAAAGAGAGTTTTGCATTAGAACAAAGTGAAGGCTTCACAAATCGTCCATTCTAGACCATGGTGTGTAATTACTGTATGTATGGTCTTTCACTGTTCTCTCCACATACTCTCTCTCATACCCTCCCCACCTCCTCCCCTTCCTGAACTCCCCCCCGCCCACTATTCTAAAGCATGGCATCCATTCTATTCTAAAGCATGGCACCCATTCTTTCTCCCTTCCCCACATTTCCCATTCCCTCCCCACGTCCTCCCTTTCCCTGCTCTCCTCCCCCACATCCCCCCACTCTCCTCCCCAACATTTCCCATTCCCTCCCCACCTCATCACTTTCCTGCTCTCTCCTCTCACATTCCCCCTGCTCTCCCTCCCCTGCACCCTCGCCACCTCCTCCCTTTCCCCACTATTCTAAAGCATGGCACCCATTCTATCCTATATTTCTATATTTTCTATATTTCTCTATCAATTGTTCAATGTGTTATTATTACTACTGTAATTTGCTGTCAGCTAGAATTATCTAGACATATTTTCTGTGGAGCCCTCTGAGACATGCTTGTGAATTAGGGCTATACAAATAAAACTTGACTTGGTGATCTAGCAGCATGTGTACTAGGGCTGTTGAAACGAATTTTGATATTCGAATATTATTCGAATTTAATAATTATGAACGAAATTCGATTATTATTATTTTTTAAAAACGAATATTTTTTTATTAACACATTGACTGCCAGACGTTTTTTTTTGCTGTAGGTAGCTTCTGCCAAGCCGTTTTTTGAGGATTATGGCTCATTTTATAAGAGCCGAGGATTCGTTTCAGCTTGGAGTTTGTGAACATACAATATCTCAAAAGTACTAATAGAATGTGTACTTTCTCTGTCTAAAAGAGTTAGTTTGTAGAGTTAGTAGTTATGTAAGCATTAGCAGTTGAATACAGCATGGTTTTAGCGTGAAAAAGAATATTCAGAGATAAACGGCTTTTTGTGAAATTGGATGGAACTGTCACTTTAACCATTCATTTTTGGCTCTCTCTCTCTCTCTCTCCCTCCCCCTCTCGCTCTCGCTCTCTCTCTCTCTCTCCCTCCCTCTCGCTCTCCCTCCCTCTCTCTCTCTCTCTCTCTCTCTCTCTCTCTCTCTCTCCCTCCCTCTCGAGTTGCTTCAACTCCGCCCTCCGTGGGCGGACAAGCTTGTCACCAGTCAGTGCTTTGCTGCTCTCCTGTGCCTGCATGTCTGGGCCGCTGTTTGAGGAAGTCGGGAAGGACTCGCTCGTTTGGAGTTTTGGTTGAGAGAAGTTTTTGCGATTCTGGTCATATTTATGCTGCGTGTTTCAAAGTGTGTTCCTCCAACTGTAATCTATCACCCGATCATAGTAGATCGGCTGAATCTATTATGTAAATTTGCAATCCCGCATCGCCAGCAATCAGCGCGAAAAGGAGAATGGCTGGGCTGAGAATGGCTTGACAAGTTAAAAAAATGCTTTCCTTTCTCTAGCAAGGAGAGCACTGTTGCCACTTAGTGGGTCGGTGGAATGGGTTGTAAACGTTCGGTGGCTCCAATAATTATATAAGAGATGTAAAAGGCTTAGATGCACAACCCACCGTCAAAAAAAAAAAATCGATGCCAAAAACGTGTAAACACGTTGTTGGCAGGGAACAGCTGGATTCTGAAAACGTGTTCATACGTTGTTGGCAGTGAATGAGTTAAAAAAAAAAAAATTTTTTTTTTTTTTTTAGAACACTAGAACAGTGACAAGTTCTGACAACATACTTGAAGAAAAGAGTGTTAACTGAAGTTGACTGTTGAAGCTGCTATACTGATGTAAACCTACCTGTAGCTCTTAAAATGTATGTTCATTCATTGTTAACTGAAGTTGACTGTTGAAGCTGCTATACTGAATGTAAACCTATAGCTCTTAAGTGCAATACGTGACTGATTTTTTTGTTGTTCATGGCTCATTGTTGTTTTGGCAAAGTTTACTTATTTGTTTATTGATAAGGAGCTCAAACAAAGGCTGTGTCTTTTTTTATTATCAATTATTTTATTTTAGCATTTCAGACAGCACCAATACATCACTGATGAATATTAACTAAGCTCTGGTTATCTGACCTATTTTCTAATGCAATGAATGTATGTACATTGTACAAGGAACATGTTTTCTTAAATAAACATCATTGCTGGACTATTTGTGATAAGCCTAATATTATTTTGAATATTCATCCACCATTCACTTTTCCATCTACATTTGGTAAAATGCTTAGAAAAAGTTTTACTTGGTCAAACCCAAAGATTCAGCTATATTTAGAATCAGAACACAACATAAGAGAAGACAACAATTCACTCAGACCAAAATTTTTTTTTTTTTTTTTTTTTTTTAACACCTTAAGTGCCATAGCCGAAATAATTCGTCTTACATAATCCAACGCTTAAGTGCCAGAGCCGAGTTTACTCGTCTTACATAAACATTTTTTTTTTTTGACGGTGGTACATCAATCAACAACTTTTACATCTTCGAGATCACTATTGGAGCAAGATAATGTGTATAATCTATTTTACCGACCCACTAAGTGTTGACAGTGCTCCCCCAGACGACCGAAATCAAAGAAAAAACTGCCGCGGGACCAAGCCGTTCAAGGAAATGCCGTGGCGATTTTACAGTAATCCGTTCAAGACTTGTCTTGCCTGAGAGCGGCCGCGCACCGGCAGCAGCACACAGAGAGCGGAGAGCGATTTGCAAAATAGATCATAGGTGAAACACACTTTGAAACACCTCAGAAAGGCCAGAATCAACATCTGCCCATCGCCCACGCATTCCCCGGCCCATCTTGACTCGCACAAGGAGCGTCTGCACGCAGGCAAGCAGGCAGGCAGGCACACAGGCAGGCAGCAGCAAAAGCGCTTCTGACACGCCCGCTGTACAGCCAGGAGGAAGGAGGAGAAGACACACGGAGGGAGGAGTTTGAATGAGAGGGGTGTTTCCTGTTGTTATGGAGGAAATTACTGTTCAAAACTATTGTTTAGAATGTCTGACGGTCTTACTGATGCCAAAAATGAATGGTTAAAGTGACTGTTTCACAAAAAGCCATTTATCTCTGAATAAATTTCCAGACGCTGAAACCATGCTGTACTCAACGGCTAATATCTACATAACTACTAACTCTGCAAACTAACTCTTTTAGACAGAGAAAGCACACATTCTATTAGTTATTTTTAGATGATTGGTGTTCATGAATTCTTAACAGAAAAGAATCCTCGGCTGTTTCTAAAATGAGCCAGAATCGTCAAAAACACCCCTGGCACAACTTACCTACAGGAATGAAAACATGGCTGGCATTCAATGTGTTAATTCAATTAAAAATTAATTAAAATATTCGAATATAATTCGAATATTAAAATGTATAAAGCACTGAAATTCGAATTTGATTATAGAGGGAGATTGACAGCCCTAATGTGTACCAGGTATGAGCAGACGGCAGGCGGTCGGTGGAGCGGTCGTCGCGGTGGATCTGGAACTTCTGGATGCCGTTCATGCCCTCCAGAGCAGTAAAGCCCTGCAGGGGCACCTTGGACGTGCCTGTAACAAACTGGAGGAACTTGGCCCGGTCTGCCTGGTCAAAAGAACGCAAGGCCCTCCAGAACCACTGGATCTGAAAGTGAAGGGCGAAGTAAATAAAATGCCAAATAAAAACAATGAAACAGATCATTCTAACAACCTGAGCAATGACAATTTGGACTCCATAGGTTTTCAACTAGGGGGGGAAATGGCTAACATAGAAACTTGATTTATGTTCCAAATTGCCATGCATGCTAAAATCAAAGTAATGTCTGCCTCTGAAATTAACATGAAAATAAAAATTTACCGAAATTCTTTCTTTTCAGTGTTTTTGGTCAAACTGAATGGGACTATAGTTTTCTTAGATAATCCTAGTCATACGTCCTCTCACATGTCCATTTTCTGACAGACATGTACAGCTGAGGACAGCACACGTGAATGTCAAGAGTAACTTCCATAGTACATGTTGTACATCTGTGTACTAGCCATACCTGGATGGAGCTGGACTGGTATCTGTGTACTAGCCATACCTGGATGGAGCTGGACTGGTATTTGTGATATTCTGTGTTGGCCTTCAGGTCATCGATGTCAATAGTGGGCAGGCCAGAGATGAGCAGCTCCAGCTCCTGCTCAGTGAAGATGGAGATCAGCCTCTTGGGGATGATCTCATAGAAACCCTCCAGGAAGGCTGCCAGCTGCTTGCGGATGGCACCTAGAAAGCCAGTACAAGTTTACACTCAGTGCACTTTCAGTAGCTCGGTCTACTTTTCCGATTTATTATGACTGCATCAAATTATGTTTTTTGTTACACCGATTAATCTCACAATAAAAAATATAAACATTAATGATTATTTGCTTAGTTCATTTAGGCATAAAAAAAGAAATAAACAAGGCTAGGTCAGAACCTAGCATATGGTCAGCGCGATAAAGCGTTCACGAGCGACGCTTGTGCTGGCAAAAAATAATCTAGCAGCTCAAGATCCAAAGCTTTCCTGAGTTGTCATGTCTTTGAGGAGCATAGTAAACGTCAATCACATTTGGGCAAGTATCAATTATATGCTATGAATGCTACAGGTTATTGTTATCCTCCAAGATCTTTAGGTAACTATTAAGCCAGAGCCATCAACAGTCAGGTCTGTAGTAGTCTCGCTTGCCAGCCTCCCATCACTTCCGTAAGAGGAGTCTGGCTTTATGTATGCAATATATCATTGACTGTAACTTAATGCATCTTTCATGCATACGGCGAGACATGTCAATAAAAATCCACATTAACGACATTTGCATGAATTGATTTTGTTCAATATGACGACTAATTGTTGCAGCCATAATATTTATGGAAAATACAGTGGTCAGTGATGTTTTTGTGTCGAACAACCATGATCTCACCTGTCATCTTCATCTGGCAGACCAGGTGCACATACTCTTTCTTGTTGTCCTCTGTGACCACGATATTGGCTCCATTGGGCTTGAGGTCCCTCACTTCACACACCCCGAACTCCTGGACCTACACACACACACAGAAAGTCCTTCAGCACTTCGCTACGGGGCTCAAAAGTCGCTCATCCCGATCTCGACTCTTCTCGTCCCTGGCACCTCAATGGTGGAACGAGCTTCCACCTTCGGTCAGGACGGCTGAATCACTGCCGATCTTTCGGAAAAGACTAAAGACACACCTTTTCAGGCTCCTTCTGGGCCCTTCTTGATCTAACTTCATTCTCTCTCTTTCTTAAAAAAAAAAAAAAAAAAAAAAAACGAACCTAAACTAAACTTGTACCACTGTTCCTTCAGAGGTTGTAGTTGTCATAGACTGTGTTGCATAGTTGATTGCTCTATTGCTGACAAAAATGTGTTAATGTAAGTTGCTTTGGATAAAAGTGTCTGCCAAATGACATAATGTAATGTCATGTAAAGCACTGCTTCTCTTACATGGACAGTTTCAGCTGACTATTTCACTGTGAGCCACAGTTGGCATCATCATCCCCATTAACAGCAATTTAGATCCATCACAGTCTAAATTAGCACTTGGTAGCATAATTGCTACTTTGGCTGATGAAACGATGGGGAACATAAAGGAAGTGGATTCAGGCCCTCGAGGCCCAATAGCAATTTCACCCGTTAAGGAGAAGCACGACAATCAATGTTCCACTTGAAGCTAAATGGGCAGATTAGAGTAGAGACATACCTCAGTGCTGAATGTCAGCTCATAGCCCAGTGTAGACACATCGTTCTCCAGCAAGTACACCAGGCCCTGGAAGAACGGGTAGTCCTCGCTCTCCATGTCTGTGTACCTGAGAACACAGCAGAAACACATCTCAATCATGCATACGTTCCACACTGAAAATTAAAATGTGTTCATCGACTTGGCCCATTTAAATTTGGGGATACAATGGCCCTTTACTACATTAATAATATCCACGAGACCGTGATTTGTACCTACTGTACCACCACAGGAACCAAAAAGAAACACCAGAAAAGAAATATAGCTAGCTTCCTGGTCACCACAAAATGTGGTTAACCGCTGGTGGCTCCAGTACCTGACGCTCTTGCCCAGGATGTGCTTGTAGAAGCTGCGGGTGAAGTAGCACTCCAACAGCCGGTTGTCATACACGGCCTTGGCTACCACTCTGCCCACAAACTTGAAGTAGCTGAGGTGGTTGGGGTTGCAGTGGGACGAGGGGTTGATGGTGTAGGTGACGCGGTCGCCCGGCGAGGTGCGGAACAGGGCGTACATGGGGTTGAACATCTCCCGGGAGATGATCATGTACCATTCCCTCAGCAGGCCGCCGGCATCCTGGCCCTCCTCTCCTTCGAAGACGATGTACCTGTAAACGGGGAAGGGAGAGGAACAGGATTCAGGTTCGGCGCTTCATAAGCGACGGGACGTGAGGGGGTGGGACATGAGGGACAACGGAGCCTTACAGCCTGTTCTTCATGTCCTCGGGGCTCTTGCGGTGCAGCTCCCTGTAGGAATCCTCAAACACATGGTCTCTCCTGACGTGGACAGCCATGTCCTCTTTCCTCAGGCCTTCATCCAGTCGCTCGAGCTCCTGACGGAAGTATCTGCAGAGATGGTCGAGAAGAGCAGAGTGTCAGCAGCAGCGAGACCAAAGAGCCACTAACTGTGCATGAGATTAAAAAAAAAAGGGCAAGCAAGATCATCCTCCTTACTTCCTCTTCACGTCGAAGTCCAGGATGCGGATGTAGTCGACCAGCACTGCAAAGGGCCCGTCGGCCAAGTGAGTGGTGGACTGGCGCAGGATCTGGTTAAGCACTGTGCGGTGAGTTTCTAAAAAGGACAGAGAGAGGATGGAGGCATGTTAGGCTCTGTACTACATCTTCAAAACAAAGCCACGTCATTTCTCCTAACTCTGATCTGCTGCTGGACTCACCGGCAAAGCGGAGGAACTTCTGGGTGTCCGGGGGCAGGTTTGAGGAGATGTGCATGGAGGAGGGCTCTCTGGAGAAGAAGGGGTCCAGGGAGGAAGGCGTGGCGGGCGTGAGGGGTGCTGGGGACAGCGGGGGAGGCTCATCTTTAATGTGGGACAGCTGGCTCTCCCGGGTGTCTCTCACCGGGGGTTTGCTCTCCCGCTCCGTGGCATGGACCAGGAAGAAGGCCTCCACAGCTGGCTGGAGAACTGGAGAGACAAAGGGATTATGACTAAGATGCTCCATCACTCAAATCATGCTACCAAAAAAACCCATCTAGGTTTCAAATTCCATATCACATGGAGGACATTTCTTTTAAAAGTCAATCACAATTTTTTAAGAGGCATTTGCCAAAAAAGGATTCCACATACCCAGTACAGCATGCTGGTCATGGGACTCCTCCAGCTCTTTCAGGCACTCCCCGAGCATATCCCACAGCTCGTCCAATAGCAGCTGCTCGCTGAGCAGAGGGAGCTCCGGAAGCCTCTCCTCACTCTCCGATTGGCCGTTTCCTTCTTCATCTTAAAAAGGAAAGAAGAAGAAAATAGATTGCATCCCTTCTGTTACCATCTACGTCTGCTAGACTGGAACAATTCTTTGGTTCTTACTATGTGTACGACTGTAGTATTGTAGTACAGTTACTCTGTTAGGCCTTGGCCACACTGATCCGTGGTGTCTGTCCGTGTGCGTTCATTTCTCTGTTCACTTCCATTCATTTTCAATGACAGCTGTCCGACTGTCCGTGGAGCACTCAGAAGCGTACGTATCCAGAAAATTTGCATACGTTTTGATGGACAGAAAGTTGAAGAGGGATGAACTGTTTCTGGATGGACGTATCGGATGGTCGGATAGTCACTGTCCGTTTAGCCAATCAGAGTCGAGGTCTCGAGAGGAGGCGTTCCGAGATTTGTTTCAACTTCAAAGAAGACGAGGCGGTGAACGAGGCTATAAGGGATTCCCCAGCAAAATGAGTAAAATTGTGTGATTTCACTAGGATTTCAGTGACTAGAAGTTAGTCCAAGGGGAGAATGTAGTGCATATACTTCTCTCCAGTTATCTGCACATGATCTACATTATATTATACTCGCGCTGTTCATGTCATTTGCATCGAGTCACATTTCCAAGGAGCTGCACGCAGGCTGCGCAGGCCGGTTTGCCGGCCGCGCAGCAGTGCCGGCGCTTTTGGCGAGGGGTTTGACGTAGACTCAGTTCTCATGCATCGGACAGACATCTGTCCGTTCAATAATTCTGTCCATTTTCTGACGGATCAGTGTGGCCAAGGCCTTAGAGAGCGTCTTCTCTGCACTGTATGTGACATGATGCTACATGTCATGTTGTGTCCTGCACATAGGATCAATCCTGTAATGTGTCAGTCTAATCAATCTAATTCCTCATGCACCTGTTGTACTTGGCAAATATGTTATCATTTTTCAAACATGCCAAATAAAAATTGAGCACTTTTAACATAGGATCAACGTGTCCTGGGTTACTGACATACGTGTGTGTGTGTGTGTGCAGGCAAGTCCTACCCAGAGGTGCAGCGTCCTGCTCCAGAGGGGACGGCTGGTCCACATCCATGGGGGACTCGTCTCTGTGGGCTGCTTGGGCCTCTGACATGGACTGCACCTCAGACTAAGGGACACAAACCAGGGAGGACAGGATGGGGGGCAGAGGACAGGATGAACAACAGAGGGGGGGGGGGGGGGGCAGATAAGAAAAAAGAATGGCAGAAATAAAGATTAATATGACGCCAATGTATTCAGAGTATAACCATCTTGACTGACTCTCTGCCTCATGACAGACAGTCCCACGAACCCTGTGAGAGGAGAGAGGTACTGCTGCTAAGTAGGGAGGGAGGGGCCAAAAGCATGAAGCCATGTCAGCCAACACAACACACAGACATCAGAATGATCAACAGATCCTACAGTTTGGAGCAGGCAGCACGTTCACGTCACACCGACCACGTCAACAGATTGTAAAGTTTGGAGCAGGCAGCACGTTCACGTCACACCGACCACGTCAACAGATTGTAAAGTTTGGAGCAGGCAGCACGTTCACGTCACACCGACCATGTCAACAGTAGAAAACATCTCAATGCACAAGAGGATGATAAAGAATGCGGGAGCATCATTGGCACATGGGTCCTCCTGCTGCTGCTGAGGGCTGTCAGTGTTGATCATGTCAGCACAGTGGATGTTGTTGTCAGTACGTGACACACAAGATAGCAGGGTACTGTAGGCTGAGTGCAATCTGCATGATGTCTATAGCAGTTATCAAAGTAATACAATCATTTAGGATGCAATTTATTGTGAGTGTTTTGTTCTTTTGCAAATAAGAGTAATGTGCGCAAGTTGTTTTGTAGGCCTGTGAGTCTTCACTGGCCTCGCGATTCCATTACGATTCATCTGTCAACGATTCGATTTGATTCCACGATGCATCTCAATACAGCTCCAACAGTATCGCAGCTCCAAGTATCAAATCCTCAATTTTCTGTACTATTACTGCACATGGCTACTTTTTCATCAATTAATACAAGCAGTCAGATAAATATCAAGTCTCTTTTTTTACTTTAAAGTGCTTTAAAATCTGAATGTGAACAGAAATTTAAACAAACCATTCAACGATTCATCTGTCAACGATTCGTTTCGATTCACACGTCCGCATCGCGATGCATCGATTATACGATTAATCTTGAACACCCCTATTGTTTTGTTTGCCTTGGGTTTTAACCCATTCATACCTGATGCAGCATTTGCGTGTATATCCCTCATTTGTGTGCGTATCCCTTTAAGACCGCGGTTCGCGGTCTTAAAGGGATACACACACAAATGCTGCATCAGGTATCAATGGGTTAATTTGGCTTATAATGTCTCTATTGGCACAAAGCCGATATAGACATGATGCATGTCTGATAACAGCAGCAGCTTCATAGCCTATGTGTGCATCATCACAGTAGTCTGTAGATAGCTGTTGCTAACTGCTAATATGCTGTCTAGTTTTCCAACAGGCTCTGGTAAGTGTGTGTGTGTGCGCAGTGTGCCTGCTGTCAGTGCAGCACATGCTAACATGCTAACCGTGGCAGCAGCAGCAGCCGTGCCTGCAGGGGGAGCTGCAGCACCAGCGGGGGCGTGGGGGAGCACCACGGACGATCCAGCAGCAGCGGCGACGACGGAGGCAGAAGAAGAGGCGGTGGGCGGGGGCGCCTGCTGGAGCCGGCGTGCCCGCTGGCCCTCTCTCACCATCTGGATGATGGCGTCGGCCTCGGCCTCCAGTTGGCGCACCGCAGCCTGGATGCTGCTGGCCGAGCCCAGACTGGTGGAGCCTGGAAGCCACGGAGAGAGAGAGGGAGGAAGAGAAAACCATCAATAGAGAGGCAAAGTGAACGTCACTTCCTGCTTCAGCACTGTACCGGAGATTTTCTTCCGCAATTTATTTTCCCATAGACATTTCATAAAATGCTTATAAAAATAGTTTTACTTGGTCAAACCAAACAGTTCAGCTATATTTAGAATCGGGGGAGACCATAGAGAACATTTAACTTGGACCAAAACTAAAAAAACAACATTGAAAATATATTTTCCTTAACGCCGCATCTTTTACGTTTTGGTCCGAGTTAAATGTTATGCGATCTCTCCTGTTTCTAAATATATCTGTATTGTTTGGTTTGAACAAGTAAAACTATTTTTATAAGTATTTTTACAAAATAGTAAAATGACCACCGCTCATCCGGTATCAGACTTTGCTGAGGTGCTGGAGCTTAAAAGTATCAAGATGAATGAAAAAAGGAGCATATAGATAGAAGATATTTGCACAGATTTGAGTGTGCGGACGCTCCTTTTTTCATATAAGTATTTTTACGAAATGTCTATGGGAAAACAAATGGTGGATGAAAATCTCTGGTACAGTGCTGAAGCAGGAAGTGACGTTCCACTTTGGCTCTCTATAAATGAACAGAAATAATGGAGGCGTTAACAGTCAGAATACTGTGGTATATGTGTGGCGTCCTCCTACCTAACCGTCCTGTCTGTTTGGCCTTCTTGTTGGCGCGGCGCGTGTCCTCACGAAGCTGGATGATAACCTGCAGGACTCGTAAGAAGAACTTCTGCGTCGACGTCTTGGAGGTGAGGGAACTCATGCAGGGCAGCTGCAGCTCGCGCCCGCCGAGTGTGCGCTTCTGGGCGGCCACAATGACGACGCTCTCCGCCCCGTCGAACCTGTTGCCCAGCCAACACACGAAACAAGGCAACAAGGCAATTGCAGTTATTATAAAGAAATTGACCTGCACACATACATATGCAAACAATCGCCTATGTACACACACTGCCACAAGACCTAAGACCTGATTTATGTGAGCCCCGAGTCATTTATCAGTGGTGTAGTGGTGCCTGGAGAAGTGGGTATATTCTTAATTTATGCCCCAAAATAAATGAATAGAGTTTTTTTTAAGTGACCCGTCCAGCAAAAGATAAACACCCTGTGTTAAAAACAGTGACATGTAAGACTACCCGTTTATTTAGTTCACCCAAAAATGTACCAGTAGTAGTATTTTGTACATTGGCACTTAACTTCTTTTTTATTAAAATTTGATTTTAAATCAAATAAAATTCTACTGCCACGTTAGGAGAGATGGGGCATCACTTTTATGACATAAACATCATCTTTAGCAAAACCAGGAATACACTTAGTTTAGCTTGATTAATTTGTACACATTCAGTCACCTGAACTCTGCTGGTCTGTCTGATTCCTGCCTCCAGTTGGCTCTGTTAAACAGATCAGTGCATGTATTCAGTAGGTACAGGACTGATGGCTGCATATAGGAGACTTTTTAAAACGACTATTCAGTTGAACTCAAAAGACAATTGTATGATATAGGCTGCACCACTGCAAATTATTTAGCTACAGCTAACATTGAGTTACAGTTCATCAAACAACAATAGATAGCTACATATTCCTTCACTCTCCTTGCCCTGCTAGGTAGCAATAGTCACACTATAGTGATTTAGAAGCGGGCATCTTCAATGGCGACTGAAACATAAGTGGGTATACTTGGTATACCAGTATCACACCACTGGGTCATCATTTTGTATTTGTGCTGAAGTTAAATGGAGTTTAGATTGGGTACCATCAGCGTGCAAGGTGTGTTGCCCAACCTAACACCTTCCCCACAGCCTCCCAAAGCTAACCTGCTAGTCATTTTGCCCTTGAGCCTGGCTGAGAGGGAGGAGTCCTCTGGAGGGGCATCAGGGGATTGGGCATCGGCCCGTGCCCGCCTCTGCTGCTCCAAGTTGTACTCTCTGAGCTCGGCCAATAGCGTGCCTGAGAAAACGAGAGAAGAGGAGGGTTCAAAATATATGTGGGAGAAAGAGCATTTGCAGCATAATTAGGGGTCCAAGCACGAAGTGCGTGGATCCCTATTGTATCTGTTCCGATTATTTTTTTTCTTCTTCTCCGGTAAAACTGTATGTACAGCAGAAACTGTAATGCTCAGCGTAGCCAGACTGGGCACATAGATTGTAAATGTGCCTCACTACTCAGAAACAAAAAATTACCCATATCGGCCAGATGGTGGCGCTATAACAGACCATTTCGCGTTATGGTCCATATCTTCTGAACCGTGAGGCGTAGAATCAAAATTCCACTTCGGCTGTATTCCCTGGATCAATACGCATCTATCCATATAGGCCACGCCCATTTGCGTGTGCCTAGATTTTCCGCCATCTTGGACTTTCTCAAAAAAAAAAAAAATGAACTCGTCCTAGGCCACTTGCCCGAATGAGCCCAAACTTTTTGTGTGTCATCTCTGGACTTCCCTGATTTAAAAACTTAGAAAGAATTTGGATACGTGAAACCGTCTTGAAATGATAAATGTTTAAACTTTTGTGTATTTACTTTTGTTCTTTTCCTGCCCTAAAAGTGTGTGGATCTCAGAAACCATACACCCCCCATCACCCAAACTTTCCACACAGGTTCACGACATCACCCACTACTCAGAGTAAAAAAATTACACCAATCCACCAGATGGTGGCGCTATAACAGCCAATTTCACGTTTGTCGGTCCATAACTTCTGAACTGCGAGCTGTAGAATCAAAATTCCACATCTACTGGTTTCCCTGGAGCATCATGTATCTAACCCACTAGGCCACGCCCATTTCTGTGTGGTAGATTTTCCACCATTTTGAATTTTATCAAAAACCTACTTTTGCGAGCTCCTCCTAGACTGTTTGGCCAAATCACACGAAACTTTTTCTGGGTTATCTATGGACTACCCCGACCTAAAGTTATTAAAGGATTTTGGATACGTGAAACCGTTTTGAAATGATAAATGTCTAAACTTGTGTGTATTTGCTTTTGTTCTTTTCCTGCCCTAAAAGTGTGTGGATCTCAGAAACCATACGCCCCACATCACCCACCTTTCTACATAGTTTCAAGACATCACCCACTACTCAGAGGAAAAAATTACACCAATCCACCAGATGGTGGCGCTATAACAGCCAACCACCACTACTACTGCCGCTGCTGCTACTACTACTACTACTATTCTTAGTACTTCTGCTGCTACTATTGCTACCACTCCCACTACTACCAACACTACTACTACTACTAAATATAAATAAACTGAAAAAACTACTACTACTGCTACTACTACTACTACTAGTACTGCTTGGAAACCGTCAGGTCACCGGATCTCAACCAAACTTTGTTTACTTGTGCACATACCAAGTCTGAATAAATGTGCACTATCTGACATATACCCCCCAAGTCACCGGAAGCTTGGACCCCGCATCGCCGCTTGCGGCTATATTGTCTATTTGTTTTTCTTCTTTTTCTGCCCTAAAAGTGTGTGGATCTCAGAAACCATACCCTCCACATCACCTAAACTTTCCACATAGGTTCAAGAGGTCACCCCCTACTCGGAGAAAAAAAAATACACCAATCCAACAGATGGTGGCGCTATAACAGACCATTTCGCCTTATGGTCCATATCTTCTGAACCGTGTGTCCTATACTCAAAATTTCACTTATCCTGGATTCCTTGGATCAATATGCATCTATCCATATAGGCCACGCCCATTTGCGTGTGCCTAGATTTTCCGCCATTTTGAATTTTATCAAAAACCTACTTTTGCGAGCTCCTCTTAGACTGTTTGGCCAAATCACACGAAACTTTTTCTGGGTTATCTATGGACTACCCCGACCTAAAGTTATTAAAGGATTTTGGATACGTGAAACCGTTTTGAAATGATAAATGTCTAAACTTGTGTGTATTTGCTTTTGTTCTTTTCCTGCCCTAAAAGTGTGTGGATCTCAGAAACCATACGCCCCACATCACCCACCTTTCCACATAGTTTCAAGACATCACCCACTACTCAGAGGAAAAAATTACACCAATCCACCAGATGGTGGCGCTATAACAGCCAACCACCACTACTAATGCTGCTGCTGCTACTACTACTACTACTATTCTTAGTACTTCTGCTGCTACTACTGCTACCACTCCCACTACTACCAACACTACTACTACTACTACTATTACTACTACTGCTACTACTACTACTACTAGTACTGCTTGGAAACCATCAGGTCACCGGATCTCAACCAAACTTTGTTTACTTGTGCACATACCAAGTCTGAATAAATGTGCACTATCTGACATATACCCCCCAAGTCACCGGAAGCTTGGACCCCGCATCGCCGCTTGCGGCTATATTTGTATAATTGTTTCTGGAAAGTGAATGTCTCAGTGAAATGCCCTTTCTTTTCTTTTCTTTTCTTGATTCTGTACAAAGGTACATTATGATTTGTTGTGTGGCCATCTTGGCGATTGTAATTATGATATAGTGTCTTGTAAGACCATATGGGCTGGGCACCCAGGTGCATGACACTTAAATAAAAATATCAATCAATCAATCAAGCAGCCATATCAGCAGGAGAATTGGAATCTGTGTAGTAGACTAGGAGCGGGACTGACCGATCTGTTTGCACAGAGTGTATCCGAGGTGTCGCGCTCCGCTCAGCAGCAGTCTGAGCACCGTGTCTCTGGTCACACCGTCTCCTCTGGACAGCTGGAGCAGGATGTTGGCTGCGTCCTCCAGACCCTCCTCTGAACACGAGTGAGATGTCAACACCTTGGAAGGAGGAGAGGAGGGGGGTGTCAGAAAATCATTTGAGATATTATGAATCAAAGTGTAGAAGCAGGGTATACTCAACCGCAAAAGTCTATGATTAATGAAAGTTATTATGCTACTGAGATTTTAAAATCCTTTTACTGTTTTGCTGCAGATCAAATCACTTTTTTTTTTTTAGCACTACATGACATTTTCCATGATCTTTAAATCTTTAAAATGCCAGGTTTTACAAAGTCATGGGGACAATATGTCGCCATTGACAACCCTGTGAACACCCCCCCCCCCCGCCCGCCATACCTCGACAGAGAGTTGTAGCTGTTTCTCAGTGAGTCCAGTGGAGGCCATCTTGTTGTCGCTCTCAGTACTGCTAGCAGCAGCGGCCCTCTGCTTCACTGTTTTCGACAAACCACCCAAAACACATTTGCGTTATTCTCTACTGAAACCATGGTTACATCGGGAGCAACAAATACATAGATGTATTTTCTGGGGAGCACATCACCGTCTACCTGTGGAGATGATTCCAGTGGAGGTGGGAATAGAGGTTGCTGTGGAGGATGATGTCTGGGAGGCTGCTAGGCCCGTCCCTGAGGAGGAACCCTGTGCTGGAATAACCACAGAGCCTCCTAGGCCCGCCACAATGGCCTGGGCGGCAGAGACCGTCGATGTTGAACCCTGGGTGGTGGTGGCTTGAGCGGCCGCTCCTGAGCTGGTAGCTGCAGTGGCGCTGGCAGCCTGCGGGGTAGGGTGTCCAGCAGGCACCTCTGTGGCCTTGTTGTCAGGCAGGGCGATAGAGATAAGGGAGAGCAGGCGCAGCAGCTTCTCAGTGAGCAGGGAGCTACGTCGGATGACGGGGTGGGACAGCATGTTCATCAGCTGGCCGAGCGGGGAGGCCTCCAAACTGAACTGGGCCCCCTCGGCCTCGGCACTGCCCCCCAGAGGCACTGTCTTCATGGAGGCTTTGCCCTTGCGGCTCACATTCATGTTGTCCAACTTGACCAGGAGGTCCCAAAAGTCAGTGGAGATGCCCAGGGACTGGGGTGTAATGGCAAAGGAGCCCAGGGAGTTCTGGGTGTTGGAAGAGTTGGAGCTGGGGTTGTTCTGGGACAGGGACCCTGACCTGGACCCAGCCACCTCCGCCCCCCTAGAGGAGGCCGAACACAGACGAGAGTCCAGAGCGTCGGAGGACGACGATGACAGATCCTTACAACGTTGCTGCGTAAAGTGGCTGGGGAACACCTGCATAGACAAGACAAGCAAGAAGATAAGACTCTTAATTACCAAGTTCATATCTTAATTGAGAATTCACAGATTTGACAGCAAAGACATTTTGATGATGTTTGATGGACTCTCACCTTGGCTAGTTGGATGAGTGTGTCCAATACGTGTCGACAGACCACCGGAGCAGCCTGCGGGTGGATGTGCACAGTGGAACCTCCACCTCCGGCGGCACACGTGACTCCCGCCGCGGTCCCAGACACGCCTCCTACTCCGAGCGCCCCGGGTCCCGTCGACCCGCCGGCCGAGTGTCGGTCGGCGTGCTTCCGACCCGACACTCGCTGGATCTGGAAAATGTTTGTCCGGCATCCCAGGGCCGCGTCCATAGAAACGGAGAGCCAGGAGAGCTGGCTGGAGCTGCGAGACTCCACCCGGTTCAGTAGCTCTAGGGAAGAGGAGGAGGAGGAAGAGGATGAAGAAAGGGAGGAGGAGGAGGTGGCGGCGGCGGCCGAGCCTTTTCCTCCACAGCCGCCCTGGGAGCTCCTCTTGCCGCGCGAGTCTTCCAGGCGCGACGTCTCCACGCACACCTCGCTCTCGCTGCTGCGCTGCAGGATGGACAGCAGGCTGCGGATGACCCAGCCACGGGTCTGAGAGTGGTAACAGAGGTTCCTGAGCACACGGTGCAGACGGCTGGTGTTCAGCTTGGGCTCGTCCACAAACAGCAGCACCAGTAAGCAGGACAAGGCCTCGTGGTCCAGCAGCAGTCGACCGCGCAGACGCAACAAGGAGTCCACGCTGGAACTGGAAGGCCTGGGGGAACACCAACAAATAATAAAATCTCTGTATGATACTTTTTTATCTTATCACAAATGCAGTATTAATAATAAGAAAAAAATGAACTCTCACCTGCTGTGGTTGGTTCCTCCACCCATCTGGAAGGTACCTCCTCGCTGCACAGCCAGGCGGGTGTACTGGACGCCACGGTTGCTCCCCAGCCGGCTGGTGAACGCCGGCGAGCGCAGGATGGCTGACAGAGCTGAGGAGGAGCTGTGGCCAAACAGCCTCTCGTGCATCAGCTGCCTTTGGCGGGCCTCCTGCTCCCTGCGCAGCGCGGCCGCTTCGGCGGCGATGTCCGGGGGCATGACGGCCAGCACGCTGTCCTCCATGTCCTCCAGGACGCTGCGCCGGAGCTCTGAGGGCAGCGTCTGGATGAAGGTGACGGGGTCCAGGGGCGTGTCGCCCTGCGCCGGCTGTTGGGCGAGCTCCCTGCGCTGCTGCTCTGCCCGTTGCTGGGCTAGCACCTAGTACAGCCAACAACAGCCATGCTTTAGTTAAAAGGGACTGGTTATGTGCAGATTCTCTGCAGAGACTGATTTCATGGGAAACCAACACTTCTAAACCAGCGCAATGAAAAAGGATTGTGTTAACTATAATTCTTCATGATGGATATCTCACCTCCTCCTGGATGGCGGGTGGTAGAGCTGCCAGGAACTCGGGGCTGACCTCTGTGACCCCTGGTCCTCCGAGCACAGGTGCAGTGGAGGGCGGCAGGGTGGAGGTGACTGGAGGACGGGATGGAGGTCTGATGCCCAGCTGATTCTGCAGCACCTCTCGACGGATGTCCTCAGGAAGAGCTGCCAGGAACGAGGGATCCACACCCTCTGGCAGACTGATGCCTTCCCGTGACAAAAACACAGAAACAGTTGTCAACTGTTGATAAACGGTTGATTCTTATGTTTTGTTCTGCTTCCCTGTGTTTGTCTTTCATCATTCTGTTCCAAGATTGTTGATCACTGATGTACTGTAGTTAGTCTCACTCACTTGTGATCAAGGGCTAGAAAAATAAATGAACTCCTAACTAGATATAAGATAATGACAAAACAATTAAAAAAAAACATGGCGGTGAAATTGCATTTACCTGCCAGTGGGTCCTCATCATCATTGCTGGTTGATGGGAGGGGCTCTTCCTGAATGGCTTGAGACTGGCTGTCAGCACTGTCACTCCTGGGCATCACCTCCCCAGGGGACGAGACAGAAGTAGAGCTAGAAATAGAGAAGAAGAAAACAACTCGTCTTACAATCAGTCGGTAATTATAACTGTGACATACCTGCCCCCTAGTGTCCTCTAGAGAGAGTGGCGTCAGCGGAGGACCAAAATGCGTGACTCATTATTAGCCAATGAACAGCGAGGAAAGCGTTGCACGCTACTTTTGAATGCTAAAATAAAGCTGATAATGTACAATTTGATTCAAGAAAAGAAAAAAAAAGTGTGAAAGTACAACACAAACTGTCCATTTTGCTGCAACTCGACAGTGCTGCTTAATCCAGGACCTTACTTCCTGGAACTCTTGAGAGTAAAAAACTGGTCCATTGGAGTGAATGGAGATGTCACGACTCTTCTATCTACACGCCTCTGCTGCCCCCTAATGTACCCCCAGCCTTCTGGGAGACAATTCTTTCTCCCCCCCCCCCCCCCCCCCCCGATTTTTTATCCCCCATTAGTGCTAATTTAATTTATTTATCCTGGTTGCTACTCCACCCTCTGCCGATCTGGGGAGAGCCGAAACTGGCTCCATGCTTCCTCCGAGACATGGGCAGTTAGCCAGCCGCTTCTTTTCACCTGACAGGGGAAGCTTCACCGGTAGGACATAGCACGTGGGAGGATCACGCTATTCCAACCAGTTCCCCTCCCTCTGAACAGGCGCCCTTAACGACCAGAGGAGGAACCACATCAGCAACCAGGATATTGCATGTTTTGGTGAAGGGGTTCCTATATGAAGGAAACCCCCGGGGTGCACGGGGAGAACATGCAAACTCCACTGGGAGATGACTCTTAAAGCGACTCACCCTGTGTCTGCATCCGTCTGCTTGTCTGCCAGCCCGCTGTCCGCACTGCCAGACAGCTCCTGAGACAGGTGGGCAGTCTGGGCGGGGTTGGCAGCAGCCTCTTCCTGTGTGGCAGAGGCGGGGCTGCTGGTGTCCATGGGTGAACCCTCCAGTTGTGACACGCCCACTACTGGAGGCTCGGAGGCCTCCACAAGGTCCGGACTCAGGGAGGCTGAGGGGAAAGAGTAGAGGGGATAGGGGGGGGCAAACCTTACTCAATACACCATTCTCCAATTTCATGGATGGCAGAAGAAATCATGGGTGACAATGTGATTTGTAATGCACATTGTTCAGAAAATTGCATGACAGATGTTGGCTACCAGCGATGGTCACCAACATCATTGCCAGTACAGGTGTGCGCTCTTACTGCTGGCCAGTCTGTATAAAGAGAGTTTTCAAAGTTTAGTCTACCTTCCCTGCCTTCATCCAATGCTCCTCCTCCTCCTCCTCCACCACCTCCTCCTCTCTCACCGATTGTGGGCGCTGGGGACATTTCCATCTGGGACGCCTCTGCTTCACTGCTGGGCCTATCGGCGCTGGCGGATGGAAGTCCCGCCCCCGCCAGAGCGGCCAGTGAGTTTGCGTGCGACTCGGCCAGCAGCAGGTCAGCGATTGGCTGGTGGACCTGCTGGCTGATGGCGGTCTCCAGGGAGACGAGGGCCTGCTCGTGAGGAGCAGGGGTGGTGGGGGTGACCTCTCCTGACGGGGGCGCGGTGAGGAAGCCCTCGGAGACCCTGGGTGGGTCCAGACACGACGCGGTGCCACTCTGGGCCTGCTCACCCTCTGCAACAACCAGAAAACATCTATGTGAAGGGTGTACACACTTGATATTAAGGGTTTTTGCTTTGACAATATCAGAAATGTGTGGTCCTGTACTCCGTGATCGTACACATTCACAAGGTATGGAAATAGTGTAATACTCATTTGGATGTTTGGTGTTGTCACTGAAAATATGATTGTCTCCAATGACTTGCTATCAAAACAAATCTTTCCTTTACCAACTTGCGCTTACCAACTTAAGGTGGGGGGGGATGTTGCACAGCAGTGTGATATTAGATAAATATACTAATGAGAGTAATATATTGTCAAAGAAAAAACATACTATTACATACATTTAATATACTATTACATATTAAGACTGCAGCTAAAACATAAATAGTTCCAAAAGCCTTTTAAAAATGTTTCAAAGTAAAATGCAACAAAGTGTGTGCCAAGCTAAACCCTCACTTTAGCAGGACTGGAATGAGCATGTTGACCACATTCAACAGAAACACAGGTAGGATGTCAAGAGCCTACACTGAGGAAGGCAGTAAGTTGTCTCGTTATCTCCTGTACGGGGTACACAAACCTTATCCCCAACAACAACACAACTTACTACCTCACCACAGCATAGTCACACTGCAGAAAAACAATAGGAATCCGTGTAAAAAGCTACATCATGAAGCAACATTGTGCAGAGCTAGGTAACATTAGAAACTTTAATGCCAGTAATGCAACTGATCACATTTTCAGTTGGACACTTATTAGCAATTTTGCGAGTAAGACTGGATCTCCACAGCTGCGGATGAAGATCGCGGGTTGCTATCGCGTCGCCGTGAGAAAGACAGTAGACTGTATAGTTATCTCCCAGATCTGGTGTGATCCTAAAACTATACAAACTACTACCTCATCCCACAGCACGCACTGCTGGGTGCCCATCAGCGAGATGGGTGTCCACTCCAGACAAGGTCTTCAGTCTTAGGCATTGGAACAGTATGCATACAATCAAAAGCAAAAACTGTACAAGATCACAGTACCTGCCGTGTTCTCTGCACCATTAACGGTCCCCAATCCAGAACCCTATAGATATAAACAAAGAGTTGAAGTTGAAAAGACAGATGTAGCCTACTTCTATGTTTGATTTCCCCCCTCCTCTTCTGTACGTGTTGGTTTCCTGACCTGCAGGCTCTGTTCTCTGGCCTCTTCTGCTCCGGAGGCCCTCCTCTCGTTCTGCTTAGCCTCCTCCTCCTCAGCCAGCTGCCGCCTCCTCTTCTCACGACGTTCTTCCAGCTCCTCGTCTCGTAGACTCTCCAGGTGCTGCAGGATGGGCACCTTCACCACTGGAAACACAATAGACAACATCACTCATTCATCCTGGGTTGTGAGATGTGTAAATGTTGGTGTGTGAGAATGACCTCCTGGTAGGGATGGAATGATTCACTGATTCAAGTGTGTTAGGCATTAAGACTGGTGCAGCCCGGTACAGACAGCTTGTATCTGGCAAAGGTTGGGAGGGAATTGTACTTAAATGAATGCAGGCTTGTGGGATAGGATGGTGGAGGTTGTACCTCTTGAGAGGTTAAGACACCTGCAGCAGCCTGGTATGCCTATGGCATAGCAAGTAGGCAGTACTTCACTGATTAGTAGGGGTGGGAATCACTGATGCCCCACGGTACGATATTATCACGATACTTAAGTCACGATCCGATAGTATTGCAATATGCTAGTAATGCGATATATTGAGTATTGAGATATATTGTGATTTATTACCTTTTTTTCAACTGCAAATGATGTCCCAAAAGTAAACACTTTGTCAACATGTGTTTTATCTAATGAGATAAAGTTTCCAGTCTGTTCATCTCACTTCAATCATATTTATTGGAGCAAAATGGGATGGTCAAGCAGACAGACTGACCAACACTGCCATAAAAATCTGTCATAAATGTTGCATGATGCACTTGATATTTTGTATAATAAAATATCACGATACTTGGCATTCGATATACGATATATTGCCCACAAAATATCATGATACTATGCTGTATCGATCCCCCCCCCCCCACCGAATAGTACCCACAGGTTCTCTGAGGTTGTCTGATTTTGTTGCCTGCTTAAAATGTATCTTAGGTGTACTGAATCGAGATGCATGTTCAATTGAGATACACACACTCCTAAGTCTTAAGTCTTAAAGCAGCCTACCTGCTACACAGTCGTGCATACTCTCAGCATCCAGCACTTTACACTCATCTGTCCATCTGGTTAAGGCAGTGGGGATACTAGAGAGGGTGCCTGTGGAGACAGAAGGACAGAACTGTTAGGAATTCAACCCAATGGCACCTCAATGGTGGAACGAGCTACCACCTTCGGTCAGGACGGCCAAATCACTGCCGATCTTTCTCGGCAAAGACTAAAAA
Source organism: Poromitra crassiceps (assembly GCF_964638095.1). NCBI lineage: Eukaryota > Metazoa > Chordata > Actinopteri > Beryciformes > Melamphaidae > Poromitra > Poromitra crassiceps. The sequence goes on from NC_139637.1 coordinate 24,386,348, forward strand.
CACACCTTTTCAGGCTCCATCTGGGCCCTTCTTGAACTAACATCTTTCTCTCTCTCTCTCTCTCTTTAAAAAAAAAACGTTACCACTATTCCTTCAGAAGTTGTAGCTGTCATAGACTGTGTTGCATAGTTGATTTCTCTATTCCTGAGAAAAATGTGTTACTGTAAGTCGCTTTGGATAAAAGCGTCTGCCAAATGACGTAATGTAATGTAATGGTGTAGTGGTGCCTGGAGAAGTGGGTATACTCTTAACGCATTGATACCTGATGCAGCATTTGCGTGAATATCCCTTTAAGACCGTGTAAAGGGATACACACACAAATGCTGCATCAGGTATCAATGGGTTAATTTATGCCCCATTTAGGCCCGTCCCGGCCCAACGCCATGTGTTATAAACAGTAACATGTAAAAATACTCTTGCATATTTAGTACACCTATAAATGGGCCAGTAGGATTTGCACATTGTCACTTAACTTCTACTGCTCGACTTCAGGGAGTAGCCTAACCTGGAGGGGTGGCTCTGACATACAGTAGCTCCCTATCACAAGGATGCCAGTTAGGAATAGAGCTGCCGAAAATAATCGATTCAGAGATGCATCGCGATGCTTAATAGGACGATTCTGAATCGATTAACAAATATCAAAAATCGATTTAATTTTTTTTTTTATAATCAAATAAAATAGAATCTAAGTACATGCAGTTGTTTATTTTAATTATGGATCATAATACAATGCAATTCCAAATGCACTTTTATTTTAAAAGTAGCCACACAGTGAGAAAAAAGAAAGTGAGAAAAAATAAATCATGTATTGCGGAAAAAGTGATGCATCGATTTAAGATGCATCGTATAATCGAATCGAATCATAGACTTGACGTATACCCCACACTAAACCACCCAATACAAACCCAACAGTGTAAATTCCGTGACATTGACTGTCCTCGAGTGCTTCTCACCTGCTTGTCCACCAGTGCTGCTCTGCTCGTGGAAGAAGTCGTCCAACAGCTCATCATCAGAGCGAGCGATGATGTGCACGTCCTCGTTTCCTACCAGAAGGCGAGCGCGGCCACGAGACTGCAGGGGCAGAGAGCTGGACAGCTGCAAGATGTCCGCCGCAGCACTGGGGCCCAGCAGTCTGAACAGAGGAGGAGCAGACATGTTCATCAGTGTTACTACTCAACGTAACAGATCTGCTATTCACCTGATGTAGAAGAGACGGTCTGGCTTGAGAGACTAACGGGAAGTATAAACACACTTGGAACGGATTGTGTTTACACTTCCTGTGGCAGAGCTTATGCCCGCATCCTGCTTCAGTGAGTCACTCGCTTTGACCAGAGACGATCTCTGTAGTTTTTTTTTTTTTTTTCTCAGATTTGTTTATTAGTTTTTCAACAACATACAGGTGTTCAAAAGGTAATTTGTCACGCTTTGATATTGTGTCACATATAGTATGCAGAAGAACAAGATCTTGCACAATCCAATGACAGAAACATAAAAAACAACACCAACACAAACAAACAACACAAAACGTACATATTGGTCACCAAGAAGAAAAGAAAAAAAAATCTATACTAAATTTACATGATACAGAATGATACATTCCAAACCCACCATCTGTGCATGAAAGACTGTTACTCTGGAGTGGCAGTAAACTCCAACTTTTTAACATGTGTAAAAAAAGGGGCCCCAGGTTTGATCAAATTTGGCAAGTGAGCCATTTACAGAGCACCTGATTTTTTCAACTTTAACAAAATAAAGAATGTCCCTGATCCATGCGGGTCGATCTCTGTAGTTTGAGCAGGTAAAACAGCCGGTGTTTTGAACACGACGTCGTAACACAAATGGGTCAAGTGGGCGGGGCTACATAAGGTGAATAAGGGGACATTCACACCAAGTGTTTTTGGAGCTGCCAGCGTCTTTCTGCAATTCATTCTCTATGTAAGGACGCGCTAAACGGGCTCTTCTTTTAATGAACGCACCTGGCGTTTAAACGCTGGTGGCGTCTCGTCTTTTTGGCGGAGCGCTGTGGGCGTTTTAAAGCTGAAAAAGTTGAACATTTGGAGGAAAAACATGCTGCTCGTCTTTTTCTCCTCCCAGAGGGATCCTCTACCTCGCTGCTGCCAGAATTGACAATAATCTGGCTTTCATGTTGACAGTGAACAACATCAAACAGACAAAACTAGCTGGCTACCGTCCGTGTGGTCGTTGTGTGCTCAACTCTAGTGCGCGCGACTGCAGGGGAAAATAAAACAAAGCTAAAAAAAAACGCTCCTGTGTTTTGTGCACAATGGAAGCACTCTCAACATGATTTTCATAGCGTTCTGACTGAAAAAAAAAACGCTTTTGGTGTGAATGTCCCCTAACACGATACAGCAGCGGGCATTATATCCTGTCAAACACGAGGGCATCCTCTCTCACCTCTGCAGGATGAGTGGAGGGTTGGGCTGGCGGTTGCCGGGGTAGTGGACGTGGATGGTGTGGCCGGTGTTGGCAGTGAGCTGGCGCAGCGTGCGCTGGCTGCGGCCCATGCCCTGTGCCAGGCGGCTGCTGGTGCCCGGCGCGCCCAGCGTGAGGGAGCCGTGGTCGGCGTGGCGCACCATCAGCGGGTGGGAGCTGGGGATGTTGCCTGGGGAGGGAGGGATGTCAGCTGATGGAAGAGCACAACAAAAAAACACAGTAGGCAGACATTAGGGGGGGGGGGACAGCTCAGGACAGCTCAGGCAACAACCCCCCCCCGAGTCATTCATGTTCATGACCGCTGAAGCAACTGGAAATCTTAAAATGTATTTTCTGCTTTTTGTGTTAAAGTGATAATACGTAAGATTTTCATGTAAATAAATGTCTGTTAAGTCACGATCTATCTGATAGTGACTTAACACAATGGTGATTGAGCCTATGGCTCTTTGATGGAAGCCGTTGCATTTTCAGTATTGCAGCATTTATGAACTTGGTGTCTGTGATGAGATGAGATGAGATAAACTTTATTGTCCCAGGAGGGAAATTTGTCTTGGGCAGAAAGTGCTTGTACCAACATCAGTGTAACAGACACAGTAACACAGAACAGACACGGTCACAGTCACAGCATTGCACTAAAACACAGGAAGAGTGCAGCTAGGCACAAGATTGCACAGCCCTATTGCATGGTGTGTTTAAATCATCCAATCCCATTAGTAAGGGAAGAATAAAATAAGCAATAAAACCATAATACCATAAAAATCGTAAAAGGAAAAATCTAATAAAAATCTGCAGCGGATTAGATAAAAGAATAAAAGAGTAAAAGAATAAACCAATAAAAATAGGATTAAGAGGTAAGAGAATAAGACCAAAGTAAGAGCAGTAAAAACAAAAACAAACAAACGCTAAGGCTTTAAATACCGCTCCCAGTTGGATACCTACCTAGCCTTACTGGAGAGCTACACCTGGGGGTAGAGCTACACCTGGGCGTAGAGCAGGCTGTTTGTTCAACAGTGCAATAGAGGTGGGGAGAAAGGAGAGCTTATAGTGGTTGCTCCTGTGTTTGCTAGCTCTGAATCTTCTCCCGGATGGTAGCAACTCATATTCCGAAAATAAAATGTGAGAAGGGTCAGTCAAGACTTTATGAGTGACACAGGGTGGGCGGAGCTAACACAATAGACTCACTCTGATAGGTTACTGTAGGTTCCTGACAACTATTCCTGGTTACTATGGCCGAACAAACTGAGTAATGTCACATAATAACACTGTTTGGACCTCACCTGCAATTACCACTCATCGCCAATAGGTGTCACCCAAGAGAACAAAACTGAAATCTTCTGTATTATCCCTTTAACATTTTATTGTGTCTAAACTCTAGCAATGAATCTGATCATCATGCCTCTTGAAATGCTGGCAATACATTATCCTGAGCATGAAGAGCTCGCTCACCGGTGCTGGAGAACATGTTGTCAAACTCTATGATGAGGTCATCATCCCTGTCAAACCTCTCAAAGCGGATGTGGGGTGCAGCGTTGATGTCAGGAAAGTCCTCATCCAACTCCATCTCTGAACCTTCATCATCGTCATCCTCATCTCCTTCTTCATCATCCTGGGGGGGAAAAAGTGACAGCTATGAGTCTTGAAGCTAAATCCCACCCAAGACATTTTTTTTCTGAATTCATTTGTATTCCTCCATGCCTGGTCCTCCTCCTCTTCTTCTTCCTCTTCCTCTTCTTCATCCTGGCTGTCCTCATCATCATTGCTGCCGCTAGAATCTTCCTCCTGCGTGTGCTCCTCATCCTCTGGTTCCAGGATATTCATAGAATCTGATGGTAGAGGTAAACGCAACCAGTCCTTACAAGCCGAACTTTAGAAACACGTGGTCGTCATAGTGGTACAGGGGTAAAAAAAATTGTTTTTGTTTATTTCCCATGAAGAACACAAGTTGTGCTGTGTTTTGCCGTTTTACCTTCACGATTGGCCTGAAGAGTGGATGCCTGACTAATATTGGAGGGGGCCTCGTCCATCAACACGTCCTCCTGCGATTCGTCCTCACCACTGCGTCCCACTGATTGACAGAACAGACAACGAATGAGACGCCAGCGTTGGGCTTCTCAGCCTAACCTCATTGCTCTCTCTCTCAGACCAATGAATGTGGGCATCGGCGGCTGTAATTTACCTATAATGGTGCTGTTGACCGCACCAGCATCTCTCTCTAGCAGCTCATCAATCAGATCCACCAACTCGTTCTCCACCTAGAAACACAGGAAATTACACGCAGATGTCACCTATCTGTATGGCATGTATTTGTGTTATTTGGTAATGGGGCGCAATACCATCTGAGCATTGTGTTAAAGGATTTAATACAGGCATGTCCAAAGTCCGGCCTAGGGGCCAATTGTGGCTCGCGGACTGATTTTAAGTGGCCCTTGTCTCGTCTCTCAAAATATACTATATGTGGCCCTCCACACAGTACAGTTCACTTCACTTCATATCATATGATTGTTTAATCTGTTATTATTATTGCTACTGTTGTGTCAGCTAGATTTAGCTAGACATATTTTCTGTGAAGCCCTCTGAGACATGCTTGTGAATTAGGGCTATACAAATAAACTTGACTGTGTTTTTTTTCCCTTCACCTAATGATGACAGGACAGCACTATCATACAGTTGTTTGTAGACAAGCACCAAGTAGGAACTAATGTTTTCAGATGATAAAAAAAAATCCAATTTGTATTGTATGTGATTTTTTTTAATAACCCAGTATGATACGAGAAGCAGGTGGCCCCCCGGTATCTTCACATTATCTAATCTGGCCCCTATTCAAAACAAGTTTGGACCGCGCTGATGTAATCCAAGCCAGTCACCTGCATGGCCTGTGTGCTGAGCACCTCTGGCTGACCAGCGATGACCACCGTGTCTCCCTCCGTCTCTCCGTCCATCAGGTCACTGTCTGTTCCCTGCACCCTGTGGCTGCCCTCTACTGGCTCCGCCTCACCTGAATCACCTGGAAATATTATACACCATATGGCCCATAGATCAGCACAAGGGATAGATTCAGGAATCTCTAGGTCAAAGAGCATGTGAGCATGTGACCTGCGTGGTGCGTACCCGTGTCCTGAGCGCTGCTGTTGCTGTCCCGGGCGGTGCCCACAGTGTCATGTTCCGTTTTGTTCTTGCTGGAGCCTCCTTTGCTCCCGAACAGACTGCTGGGCTGGTTCACAATACGGGAGAGCGTCTCCAGAGGCTTCAGGGCAGCATTCACTGTGTTGGCCATGTTGGGACTAAAGCGCGCAGACACACACACACACACACACACAAATCAATATGGTGCCATTCTACAGTGATTTTATACGTTGTAAATATTCCAACAAATTGAAAAGTCTAAAATATTGAACATGCTTGAACACAGCTTTTTTTATGCCAGTATTTTTTGCCAGGCCTAATTGCATTGCTGAAATAGCACTAGTGCCAATACCTAATTGGCCAGTGAAACTAATTAAATATGGTGTAATTAATTTGAGTACCTACCTAGACAAATCCAAGCTGTGAGGCACACGGGCCAAATCGTTGACCAGGCCTTTCTTGAGAAAGAGCCGGATGATGTTATTCATGCCGTTGTGCTGCGTCTTGGCCGCCGCGGTGCTATAGAAGCTGGAGGTGGAGGGGCACGACTCCATGATGGTGCTGATGATACACATCACTGCCTGGAGCCTGAGAGATGAGACGGAGGTGGACAGAGAGAAAGTGAGAAAGGGATTACAATTTTGTATGGAGTTTTTCATACGATTGAGTGATGGTTGCACACCAGTGACCTCACAATAAAATGTTGATACTGCGGATCACGATGAGACAGTTTGATGCAATTCAATACGTCACCTTATCGATATTACAGTGTAAATGAGTGAAATTCTGTGAATTGGGACAACCTATAAAATGCATCTTTTTGTTATTGTGATGTATGATAATGTGCATTACTGACATGGATGAGGGGACAAATTCACTAGTGACACTTGAATGAGTGTTGTTTTCTGATTTATTTCTGATTCAAATACAGGATAGGCAAAAAATAAGCCTTGGCTTCAGCCTATTCCATTTTTCGGTCATTGTTAGTATAAATTGTATTTGTGTGAAATGGTTTGATATGTACATGTATGATGATGTTCTCTTGCTGCATATTCACACAAATTGTTACATTTTGTTTGTGGTTCATTATAACCTATGACCGAAAATAAACCTTTCATTCATTCATTCATAGTTGAAACAAATAAAAATGGGCGTGTACTAGCAGGTGTATTGTTACCTTCATCCAGCCATACTGGCAATGCCGTCTTACCTGGCATGTTTTTCGGTGCCTTCTGCCATCGCCAGCGCCCGACTGAGGGCAGCCTTGACCTCGTTGACCAGGGCCACCTGGGCGTCCGTGCCCGTGCCGGCAGCTGCCAGGCTGGCGAGGAAGAGGCGTGCCAGCGCCGGGGTGTCCTTGTCCTCTGAATTCTGGGTGTGGGGCAGCAAGTGATCAAGCACAAAGGCCAGAACACTGCAGTCCTGCAAGACAGACAGAGGGGGGCAGTCAGTGGAAACACATCGACATTGCTTCCCCTTATTGAAAGAAGAAAATAAATCAAGATAAAAAAAACCATTTAGGATAAAAACCATTTAGGATTAAAACATGACTATGCAGTAGGGATGTCACGATACTATAATTTCTACTTCGATACCGATACCCAGGAAAATATCGATACTCAATACCATTTTCGATACCACGGGAAGGGGGGATGATGACACATCAAGAGGCATAAAAATAAAGTTAGACAGATGGACGGACAGACGCTCACTTCTCCATAATCTAGACCTGATCAAACTTTGAATTTAGACAGCAGATTAGCCCTGCTCTAGCCATCAGAACACGTTTAGCTTGTTGAAGCAACAGATACCCACCAATGATAGAGAGGGAACAATCAGAAATTTTTTTCATTAAAAGAAAGCACTGATGGTATCAAAACTGTTGCAAATGAGTATTGTACCCGTTTCAAATTTTTTGTATTGACTCTTATCGATACCTTTGACAACCCTACTATGCAGAATTATGATAAACCACCCACCTCCTTAATAAGCTCAGACTGTCCAGCCGTGTAGCAGTAGGATGCGATTAGTGTAGCGATGCCCACGTAGGAGCGCACCAGCTCGGCCAGGAGTCTTAGGATGGTGGAGGTGGGCATCAGAGGTTTGCTGGCCTTGGCCTTGGCCGCTTTGCCCTCCTCTGAGCTGGCACCCTTCTCTCCCTCCTGCTCTTTCTTCTCCTCCCGCATCTCCTCCGGCGTGGAGGCTGACACCGGGGTGAGGACGCCAAGAGGAGAGGAGAAACAAGAGGGTAAAGCCAAACTGATGTGGTGCGAGGGCACATGATCAATTAGTTCAACGAGGACATTCAAAATAATAATCAATGTCAACCGGCTCGGGCTCACCTTCACCCTGTGGTGTGCCAGACTGGGAAGACTCGGCCACACCTCCGTCAGCAGCAAACACTTGCGCCTGAGAGAAAGGGGGACATGTTGCCAACATCAACTGAGGACATTTCATACCTTTGCTACACAGCGATGTAGGGACTTGGGACTTGATTCACACTTAAGTCACACACACAGTGACTTCAGACTTGACTTCAGACTCGTCCTCAAAGACTTGACACTTGACTTGGACTTGAAGGTTTGGGACTTGTGAAGAATCTTTATTTGTGTTGGTCCTTTAACATTACGGAAATGTCTACTAATCATTGCTGATGCTGTATTCTAATAGACAAGGAGGGATGATAATACAGTACATGCTTTGAATTGCTTAGTTTGAGCTGCAGTGTTCTAAGCAGACCAGAAAGCATGCAGGAGATGGTAGAACACTCATCCATAGGGACTTGAGACTTGACTCTCAAAGACTTGAGACTTGACTTGGAACCAAAGACTTGAACTTGCAAAAAAATGACTTGTGAGCATCCGTGTTGCTACACACACGATCAGTATGAAAACAGCCCGACTCCTCGCGTAGACTCACGTTGATATGGAACGCAGACTGCTCAAAGTCGCTGGGCTGCCGGGTGAGTCTGTACTGCTGGTAAACATCGTCGCCCACATCCTGCAGGATCTGGCACAGGTCCTGACCTCCAGGCACTGCCACCGGGGGGCGCTCCTCTGGACGCTCGGCTGCAACCACACACACCCCACACTCAGTTGAAATGCTCAAAGAACAATTTCCATTAAATATAAGAAATAAACGGTCAAAACAAACACGGTTGCGTGTCTTACGCTCTTCGGGTGGTGCATGGTAGGCAGCCAGAGCGTTGAGCATGTCGTAGATGACCTCCTTGATGGTGTCAGGGATGGGCGGTAGTGGGGACAGCTTGAGAGGAGTGGTCTTCACCAGCTGCACAGCATTGGGCCCCTTGATTCGCAGGTTCTCAAACTCATCGTCAGAGGCTGAAGAGAGGATTGGATAGAAGGATGAGGATTAGAGCTGCTGAAAATAATCGATTCAGAGATGCATCGCGATGCTTAATAGGACGATTCTGAATCGATTAACAAATATCAAAAATCGATTATTTAACCAAAAAAAAAAAAAAAAAAAAAAAAATTATAATCAAATAAAATAGAATGTAAGTACATGCAGTTGTTTATTTTAATTATGGATCATAATACAATGCAATTCCAAATGCACTTTTATTTTAAAAGTAGCCACACAGTGAGAAAAAAGAAAGTGAGAAAAAATAAATCATGTATTGCGGAAAAAGTGATGCAACGATTTAAGATGCATCGCGATGCATCGAGATGCATCGTATAATCGAATCGAATCGTAGACTTGTATAATCGAATCGTATCGAATCGTGAGATCAGTGAAGATGCACAGCTCTAATGAGGATCAGCGAGAAGGAACACACACACCTAAACACTTCTGACGGGCGGGTTTAGAATATTTTTCCAAGACAAAACCTCAACTCTTAATCAAAAGTGACCGGATATACAGAAGGGCAGCTCACAAACCCACCTGTGCCGGCTCCACGGGGTGCAGGCAGGGCAATGCGGACACAGTTGTTGGCGGTTTCAGCAAAGCAGTCGGGGTTGCGGCAGGCAGCAGGACCCAGGACCCGCAAGATATAGTTGATCTCCCGGGAACCAAGGCTGCCCGACACCACACCTGAGGTGGTGCTACCTGCTCCACTGGTCACTGCTGACCTCACCACCTACAGGGGCAGATTGCCATGGAGGAGATGTTTTATGTTGTCAGTTACAGTTTAGGAGTACCATGTTTAAATATATCAAAATAGCATTTTTAGCTCAAATAAATAAAGTGTTGATGAAAAACAAGCTGACAGTATATCTCAAGATATTGTGACCCCACTGGGAGTTGGGAGACCTAAAAGAGAAATGCCCCCGAACCTTCTCCATGGTGTGTCTGAGTGTGGCTGGATCCTCGATGATGTGTCTGAAGAGCAGGGTGACCAGCGGGGTGAAGCCGTTGAAGCCCGAGCCTTGCGTCAGCCCCAGGATCATGCGCGTGCTCTTCAGCTCGGCGAACATCATGGCGTAGTGGTGGGTGCGCGTCAGGCGCAGGCAGAGACGCAGCGTGGCGTGGAGCGTGTCCGGGTCCACGGGCACGCTGATCATACTGACGCAGGCTCGGATCAGAACCGTGGTCATGTCCTCGCTCAGGCCCTGCACCACGATGTCGGAGCCCTGCGAGTGGTCCGACTCCACCACGGAGGAGGATGGAGGAGGAGCAGAGGGGGTCTCCTTCAGCTGGGTGCTGGAATCATCCTTAGGCGCACTCATCTCCACTGCTGCCACCGAGTCTGCTGAGAAAATGTTTTAAACCATATTACACTGACTATTTCAAAGCACAAATGCACTTAAAGTCCCTGGAAACCAGAAATATTTTTTTTTATTATTTAGCATTTTGAGTTAATCACATCACAGGAACCTATGTTAATAAGCCACCATCCAAATTTGAACGATGATGAACGTCGCAAAGTATGACAGTCATGGCAAAAGTCATGAGAATCAATTAGATTTTAGAGTGTATTTTCTCCCGCGGACTGTGTGGGCGTGTCCCATCTGCAGCAGGTCTCCGAGAGAGAGAGAGAGAGAGAGAGAGAGAGAAACGGAGACTCTCCGTTTCCCTCTCCGTCGGAGAGAGAGATGGTGTGTGTGTGTTCGCGCGTTGCTCGGAGAGAGGAAGACATCTCTGCCGCTGCGAGTGCACAGCGCTACTGTGTGTGTGCGCGCGTGCATGCGATTCGATTAAATCTTATGACGTGATAAGATCATGCATTTTAGCACTGCGCGCACCGCTCTCTTCAATGAGGAAATGGAAATCCAGACCTTGTAGAAAAGTGTCGATTTTTGGGGTTAGGGTTGAAAGTAATGTAAACCAGTTTCTGAGGCACACAATTACGGTACTCACATAAGACCCTAAATTTAATAGTTAGAAGGTTTTTGTGGATTTTGGTTTCCAGGGACTGTAAGTCTCATTTCGACATACAGGTTAACAGTGTTGACTGTCGCCGCCATTACCTGGGTCAGTCTGTGTCTCCTCTGCCTTGCTTCGGTCTGCCTCCTCTCTCTCAGTGTCCGTCATGCTCATGCTGCATGTCTTGGCAGGCTTGGGCATGCGAGGCACTCTCTGGACCGTGAGCATCACTGGCCTCCTGTTACCCGTCTCCTCGTTCACCTTGCCAGGCACAAAGACAAGTTCAACTTTACTTACCAAACACAATTTAACTAACAGGAAGGACATGGATTTTCTTCTTCTTCTTTCTATTTTTGGGGGTTATTGTTTGACAGAACAGTTAAAAGCTAATTTATACTAACTGCGGAGTGTCCGGTGTTCGCGGAGCGGAGGCTCTGTGCGGTGCTCCGCACAGGCTCTGCGGGAGGACTGCACGGAGCTCCGCGCTCCTCTCAAAAAATGTAACTCCGCGGGGCCCGCCGCAAGCTCGTGCAGTCAATTCCGAGGCTATGATTGGCTAATGTTTGCTATGGTTTGTATAGGGAAGAAGCCTCCACAAACTGACCGGCAAAATCAGTGCAAAATGAACGGGTTTGAGCATCGCCACATGAGTGAGGGAGCAACATGATCCTTTTCTCACAGTCATGAGGGAGCCCATTTTAGAGTGAATAGCCTACAATTTACTACGTCAATAAAAACGATTTGAGATCGAAAAAATTTAATGCAAAGCACAAAAACAAGAAGACAACAAACTTACCGTAAATTCCGGACTATAAGACGCACCGGTCTATAAGCCGCGGGACCAAAATTGACTATTTTTTTCTTCTATAAGCCGCACCGGTCTATAAGCCGCGGGTGTTTTGATGTTTAATTACCATATGAAAGGGTTCGTGCACAGAGAGGAATGTCGGGAAATAGATGGCTGTTTGGGGAAGCTCCCATTTATTAACATTTCAACAAAACAAAACAAAAGTCAGGTCACTAATCCCCAGACAAAATCACACAACAATAGGCTATATGTGCAGCAAACCTGTAACCAGAGAAGTCAAGTCACTAATCCTCGTCTTCCTCTTCTTCCTGCGTATTGAAACCACCAAAGTCCTCATCTTCAGTGTCGGAAACGAACAGGTTCAGGGTGGCTTCGTCAACCACTCTCCTCTCTCCTTCATTGTCACTCAAAACCAACGAACTCCTCTTCGTCACTGTCGGCATCGAACAGCCTCTGAAGCCTCTGACGGCCCTCAGCGCCAGCTGTGGCGGCTCATCCTCTTCATCCCGCAGCAGTCCAGCGTTTTGGAACCCGTTGGTGATTGTGGATGTTTTCACACTCCTATAATATTCCGTGCTGAGACAGTTCCTCCTGCTGCACCGTCCAACGCCTCACCATTGACTCATCGATGCCCAGGTTACGCGCGGCTGCTCTGTTTCCCTCTTTTAATGCGAGATTGACTGCTTTCAACTTGAAAGCTGCCTCGTGTAAATTTCTGCGTACCTTCCCCATGGTAAGTGAGAGTGTTGCTTCTACTGCTCGTTCTCATGCTGTCGAGAACGAGCAAAGCTTTTTTTTGGTGAAAGAATCCTCCAGGGCGCTTCTTGTTAACAGTCCGAGTGAGTGGCAGGTCGAACGTCAAAGGCACTTCATCCATATTTATGATCTGCTCCGGTTCGATGGAATATTCCTTGATCTTCCTTTGTGTGAATTCGCCGAAGTTTGTGATTTTCTCCTGGTAGTCGGGGGAGGGAGTTGATGGCCGAGTGGCCGTTTGCTTACCGTAATTACCATATGTAAGTGGTCACGCACAGAGGGGATTGTCGGGAAAGAGATGGCTGTTTGAGGAAGCTCCCATTTACCGTATTACCGTAACATTTCAACAAAACAACATAACACAACACCACCGTTGTTTATTTTTACAGTGCACACAGTGTCCGCGGTGTGGTGAAAAGAGGGCAAGAGAGGAAATTAAAACAGAAGTGGATTTATAGTTAGAAAGAGTGCTAAAAAAGAGAGATTTTTTTTTTTTTTTCTGAAAAAATCCATAGATAAGACGCACCGTTATATAAGCCGCAGGGGCCAAAAAACGGGAAAAAAGCCGCGGCTTATAGTCCGGAATTTACGGTACTTGCTAAAAACAAAGTGAAAATAGCCTACAATTGCACTAGGATTGATTATTCGCCGATATAAATCAGGATCACACACGGAAGAACTGATGTGACATTTGCATTCTCGCTAAAAATACAACGGGAGCCTGGAGGGGGATTCTCCGCTCTCCGCAGACACTGCACTCCTACCGTATTTACCATAAAAAGATGTGCCTCTGCGGAGAGAACGGTCTTACCGCGGACACCGGACACTCCGCAGTCAGTATAAATTTGCTTTAATAGTGTTGGTCCATACCTGCACCATGGTGTTAAACTGCACGGTGTATCTCCTGCGTCCGGCTGTGAAGCGGACACTGCTCTCCCCTGCCCTCCACGCCGAGTCGATGGTGCTATTGTTTGAAGCGCTGTAGCTGCACCAGCGGCCTGAGCGGTCATCAAACCATCTCCAGTTATTGCCGTTAGGCTGCAGGTACTGGAGGGAGACCAAAAGTAGTCAAGTCAAGTTTATTTGTATAGCGCATTTCATACACAGAGGCAACTCAAAGTGCTTCACATAAAATGGATGACAGAAGAAAATAAAAGAATAAAAGAAGAGGATAAAATAGATATTTAAAAGCATCACAACCGAACTTTGAAAAACAGCATAAAAAGTGCGTTAAGCGACAAGCGTAGTAGTTGCAAAAATAGCTCAAAACTTACAGAGGACTTGAAACATCATTGGGTTTGCATAAAATCAGATAATATTTGTTCAGTTGGTAGATCATGGCTATATAAGAAAACATGTTTAATGACTTAGTTTTCTTGTAATAGAATACCTTTTAAACCTATAATTTTACACCTCCTTTCGCAGAGCCCAGGCCTGGATATGATGTTATTTATCTTTAAACTGCAGTTTTACGCAAAGTATATCATGAGTGGCTACATCAACGCATCAACTGCACCCCAGAGAGCGGTGCTCGATGACTTCCGTTACTGGTGCCCGTCGACAACCAGGCCGTTTGAGATACTCAGAATCCACTTTGACTTACACCTTCCCATTCATTCATATGGTTGTGTTCGGCCACTTCATTTACAACTATGGCTTTGTTTAATTGGGCTGAATTTTTACCTTGTTCATTTGTGCTCTGCGCTTGGAGGAGACCGCCATCTTCTCATAGAAGTCAATGATCAACAGTACTGGGGTGATCCACCTGTAAGAGAAAACGGGACAAGATAAATAGATAACCTTACTATTGCAGGTTAATCATGGTGAACAGCTAGTGTGTCTTGTTAATGATCCTAATCTGTCGGCTCCGTAGAAAGAGATGTGTCTGTAGAAGCGGTGCAGCAGGACTCACTTTGGTGTCTGGATGTCCTTCTGTTCTTTGGCAGCCTGCAGACAGGGCTGCACCACCTCCAGGAGCTTAATCAGCATATCAAGTATCCCGCTGTTCTCCACCACTCTGGCACACAACAACTTCAGCTCCTTCAGGAAGAGGAGGAGGAGGAGGAAAAAGAAAAGGACACAAATGTGAAACTCCGGGATGTGTGTTACTTAACGATTACGGGAAAGTGATTCCGCGTTTAGCGAGTGTGTGAATATTCACAGGGTACAATATCGCAGTGGTTCTCAACATTTTTCACATGAAGGACCCCTAAACTGACAAAGATTAAGACCACGGACGCCCATTTGATAGGATTTTAATAAGATTTTTAGATGTTTTATTACAGAAAGTGTATAAAACCCATGACCAAAATAGTCATTGTGTTACTTATGAATGGAATTATAGCGAAAATAAATCACCCCGCTTTTGGCTGGGGACCCCCTGGAACCCCTGGGGGTCCCCGGACGCCCATTTGAGAACCACTGCAATATTGTATGTGGCGTTTGTGTCGTTACCTCAAAGAGCAGTGTGAGCAGCAGAATTCGAGTTGCCAGTTTGGAGGCCTGGGGCAGCGTGGCCATCTGCCTGGTCCACTCGGACACCGTCTTGGTGTCGCTGGTGGTCAGGGGCACCGCCGCTTTGATCAGAACATCTGCTGCATCCCACACCTACACACACACAACACGCACACCATCAGGCTGATAACACACACAGATCTGACATCCTCTGGGCAATTTAAATCTCTAATTTCCACTTCCTGTTTACTCTACTGTTACAGGGTGTGTTAAGTTTCATCAAGTTTCAACACATGTGGTGCAAGGAGCACAACCCCTGAAGCCGTGGAATGAAAGAATGGAAATGGTCTTATCTAATGAATCAATCAAACTAAGAATTGGAGGGTCTCCTTCTTCAGGACCAGCCCAACAGTCCACTACACACAGATTAAGAACTGTATGACGACACTCCAAGAAAGAATAATGATGTTCTGATAGCTCTCTTACTTATTAGGTACTTGATATATTATTATGCAACCATTATTTTGTTCATCCCCCCTGCAATTAAAGAGAAACCTTCCTCCAAAAAGATCAGCGACTAATTGCAGTCTAGGCCTAATTGTAGTCTAGGCCTAATTGTAGAGACTGCTACTGCAATCTGCTACTGGCTGATCAGGTACCTTATCATGGCACCAAAAGACATCCAGAGACCACTTCATCAAATCTTCTTGGAGCACAAAATGCATCACATGTAAAAGGTAGTACCAGCCTCTAACCACTAGGTGATTCACTTCTCTCCTATTTTCCTTGGGAGTGTCATCATCCACTGACCTGGTGCACAACTTGTCCCAGGATGAGGTCTCTGTACTCGGGGCCGCTCCTCTTGATGGCCGTCATCAGCAGGTCACAGAGGCGGTAGACGGTGTCGGGCAGCTCGTCCAGCAGGTGGAAGCAGCCGGGCAGCATGGAGTCGGTGAAGGTGTGCAGCTCCTGGGGGTCCAGGGGCTCCGCCTCCATGAAGCGCTCCAGGCAGCGGGCCTCCTCCTCCTCCGCCCGCTCCCTGGCTCGCCTGTCGTCTTCCTCGCGCCGACGAGCCGCCTCCTGAGGGGGGAGACAGAGAGCCAGAGAGACAGAGACGATCACGTCAACAGCTTAGGTTGCCTAATAAGTGGGCCCGGTTCTCCATTCATGAGGTTTCATTCAGCCACAGGTTGTGTTCTTGAGGACGGCGCACCTCAGGAGAGTCAGAGCGTTGCTCCATGCTGACCTCTTGACCGAGTGACATGGCAATGGCCCTCATCATCTGGTCCTCTTCAGACATGGTCAGGTCCTAGTAGACACACAAGGCGAGAGGAGCAAAAATGTCAGCCGCCTGGGTTTCGCCTCGTGTAAAGATGGGAAGAACGGAAAAGAGATTTGTGCATTTCTGTTGGTGTCGTCGTCTTACCCTGACGGCTCCACTGAGAAGGGGGGGAGGATGCGTGAGCAGGTACTCCGTGGCCTGCTCCATGGTACTGGTGTTGAGCAAGGCCTCCATGGCATGCTCTCTCGAGAAGCCCATGTCCATCAGCTGGAGGAGCAGCACAGAAGAAAAAGGAGGTCAGGTTAGAGAAGTGGACAGAGAGATGGTCAAGAACGAAGGGCAAAGGAAAAGAACAGGGGATGATGAGCCCCCCAAAGGATAAGGGCTGGACAAAAGAGTCATAAAGGTCATGAAGGGCGAGGAAAAGTCAGTTCTGTTATGATTATGAAAGTCGAGGAAACATTCCTCCACATCTTCCTTCTCCTCACTTTCATTTTTATTTTAATAGCAGTCGAGTGGCCTCAGCCACCCGTTCTCCACAAAGCATCTCTCATCACAGAACTGTTTCCTTGCCACCACTATTCTTCTCATCCTCAACCTCACACCTTGAATTCCCCTTAATCGGATTAAAATCCTCCTTAGCCGTTTTCTAGCTCAATTAAGTCTTCCCTCTCTTCACACTTTCTTTTCTTTTAATCTTTGCTCCCTCGCTCTCCTGCCAACTTCTCCCCCTTCTTCCCTGATGGCTCTTATACCTGCTGGAGCTGCTGCTGGCGGGACTGTGGGAGGCTCCCTCTGTCCCTTTCCTGTCACAAGAGAAATGGGCGTCCCACAATTCAGTTCATGCAGAATATGGGGGAGGAACACAGCAGCTCTGTTTTTACTTCATCTCACTTCAACACGGCCACCTAGATGAGCCAATTACGCAGTTGACCTGTATAGTGTTAAAACTGCCTGCAGCAGTAACGCGCAGCAAACGGCCCGATACTGACGAGGCTGCAGGAACAAACCACAGTTGGGCCAGTGGGACAATCTGTCAAAACTACAAACAACTGAAGAGCGAAAATACATAAATAAAATACATACAATTAAAATGAAATGTATCACAATGTGGCACAATGATGCGTACACACACACACAACACCTAATGTGCAAACAGCAAATTCAGGGTTTTCCCTGCCATTAGAATACTAGAATACTAGAATACTACACCGGACCTGACCTGCAAAACCGGAAATCGACCCAACCCTAGTCTCTGGTCAACTTTCTTTAGCATCTTAAGATGATCGATTGTAACGATAAGTGAAATAAATTAAGTGACTCTTAGCTGTCCTGTAAACGGAGGCAGAGTCACAGCATGCTGTCTGATAGAGGACGACGAGTGGTCGGTACTGCAGGGGAGATAGATAGTAGGTCAGTGAGGACGTGTCACTCACTGACATTTGTCATTCCTAAATTCTCAGTTTGAAGATGAGTAACTTGTTTTGAGTTTTGGGGAAATTCTGTTTGTTATCATCTGTTCTGTCTAGGGGTGGGACAAAATATCGATACTCACGGTATCGCGATATTTCCACTTGCGATACGTTATCGATACACTGGCACCAAGTATCGATATGTTTATTAAAATTTTTTTTTTTTTTTTTTTTTTTTTTAATAAACAGGCTAAAATATTATGCTGTGTGTGGTAGTTGAAACATAGTTTCAAGTTGACGTTTATTTATGTTTGTAGTTGAAACAAAAACATAAATACTGTAGGCTACATGAATGGAAATGTTTGATCATTAATATCTTTTAGAAATTATATAGGTAGGTAGGTTATATAGGTTTTCTTGTTTTAATAATAATAATAAAAAGACTTAATGTGTAACTTTTCCTCCGTGGTATCGAAAATGGTATGAGTGAGTGAGTGAACTCTGAGAGAGTTCATGTCAATTCTGCTAATAAATACATAATACCTGCTTATTGCCTTTTAGGGGTATTTTTTTCTCTTCAGTTACACAGGTATCGTGATGTATCGTCTTCCAATATATCGATTATCGCAGTATCGCAGTATCGTGATAATATCGTTATCGGGGGCCAAGTATCGTGACGATATCGTATCGTGAGCTACTCAGCGATTCCCACCCCTAGTTCTGTCAATAGACCACACACCCCGCCTCCCACCCAAGCGCTTCACAAAGCCAGGGGAAACCCTGGCAATGAAGGAACTAGGGTTGGCACGATGGACGATGGCATCGACCATCGTGATTGGCCGACCCCCCATCGACCTCTGAGCCTTCTACATCGGATCATCGTGATTAATTATCTGTTCGAAATAAATTTGTGCCGTTTTAATCATAAAAAATACCAAGTCCACTTACCGTGACGCGTGGGGGACGCGCCGGCGGCATTAAACGAGCGCTCCCAGTTCAGACTCAGAGAAGCCTCCCCTCCCCCTCCTCCTCTCTAGTGCTTCTCTGCACTGGGAGGCGCGCTTGTTTAATGTCGCCGGGGCGTCCCCCGTGCATGAGAAGTCAGTTCTTTTGTTGCAAACACTTTTAAGACAAAGAAGAAACTTCACGTTCTTTCCTGTTTTCAACCCAAAGTGATTACAAGTCTTCAACTGTGAATTTAACTCGCCTGTTTCCAAAGTGAAAGTTGAAGTCGCTCACAGCAGCAGCCTCAACGCTAGCCTAGGTAAACCCAGCCCCCACGTGATCTGCTCTCAGAGTTCCCAGTCACTAGTGTAGTGACTGAGAACAGGTCTGAGAGCAGGTCACGTGGAGGCTGGGTTCACCCAGGCTACCTCAACGCTAGACTCGTATGAATGACTGATCAGTCTCGCGTTGAGGCTACAGCAGCAGCTGTGTTTCTCTCTCAACTCTCCTCTCGTCAAATCGCTCTCATTAGGTTCAAAAGCCCACGCGAATCTAACGTTATATCAGCCAGTAATTCAGTCAGTTTACTGCCAGCTAGTTAAATTCAACACACACGTTGTTGGTGAGGACCTGTAACGTTAACAGAGGACCTGTAACGTTAACATTTTGTTATTTGCGCCGTTCAAATTGCTGGTACTGCTTCATTCAGTCGCCTGGCTCTGTGCTGTTAGCACAGAGGCTAATAGTAGCCTATCGAAGCCCGCTGGTCTCCGTGAAGAGCTCAGCTGTCCAGTTGTTAATGAACGCATTGCAATGAATGGCATTACCGCACCGCAGCGACTTCATAAATGATTAATTATTCCCCCCACCCGCGCCAATGACGATGCCATCGTGGATCACGATGGTTCACTGTGGAATAATCACGATGGATAATTTACTGACATCGCACAACCCTAGAAGGAACAGACAAAACCGGTGTCAGAGCTTCAGACAGCGTTTTCCCCCCATACCTGTGTGAGCTGGGCCTGGTTGACCTGAGGTTCACGGCGTGGGGTGGAGTTGCTGGAGTCATCAGCAGATCCTCCTCCTCCTCCTGCTGGGGCTGCAGGAGCTGTTCCAGCCGCTGGTGGTCCCTCTCCAGCTGTCACAGCAGCAGCCGCAGCAGCAGCAGCAGCAGCAGCGGCGGCGGCGGCAACAGCAGCAGCAGTTCCAGGTGCAGGGGTGGGGGCCACGGGCCCCGTGGTGGAGGCCCCCCCCTCCTCCTCTGGGCGCACCGTGCCCTCTCTCTCCTTGGCCAGGCGCTCCTGGATCACAGGCTCCCCTCTCAGTATGTGGCAGAGGATGGCCAGCATGGACTCAGCCATCCTGCCTCCGTACACCTTCAGGGGCTTCCTGTTCCAGAGGCTGCGGATGCAGTTGAACGCCGCCTTTGGGAAGGAAAATGTGGGTTTTTATTTATTACAATAATATTAATATTATGAATAAATAATATGTATTACAATAATATTAATATTATGAATAAATCATATTTATTACAATAATATTAATATTATGACTAAATAATATTTATTACAATAATATTAATATTATGAATAAATAATATTTATTACAATAAGATTAATATTATGAATAAATAATATTTATTACAATAATATTCATATTACTATTTGTTACAATAACAACATACATGTGTGGTATGTCTACTACCCACCAGTGAAATTAGTAACATAAACCCATAGGGATTCTCACACAAACGCTGTGAGATACGAAGCAATTCTATAGTCAGTGCTCTACCTACTAAAGGTGATGGACACTGACCTTTTGCGTGACTATGAGGAAGCGCAGGGCACTGAACTGGGGCATGGTAGGGGTGATCCCGGGCACTTTGGCTGGCAGGGAGTGGGGCGAGTCCAGCACAGTGCTGGGGTTCACCATCTTCTCCACCAGCATTAGCCAGGCATCCAGGAACTCCCCTGTGCCATCTGGCAGATCAGTGTGCTCCAAGCCCTCAGACACAGGCACCTTACCGCCCATGGACAGGGCCCAGTTAAATGTCCTACACAGAGAGGGAGAAACAAGGCCAATACGACTGCTGTTAAAAATATATACAGTATATTTGGGGCATTGCCGGTATTAGCACGCTAACAAAACAGAATATTGTCCTTCATCTTGATATATCACTGCTAAGTGTGATGGGCAGCAGCACACTCACTCAAACAGGGCATCGTGCCCCCCGGAGCAGAAGAACTTCTGCAGCATCAGGTGGTAGGGGTACTTCCTCTCATCAAACAGCATGGGAGAGGTGAAGCCCACAGAGCAGATGAAGAAGGTCAGCCTGCGAGAAGAAAAACACCAGGTCACCGCTGCTGCTGTGTGCAATGCATCATAGTTAAGATAGACATCACTTGTCCTCCTCAGCCTACAATGACGTCTTTAAAAAACTGTTCCTCGAAGCTTTATGGACAAAACCAACATGCTCCGCCTCACAAGTGGGGGGGGGTGGGGCACCACCGTAAGCTGCTGAGGACACCATCTTCTCTGGCAAACACACACTAAGGACTACATCTCAAGAAGTCATGTGACTTCATGCCATGTGTTTGTCATGTGACTTTTCTTGCCAGAGTTACTTCCTGCTGCATTTACAACTGATGATGGTGTGTGGATGAACACCGAAACGTCTTGTTTTATATCGTTTTTTTAGTCCAGTGTTTTTAATAATAAATTATTTTTAAAACTTCCATTACCTGGATGTCTGAGAAATGAACTTACACAGACAATAGTAAAAAAAGGGGGGAAAGTAGGTGGAGCGGGCTATGCTTACCTAAAGTGAGGGGTGGGTGTGTAGGGTGGAGGGTGTGGGCTATGCTTACCTAAAGTGAGGGGTGGGTGTGTAGGGTGGAGGGTGTGGGCTATGCTTACCTAAAGCGAGGGGTGGGTGTGTAGGGTGGAGGGTGTGGGCTATGCTTACCTAAAGCGAGGGGTGGGGGTGTAGGGTGGAGGCTGCCAGCTCAGACCCTTGGTGAGGAGCTTGGTGAGGGACGAGGCGGTGGCGCGGGCAGCGGGCGTGGGGGTGGTGCCCGTGCTGGTGGCGTGGTGGGAGCGGCGCTGGCGCACCGGGGACCCCACACACAGCTTGACAAGCAGGCCGAAGAGCTCAGCCAGAGCCCTGCCTAGACGAGACGAGGCTGGAGAAAGACAGGGACGAGGGGGTTAGTGAGAGGATGGAGAATTAAGAGTTAATGTCAATAATTTAACTTATAGTAAAAAAATAAAAAATACTGAATGACATTTGAGTCCCCATATAATCTCTCAAATAATAAACACAAATGGAACAAAGCTGATTTCTACTCACCAGAGAGCAGTGGTTTGATTTGCTTGATGCGAGTGGCCATAGCTGGGCTAAGTTTGGACTTGGCCTTGGGATCGGTGGTAGTGGGCTCATCAGTCTCCATGGGGGCCAGGGTGTCTCCATCTAGGCCCATGCCTTCCAGCAGCCCCCCAGCAGATGCATCCACAGCTGGTGCATCAGACTCAGCTGAGGAGGGTGAACAAGAGAGTTGACCAAGGGACAATTGTCAGAATTGATCCAAGGAACATGGCTGGGCAACGTTGTAATAGTCAAGTAGGGCTGTCCTGACGCGTCAATGCAGTCAACGTCGACGACTACGTAAAAGGCGTCGACTTGCATAACGTGCACCGATGCATCAAAATGAAGTGAAGCAAAGATAATTAATATAGTAGATAACTACGTTCCAATATCAGATTTCAAAATAAAAGTTTTTAATGTCTTCTGCGTGCGTTAGACTTGTGTAGAATGGTTTTTATTTAGGAAAGAAAATCAGACCGGAAGTCATATTGTTGTTCTCGGCTAGTGGAAGCGTTTTAACGGACGTTTTGATCACGCATACAGTAGGATTATCAACACATGGAACGTGTCTGTTAGTATAACGTTGGTCACTTACAGGGATGTAAACTAGTCACCTTTAGGTGACAGCCACCTTTTTCATCCTAAAATAGGAGGATTTCTGAGTGGTTTTATGTCTGCCCTGGTATCCGTCACCTTTTTCACTAGCCATGACATTTGCATCCCTGCTTTGCCAGTGATTATCTTAACTGCATATTACTCCAGTTTAAACATTAATCTGTCAGCAATCCTTTTGAATTTGAGGTTCAGTATATATATATATAAAAGAAATTGTTAGATTAATCGACTAATCTGAAAAATAGTCGTTAGATGAATCAAAGATAATGGTTTGGGACAGCCCTAAGTCAAGTCAAACGGCTTCATTACCAGCTTTCCTGGAGCCAGAGGGTGTGGCTGCTACAGTGCTGCCAGATGGCTTCTCCTCCTTGGGCACCAGTTTCTGCATGTCGGCCTGGCCAAACTCACAGCCTGGAGGCAGACTGTTAACACAGACATGAGAGAGGCTTATATAGCTGACTGAAAGCAGAGTGAAGAGAGAAGGTGGGACAGGTAAGAGTAGTCAGAGACTCACCTGTTGGGTGTGCACAGGGAGAGCAGCACGGTGCTCTCCCACACCAGAGAGCAGTAGAGCTGGCTCAGCTTGTTGAGGACACTCAGACCGAGCTGGGAGCCCCACTGGTTCACTGAGATGGCCCTGATCTCACTCTGCACAGAAGAAGGAAGACACACGTTTAAGAACAACAATCCATCTTTCCTCTACATTCATTTAGCCATAATGCCAATGTAAATAAATACCATGGAAAAGAACCATCTGGTCTCATTTCTGATCACAATTGTCCATATATCATAACATAAATATCTAACATGCTGTTCTTAAACCAAAACAACTTAGAGGAATGGATCCTGCAATAGGCCCAGGAGCAAGCCTCGATATACAACCAAAATAAATTAGCCAGGTGGATAACTTCTAAAACAGCAACTGCTGATAAGGACAAAATAACAGCAACAACAGATATATAAATATAAAGAACGTCAAAGAAACACATCAATATGTACCTGTCCAACCCTGCAAGTATGGACAAACATGAGGATGTAGGCGTGCGCTGCGGTCAGCGCGTGCAGCAGTGGCGTGGCGCGGGCAGAGAGCGTGGCGTCGGTGACATGGCCGGCGTTGGCCAGCTCTCTGAGGAGCACAGAGCCGCCGGGCACCTCGATGGGTCGGTGGAGAGGCTCCAGGGCTGTCAGGATGCTATCCAGCTGGCACAGGCCCTCCTGGAGCACCTTGGGCTCATGAGACAGGGTCTAGAGGGGGAAGGAAGGAAGAGGAAGCTTGCTTCAGTCTCAATCCAAAGTGATCAGACCACCACACCAGTGATGATGATTAGTTTTGTCTCACCAGTATGGACTTGCAGACACCGGCCACAGCTTGGCAGGCAGCAGAGGTGGGGAAGTCTATGGGCAAGTTGGGCAGGCCCAGGATAGAAACTAGGGGTAGAAGCCCCTTCTGGTTGACAAACTCCTGACAGTGGTCGTCTGTGGTATTGTTGCTCAGTATGGACTCCACAAACTTCATCTGGAAAACATAACGCATCCAAAAATCATTGACTGAACTAAAGCTTTAGGTGTGCACTCCTTAGTGGTGCAGGGTAGGCTAGGCTATGTAGAATGGGTAGGACTTTTATGTCTCGCTAAAACTTTAAATTGTGTCTTGTTTTGCGTTGCATCAATTCTGTTCTATCATTGATTGATTAGTCAAATCTAGGTAGGCTCATTATCTGTAAAGTCCCTTTTGAGACATAAACGTCAACCTAATAATTCTGAAGATTTCAGAACAAACCAAAGAGACAAAACTGTTCAAGTGTCAACACTCACCACATTCAGGATATAATCCATCAGAGGAATGGGAATCCGCTCCTCAGTGCCGACCACCCTGCAAGAAGAAAAGCGCACAACGTCAAAATGACAACTACCAAAATAAAACGAGTGAAATGAAATAAATCCAGTGAAAAGTCAAACTTTGGTAAAGGAGTTGTTGTTCTACTCTAGTGTGTTATGAACTCAGCGTCATACAGTTCAAGTGGCACTGACTGTCTGTTGCTCTCTGGCTCCCCCTGCTGCTGGCTGAAGGTGTGGAGAGCCTCCTCCTCCTCTTCGTCCTCGCTCGAGGCCTCCTCTGCGGCGTGGCTGGAGCGTGCCGGGGGCACCGTCACCGTGCCGTCTGCCTTCTGGATGGACGGCTTCTGACAGATGTACTCAGGGGCTCGGCCCAGGTTACAGATCTCCTCCAGTAACTGTAACGCAAATTCATTTGTTATCCTGCTGGATAACTTGCCGACAACCAATCAATGCAAGCCATTGTTCATTAGGAGTAAAAAATATATTTATTCAAATTACAAAAAAAAAATATTCGGGGTACCCCACCTTAATGATGGCAGTGGTGGCGTCAGTCTTCAAAGTGGGTTGGTGCCTCATGAGCTCATCCACGGCACTGCCCAAGTTGGACGCAGTGTCACCTGTAGGCACACATGGAACATATAATCCAACATAATCTCCACCTCAAGCAGCAGAGCAACAGCAGATCTGAATAATACTGGCAGAAACAACACCCACAAAACCGCCCCAACTCACCCAGTGGGTCAGAGCTGCGCCGCCGCCGCATGGCCGGCAGGTAGTCGGGCGACAGAAGCACTTTGAAGAGGCGCTCAAAGGGCTGGCATTGAACGAAGGAGTGCAGGCCGCGGGCGTTCAAGCACAGCGCGCTGAACACGTTGGGGAGGGAGCCCAGCACCTCGCGCGTCGCAGGAACCTGCAGAGAGAAACACTGTGAGAGAGAGAATAGGCAGAAAGGGGGAAAAAAAGGAGGAAGACAGGGTGAGAGAGTGGCGAGGGATGGGTTAACTGTGAGGGAGGAGCAGGGGGGAGCCAAAGGGCGAAGACAGTTTGAGGACCAGAAAGATCTCATAACAAGGAATATAAAAATGTCCAAGAGAAACAAAGCGAAAAATCTTTGATACTGTGGTTGGACTGAAGAATCTCAAAAAACAAAGAGCAAAAAGATGAAGGCAAAGATGGAAAAGGGAGAAGCCTGCAAAGGCAGTTTACTGGCCCTGCTTTGCAGAGAGCCAGCTGGAAGAGAAAATGTGACATTTAAATCATATGTGTGGTGGTGAGGTGAGAGGAAACGAGAGGGAGGGAAGTGAAGTGTCAGAGGAGAAGAGAAGAGAAAAGAGGAAGATAAAAGAGACAGGGAGGAGGTAGACACAGCACACAGGGGCAGAGACAGGGGGGGGGGGAAGACACAGCACCCAGGGGGCAGAGACAGAAAGGAGGTAGACACAGCACACAGGGGGCAGAGACAGAGAGGAGGTAGACACAGCACACAGGGGGCAGAGACAGGGAAGACACAGCACACAGGGGGCAGAGACAGAAGGTAGACACAGCACACAGGGGGCAGAGACAGGGAGGAGGTAGACACAGCACACAGGGGGCAGAGACAGAAGGTAGACACAGCACACAGGGGGCAGAGACAGGGAGGAGGTAGACACAGCACACAGGGGGCAGAGACAGGGAGGAGGTAGACACAGCACACAGGGGGCAGAGACAGGGAGGAGGTAGACACAGCACACAGGGGGCAGAGACAGAGAGGAGGTAGACACAGCACACAGGGGGCAGAGACAGAGAGGAGGTAGACACAGCACACAGGGGGCAGAAACAGGGAGGAGGTAGACACAGCACACAGGGGGCAGAGACAGGGAGGAGGTAGACACAGCACACACGGGGCAGAGACAGAGAGGAGGTAGACACAGCACACAGGGGGCAGAGACAGGGAGAAGGTAGACACAGCACACAGGGGGCAGAGGCAGGGAGAAGGTAGACACAGCACACAGGGGGCAGAGACAGAGAGGAGGTAGACACAGCACACAGGGGGCAGAGACCAGGAGGAGGTAGACACAGCACACAGGGGGCAGAGACAGAGAGGAGGTAGACACAGCACACAGGGGGCAGAGACAGGGAGGAGGTAGACACAGCACACAGGGGGCAGAGACAGGGAGGAGGTAGACACAGCACACAGGGGGCAGAGGCAGGGAGAAGGTAGACACAGCACACAGGGGGCAGAGACAGAGAGGAGGTAGACACAGCACACAGGGGGCAGAGGCAGGGAGAAGGTAGACACAGCACACAGGGGGCAGAGACAGGGAGGAGGTAGACAGCACACAGGGGGCAGAGACAGGGAGGAGGTAGACACAGCACACAGGGGGCAGAGACAGGGAGAAGGTAGACAGCACACAGGGGGCAGAGACAGGGAGGAGGTAGACACAGCACACAGGGGGCAGAGACAGGGAGAAGGTAGACACAGCACACAGGGGGCAGAGACAGGGAGGAGGTAGACACAGCACACAGGGGGCAGAGACAGGGAGAAGGTAGACACAGCACACAGGGGG
This sequence comes from Poromitra crassiceps, assembly GCF_964638095.1. Taxonomy (NCBI): domain Eukaryota; kingdom Metazoa; phylum Chordata; class Actinopteri; order Beryciformes; family Melamphaidae; genus Poromitra; species Poromitra crassiceps. The sequence continues at coordinate 24,413,277 of NC_139637.1, forward strand.
CAGAGACAGGGAGAAGGTAGACACAGCACACAGGGGGCAGAGACAGGGAGAAGGTAGACACAGCACACAGGGGGCAGAGACCAGCAGACGGTAGACACAGCACACAGGGGGCAGAGACAGGGAGAAGGTAGACACAGCACACAGGGGGCAGAGACAGGGAGAAGGTAGACACAGCACACAGGGGGCAGAGACAGGGAGGAGGTAGACACAGCACACAGGGGGCAGAGACAGGGAGGAGGTAGACACAGCACACAGGGGGGCAGAGACAGGGAGGAGGTAGACACAGCACACAGGGGGCAGAGACCGGGAGGAGGTAGACACAGCACACAGGGGGCAGAGACAGGGAGGAGGTAGACACAGCACACAGGGGGCAGAGACAGGGAGGAGGTAGACACAGCACACAGGGGGCAGAGACAGGGAGGAGGTAGACACAGCACACAGGGGGCAGTGCTGCTGGCAGACTCACGTCTTTGATGAGGAGGGCGTGCAGCATGACATCGGTGAGGCCATTATCCTGCAGGGAAGAGAGCAGGGACGGCTCCTGGAACACAAACACCGTCACAACCTCCGTCGCTAAGAACCAGACAGACGAGGAGGGCGGGAGGAGAACAGACAAAGAAATATAGGGGATGTTAAAAAAAAATCACAAGAACACAAGACACTTGTACCCTTTTATATATAGATGTAAGTTAAATCATTTCAATTACTTTCCTTGCCACACATGAATGAAAAAACATTTATTTGCCAGTGATGATCTTAACTGCATATTACTCGAGTTTAAACAGTACCGTAATATCCTTTTGAATTTGAGGTTCAGTATATAAAAAAAGAAAGTTAGATTAATCGACTCATCGGAAAAAATAGTCGTTGGATTAATCGAGAAGAAAATAGTAGTTTGGGACAGCCCTAAATATTGTATTTAGGGTCTATCATGTCACTCGTCAGACCAGTATAATGTCTGGCATCATCACCCGTTTGTACAAACAGCTTATTTTGATGACTGAGCCCAAAATAAGGTGAACAAAATAGACCGGGGAACACTGTGGCTAATCGGGGCCGGACCCAGCAACACGTTAAGTACCTTCAAAATGACAGAATACACTGGAGGGGCGCTTTCAAACTGACAATGAAATGTGATCACATTGTATTCTGTGTGGTCGAGACACTGCCAACGATATGATGTCTGCCTTTTTGCTCAGCATCTCTGAAGTCACTTGAGTAGAGTTAGGGCTGTGAATCTTCACTGGCCGATTCCATTACGATTCAAACTGTCGCAGCTCAAAGTATCACATTCTCAATTCTCAACTCCCTTTTTTTTTTTACTTAGAAAGTGCTTTAAAATCTGAACGTCAACATAAATTAAAACTTTAAACGATTCATCTGTCAATGATTCGATTCACACGTCCGCATCGCGATGCATCGATTAAGCGATTAATTTTGACACCCCTAAATAGAGCGCTTGCATCTTTTCTCTGAGCGTTTCTGAAGCGCTCCTGTAGTGTGTACTCACCTAATAGGAAGAGTGACGGGCCATAATATTCTGCATTACTGATGATGTGCTTGAGTGAGGTAGGCAAGGACCCATCCATTACTAGAGAGAGAGAGAGAGACAGAGAGAGAGACAGACAGAGACAGAGAGAGAGAGAGAGAGAGAGAGAGACAGAGAGAGAGAAATACACACACTGAGGTTAGCCAAGACACATCCAGGGCATTCAAACATTTGCATAATGAAACATATAGGTCTTATAGGGCTTCAAATGATAAATCTGATCAATATGTATAAACAACACTATATTAGCATAAGACCCTTGATCATGAGTCTATTTATAGATCATGAGTCTATATATAGAATAAGTGAGAGGATGCAGAGGGCTCACCATGGCGGATCCCATCAGAAAAGGCAGGGTCCTGGATGGCTTTCTTTAAGAAGTTGAGCATGGACTTCAACAAAGCAGCCCTCTGGGGGATACACTGCATGCCTGTGGACAGAGAGAACGGCATCGTGGTGATACAGTTCATCAATGACAAGTGTTTGTACGCAAGGATGTGTGTGCGTGTCTGTCGGAGATGCTCACAAGTCATTTTTTACAAGTCCAAGTCAAGTCTCAAGTCTTTGGGCTATAGTCCAAGTCAAGTCTCAAGTCTTTGAGCTATAGTCCAAGTGAAGTCTCAAGTCTTTGGGCTATAGTCCAAGTCAAGTCTCAAGTCTTTGGGCTATAGTCCAAGTCAAGTCTCAAGTCTTTGAGCTATAGTCCAAGTGAAGTCTCAAGTCTTTGGGCTATAGTCCAAGTCAAGTCTCAAGTCTTTGAGCTATAGTCCAAGTCAAGTCTCAAGTCTTTGGGCTATAGTCCAAGTCAAGTCTCAAGTCTTTGAGCTATAGTCCAAGTGAAGTCTCAAGTCTTTGGGCTATAGTCCAAGTCAAGTCTCAAGTCTTTGAGCTATAGTCCAAGTCAAGTCTCAAGTCTTTGAGCTATGGTCCAAGTCAAGTCTCAAGTCTTTGAGCTATAGTCCAAGTCAAGTCTCAAGTCTTTGGGCACAAGTCCAAGTCAAGTCTCTTATGGATGAGCATTCTATCATCTGCTGCATGCTATCCGGTCTGCTTCAAACACTGCATAGCTAAAACTAAGGAAGTCAAAGCATGTAGGCTACTGTATTATCCACACTCTTTATCTATTAGAATACAGCATCAGCATTGATTAGTTAACATTATTATTAGTAGACCTTTCCTTACTGGTAATGCACACAAAACTAAAGATTGTTCACAAGTCCCAAATCTCAAGTCCAAGTCAAGTCTCACGTCTTTGAGGACAAGTCTCAAGTCACTGTGTGTGTGACTCAAGTGCGACTCAAGTCCAAGTCCCTATCTCTGGCGTCTGTGTGTACCTGTACGAGGAGGCGTATTGACAGTACTGCTTTGTGCTCGGTGGTCCACCTCTGGTCTGGAAACAGAAGATGTTGACGGGCCAGGGCTGCTTTCCATGGCAACTTCTGACACTACGGAAACACAACAAGATGTTGGCCAAATCAACGGCAGGACGGAGACTCTTTACCACTTAGCCATAATGACATATAGCCTTTTTCCAATGCAAACTATAGACTCAATTATTTAAACATGGATTTCAAAATGTGAGAAAGTTCCAAAGGCAAAATGAATGAGTGGACTGACTGTCCATGTCTGTATCCATGTCCTCAGACTCCACAGCCGTGCTGGGCCTCTGGATCTTTGGCTTGATCACAAAAGGGCACTCTTTCCTCGACAAGTCCACCTCATGCTGCACGTGTGAAGATAAATGAGATGGGGAGAGAGAGAGAGGGAGAGGGGGGGAGAGGTGGAGAGAGAGAGAGAGAGGGAGGGAGGTGGAGAGAGAGAGAGAGAGAGAGAGAGGGAGGGAGGGAGAGAGAGGGAGAGAGAGAGAGAGAGAGAGAGAGAGAGAGAGAGAGGGAGAGGGAGGGAGGTGGAGAGAGAGAGAGAGAGAGAGAGGGAGGGAGGGAGAGAGGTGGAGGGAGAGAGAGGGAGAGAGAGAGAGAGAGAGAGAGAGAGAGAGAGAGAGAGGGAGGGAGGGAGAGAGGTGGAGGGAGAGAGAGGGAGAGAGAGAGAGAGAGAGAGGGAGGGAGAGAGAGAGAGGGAGGGAGAGAGAGAGAGAGGGAGGGAGGGAGAGAGAGAGGGAGGGAGGGAGAGAGGTGAGTGAGTCCAGAGGTTTGGCACAGATTCCTTTGTAGCTTGTGTGTGTGTGAGTGTGAGTGTGTGTGTGTGTGTGTGTGTGTGTGTGAGAGTGTGTGTGTGAGTGTGTGTGTGTGTGTGTGTGAGTGTGTGAGTGTGTGAGTGTGAGTGTGTGAGTGTGTGAGTGTGTGTGTGTGTGTGAGTGTGTGTGTGTGTGAGTGTGTGTGTGCGTGTGTGTGTGCGAGCGAGCGAGCGCAGAGTGCTGCTGCTGCGTCAGGGCGATGGGGAACGAGTGCATAATAACCAACCTCTAGTCTGCAGATGAAGATGGCAAGGCCGCTGTGGGACTGAAAGGCAGCCATGTCCAGGTTGGTGATGAGGTCCACGACACGCACGGCCCGCGTCACAAACGTAATCTGATCCTGCTCGTCGCCCAGGAACTTGATCACCTACAAAAGTACATGGAGAAAATGGGGCAGATTGAAAATGCATATTAGAAGGTTTTCATGGAACACAAACGGATATACACGGGGGCTTTCATTTAAACATGTTGTAAGTGATTAAATAGAAAATAAATTTGTGGAATCCTCACTCCTGATTGGGTAAAAGTGGGATGCGATCCCAGAAAATGTATTTTCTATATACTGCAGAGCAGAGGACCCATGTCACTGACCCAAACACTATATTAGTGATGGCTGTCGAAAATAAGAGCTATTCAACACTTTATTTTTTATTTTATTTGGTATAAATTTTACTTTTATTTTAATACCACTTACAGCACCTTTAACAAAGTAGTTTTACTTGCCTAATCATAACAATCAACCGTTGGGATGGAATTGGAAAATACATGCCCAGCAAGTACATTTAGCTTTCCCGGCCATTTCAGACCATATTCCTAAGTTAGATTTTGTTTTTTGGCGAGTACTCCATAATAATTGAATGCGAGTACTGGTAGTGATTTAGAAGTAGGATCAGGACATACTTTGAGGAGGGCTTCCATCATGCCACAAGAAACCAGGGCTTCCCCTCCAGCATCATAGCTGGCCAGGTGGTAGAGGAAGGAGAAGAGCGCAGTGGCAAACTGGTGTGGGTAGGGCTCCATCAAAGGGTCTGAGGAAAAGAACCATGACACGTTAGCAAATGACCATCATGCATTTATTAAACAGAACTGGTTTGTTTGTTTTCTCTGCCATGCACTGGAAAAGTGTCATATGGAAAGTTGACGTTTTGACCTCCTCACCGATCATTGCTTGTATACAGTTGCGCACCAACACGGGCAGGAAGCCGTGGTACGAGGCGGTGCCGGTGCAGTCGATAATGTTGGAAAGCTTGGGCGTCCTCTCCAGATGGACGATCGAAGTTAAAGTGCGCAAAGACGCTGCCTTGATATCCTGAAGAGCAAAAGCAGCAGATATTTCCGTAAAGTTTATAAAATTCTACATGAGGGACTCGATGAAATGGATGAAACAAGAATGGACAACATGCTGTTGAAAGCAATCTTGCTCTGCCGACAGCCATGATAGCATCTTATTGAATGTAATTTCACACAGTACTGCTAACATTGCATGCAGCACACACTTCCAAGTGTAACAACAGAGTGATGAAGCAGAGATCTTACCACAAGCTGTTTGTCTGTAATCTGTAGAACATCCACCAGCTCCTCTATCAAGCCATTATATAGAATACTGTTGGCTGACTCCTGGAGTGCATTAGAGTACACTGCAAGGAAACACAAGAACAATTCAGCACTTAAAGGAGAATTTCGCTATTTTTCAACCCTATTTGTGTAATTTGTTGTGTTTAACACATTTTTGAAATGGGTGCAGTATTGACAAAGATCACAGCCGGGCATGCCCCTCCTACCTCAGCAGCCTGAACGTACGTCCACTAAACAAGCTTATTGTTGCAAAGAACACAGGCTCAGATTGTTATTGTAAAAGAGAGCGAAAGTGAACGCTTGTGTTTACCTTGCTTGTTCACCCACTCTCTCTGTCACTGTTGCTCCTCTTAGCTGTCTCTCCATGTCCAGCTCTTCAAGTTTGTATCCATATAACGTTACTCCAGCTCAAATAAATACGGGCGGCCATCGAATCCAAATGCTTCGTCCATATTCTCAAAATCAGCTAAATATTCAGCCATAACTTCCTAAATCTATTGGCTACGCCTTCTGTTACCTTACTCCAAGCGAAACATGGTGGCGTGCACCGCCACAGCAACGCAACTCTCACGAGACTTGGTTACCGCGATCTGGGATCTACCAACGCAACTCTCACGAGACTTGGTTACCGCGATCTGGGATCTACCAACGCAACTCTCACGAGACTTGGTTACCGCGATCTGGGATCTACCAGGAAGCAGGCAGCTGGAGGTAAAAAGAAGCTCTTCCATTTCGCTCTCTATCATATAATAACGAGATGAGCCTGTGCGTGGCGAAAATAAGCTCTTTACAGGACGTACATGCTCGGTGTGGCTATGCCCCCGTCCGCCTCTGTTACAGCCTGTTGCGCGGCTGGATCTCACTCTCATCAATTTAAAACAAATCTGATTCTAATTGGTCTTTTTTTTTTTTTACAAAAATAAGGTCCAGGTTGAAAAATACAGAATTCCCCCTTTAAACTCAAGGCAAAAAGCCTTGGTCACTCTATGGTAGGAGAAGGGCCTCTATTCACCCAGTATAGAGATGGCGTGCAGTCGAGCTTGCACGGCCTGTAGCCTCTTCTTGTGATTGGAGAAGCCATGCGCCAGTCGAATGTGTGTGAACAGCAGGGTCTGCTTGTCTTTCGGGATGTTGTACATCACTGTCAGCGACTCCATGATCTCAGACGGGCTCTCTGAAATCTAACAGACACACAATACACAAAGACGTACAAGCAGAGGTGTGAGCAGAAGCATCCGGTTGCCATGACATTCATTATTTGCTATGAGACAATAAGGAGAATCAAATTTTACCTTGTCAAGCTGCTCGATGTGAATATAGTGTAGTGTGTTACTACTTGTCTGTTGCAGGGAGGAAGGTTCACAAATGGTAGAATTAGTAAACAATTTGCAAACAAATCAGAGGCAACAATATTTGTCAAATATTATATACATTTTGTGTTATAAGTGCATAAAGAAATGTTTTGGTTGTTACCTTCCTCTCTACCTTGACCTCAGGGCCTGGTTCAGCGTAAAACTCAAAGTGCAGTGTGGTGGCACTGGGAGGGTACTTCTGTTTATGTGCCAATGTGAGCAAGCATGGGGAGAGGAGGGGAGAGAAGAAGAACTTTATGAGTAAAGCATAGACACAGTGCATGAAATAGGCCACGCCCATCACGGGGGAAAGCGCTCCATTCACTCCCATACACCAGCATCATTTCCTTTGAATTAAACATAGCTAAAAGCTGTTTGTGTGGTGGGCTGCACAGAAAAATCGCAAATAAAAAAAATGTTGTTCTCCCGAGCAAAACAAGGAAGCCATTGAGAATTGGCAAGAAGAAAAATGTGGATCTAGCTGTCAATGAAGTTGGAGTGTTCATCTTCCGTATATATGATCTTTGCGTGCAACACCCGACGAATCGATGCACGCGACATAGGAGAATGCCAGGATTGGGGGGGGGTTTTTTGTTTCCCCCCGTTTTGGGCGTGGTTTCTGAATGATAACGCGCTCCGCAGTGTCTCTATGATCGGTCTAATCATTCCAAAGCAGCAAGCAGTTATTTGAGACCGTTATTGAGCATTAGTGACAAACGCTTACCGCCATAGGCAGGTCCCTGCAGCACTCTGCCAGACCAAAGCCATTCTCCTTTCCTCCCCAGCTCTACAAGAGAACACAACACCAATGAGCAAAAATAAGCTCCCTGTCTTAACGGTCATCATGGCAATAGTAAAGTGATGGCATTGAGCAGTCAGCAGAACAGAACCTCAGCCAGGTGTTGCAGACGGGCCAGTAGAGGGGTTCTCTTGTCCGAGCCCAGTCTTGTGATGTAGTTGGAACGCTTACTGAACACATAGAGCAGGTTCAGCACCGACAGGACCACCTGCATGTCACATGACGCTAGCAAGGTGGTTAAGTGCTGTAAAAGGAGGATTTGGGGGTGGGGGGGAGGGGACAGAGGGTGAAAAGTTAGTGATGAGGTGTATTTCCTTCACTCTGATAGGTGCATGGTCCAGAAGAGAGGGCGTGGTTTGGCTTCCAGCCTACCTCTATGGAGCTGTAGAGGTGCCTGGAGAAGCTATACTCAATGAGCAGAGCTGTGAAGTTGAGCACTGCCAGCAGCAGGGCTTTGAGCTGGCCGTTGTCTGGACGGTCACACACCAGCAGCCAGGACATATTCTCCACCGTCTGGCCCGCGTCACACAAGATGCCATCGAAGCGGTCCAGCAGGTCCACCCAGTGGTATAGTTCACACTGTTGAAATCCGAAGGCAACATTTTAACCCACTGACGTAGCAAAGCAGGGTCCAAAATTAACCTTTTTAACAAGAAATATTGACGATTCAATTTTGATATCCAGAATGATTTTCACTGAACTGTCTTTATTGATATATTTTGCTCTGTAACTTTCTCATCCTTGTTTAATTGTGAAGCTTAGCTTGTAGCAAATAGGGTATAGATCAGTGTTTCTCAAACTTTTTCAGACCAAGGATCACTTAAACCAATGAAAAAAACTCAGGGACCACCTAACTCCCAAAACATCCCCAAAAACAATAGCCCTACTACTTCAACTGTAAATTACAAATTACAGGCTAATTAAATGACAAATAGCAGTACAATTAATCAAATTTGTGGCTTCCCACAATTATGAAAACAAGATAACCAATATAAAAAATATATACAGTGGGTTCGGAAAGTATTCAGACCCCCTTAAATTTTTCACTCTTTGTCATATTGCAGCCATTTGCTAAAAGCAATTAATTTCATTTTTTTCCTCGTTCATGCACACACAGCACCCAATATTGTCAGAAAAACACAGACTTGTAGACATTTTTGCAGATTTATTACAAAAAAACACTGAAATATCACATGGCCATAAGTATTCAGACCCTTTGCTGTGACACTTGTATATTTAACTCGGGTGCTGTCCAATTCTTCTGATCATCCTTGAGATGGGCCTACACCTTCATTGTGCTTAATTATATAGATTGGACTTGATTGAAAAAAGCACACACCTGTCAATATAAGACCTTACAGCTCACAGTGTAAAGTCAGAGCAAATGAGAATCATGAGGTCGAAGGAACTGACTGAAGAGCTGAGAGACAGAATTGTGGCAAGGCACAGATCTGGCCAAGGCTACAAAAAAATTCTGTTGCACTTAAGGTTCCTAAGAGCACAGTGGCCTCCATAATCCTTAAATGGAAGAAGTTTGGGACGACCAGGACTCTTCCTCGAACTGGCCGTCCGGCCAAACTGAGCATCTGGGGGAGAAGAGCCTTGGTGAGAGAGGTAAAGAAGAACCCAAAGATCACTCTGGCTGAGCTCCAGAGATGCAGCAGGGAGATGGGACAAAGTTCTAGAAAGACAACCATCACTGCAGCCCTCCACCAGTCGGGGCTTTATGGCAGAGTGGCCCGACGGAAGCCTCTCCTCAGTGCAGAACACATGAAAGCCCGCATCGGGTTTGCCAAAAAACACCTGAAGGACTCCCAGACTCTGAGAAATAAAATTCTCTGGTCTGATGAGACCAAAATCGAACTTTTTGGTCTTAATTCTAAGCGGTATTTGTGGAGAACACCTGGCACTGCTCATCATCTGCCTAATACCATCCCTACAGTGAAGCATGGTGGTGGCAGCATCATGCTGTGGGGGTGTTTTTCAGCTGCAGGGACAGGACGACTGGTTGCAATTGAAGGAAAGATGAATGCAGCCAAGTACATTGATATCCTGGACAAAAACCTTTTCCAGAGTGTTCACGACCTCAGAATGGGCCGAAGGTTCACCTTCCAACAAGACAATGATCCCAAGCACACAGCTAAAATAACGAAGGAGTGGTTTCAGAACAACTATGTGAATGTTCTTGAATGGCCGAGCCAGAGTCCTGACTTAAATCCAATTGAGCATCTCTGGAGAGACCTGAAGATGGCTGTCCACCAACGTTCACCATCCAACCTGACAGAACTGGAGAGGATCTGCAAGGAGGATTGGCAAAAGATCCCCAAATCCAGGTGTGAAAGACTTGTTGGATCATTCCCAAGAAGACTCATGGCTGTATTGGCTCAAAAAGGTGCTTCTACTCAATACTGAGCAAAGGGTCTGAATACTTATGGCCATGTGATATTTCAGTGTTTTTTTGTAATAAATCTGCAAAAATTTCTACAAGTCTGTGTTTTTCTGACAATATTGGGTGCTGTGTGTGCATGAACGAGGAAAAAAATGAAATTAATTGCTTTTAGCAAATGGCTGCAATATGACAAAGAGTGAAAAATTTGAGGGGGTCTGAATACTTTCCGAACCCACTGTATGTAATTTATTTTAGTTAGTCTATTTACCTTTTTTTTACATTTATTTCTCCTGTTCAGTTCAAATATATTCAAAGTTCAAAGAAAGTTTTTTCAAGTTCAATAAATGCACAATGTTGCCAAAGTCAAAAAGGCTATCTTTTGCCATCTTCAAGTCGCATTCAGTGATGTTTTTGTGTTCAAATAAGTGTTAAATGGCTCTATATTCTGACAGCAATTACTGAAATAGTGTTTGGTCAGTAACTTGGAACTCCCAACCACCCGCTGTACTCTGTCTCTCTCCTGTAGCCCTGCAGGCAGAGTGGAGGTATCTCCACAACCTTAAGTCGTAGAGAGTCAGGCGTGGTGTCATTGGATTCGGGGTGAAAAAATACATATAGTCCTTTAAAAGGCATCGTGATCTGACCTTGAGTTTCCCAGAAAATGTCAACATTTCTCTGATTGGATAGTGGGAGGTAAAAAAAAAGGAAAGAAATATAAATCTACTCGCGGACCACTAGGGGGCGCCCGCGGACCACCAGTAGTCCGCGGACCACTGTTTGAGAAACACTGGTATAGATGAAAGTCTGGCAGAACAGTTAGACAGTATCGTCACCTGTATGATTGATGCGCAGATGGCATTAACGTCGTGAATATTAGTATGTTGGACTGCAAACATCTACAAGACAGGTAGGCTTATTGTTCAGGTGAAAATCTCACAGTAGGCTAAACAATAACCACTCGGTGGAGAAGTAACATTAGATTATTCTGCATGCATGTTTACCGTGTCTTAACAGTCAAATGAACGTATTCACCGAAGCATAATTACAACGGAAAATTGAAAATAAAATATATTTGAAAAAATATAACTCTGCGTGTCGCGCTATTGACGATCCGGGTGCTGAAATGCGCTCACAGCTGAGTTCCGCCTTTTCTTTCTGCCAACATCACATTAATTAGCATTTAAAAATCGACCGTCCACGCCATGCTTCTAATAATCGAGAAATGTCGACACCCCTAGTCTGCAATAGCCTAATTAACTAATTGATCACAAACATCCCTGATATTCTCCGACTGCCATATCTTCAAATTCCCTGACTTTTCCTATCAGAAATACACTCGCAAAAGTGCACGATATTTAAGAAATTCCTTCACCAATGGGAACCTTGATATGACTGCATGTGAATAGGTGCTCCTCCCCCACATCGCTCCATGGCTTACCTTGCCAATATTCCAGGTCTTGATGTGTTGCAGTTCAATCAGAAGTTGCTCATCGCTGCAGGCCTTGAGCTTCTCGATGAGTGTCCGGCAGTCGGCAGGCTGCGTGGTACAGAGAAGAGAGCATGAGGGCAAAGGACGGCCAAGCAGGTCACAAGGACCACCACTGATTACGGAGGAAGCATTATGCATATTACGCATATTATGATTCATTATACTCACAGCTTCCGTGGGGGTTTTCTTTAACTTGCTTCTGTCGACCTTCATTGTCGATACTTTCTATTTGTTGCTCCTGTTGAGAAATGACAAGTCATGCTATTGTATTAGAAACACCATGATGTGTGTGTAATGCAAAATATCAACTTCACATAAAGTTATTATTATTCAACATGTTTTGAAACAAATGTTCAACTTCATAACGCTTTCAAATGAATACTACAAGGGATTCATAGGTTTAGACGAGGGATGGGAATCTTTGATAGAGGGCCACATTTTCCCCCTCACTACCAGAGGGCCAGATTGTGACTGTGTCGTTCAACCAGTAGGATACTGTAACCCCATCACTCAATTACCCCTATTATAGCTACTTATTTGATGAAAATAATGAAATGTAATCAGAGATTTGTATACAAACATTTCTATTTTTCATATTCAAATGCAATTAGTAAGGGTTGGGCTACCTTGTTTTTTAAAGGATAGAACCCATTATCATTCAGATATCTTGAGGTCAAGGGCAGGTTTTCCCTCACCAACATTTAGCCTATGGAGCATTATTTATTTATCCGCCTTCCTGACTAGCTAGCATGACATGGTTGGTACCAACGGATGCCTTATGTCTTCCAGCTTCATATGATACCAGAAACTTCACTACAGCCCGCTTCAAGGTGACCAGATGTCCCGAGACCAGACGTCACCGATTTTCAGGTGACAGACCCCATTTTTGGTGACTCCTCACTCTTTCAGAGGCTCTAGCCAGCTAATTTTTAAAGCTAGAGTGAAGATACTTATATCACATCTCCAAATGTCAAACAAATCATAGCATCAGCCTACATTTTTCTACGGTGTTCCTCAAGGTCTTGATGTCTTAATGTGGCATTTTGGAGGGATAACAGTACATAGTTTATTACAGTACAACCACTACCGTGGTCACAAATACATAAAACTGGAATCACCCCACTTTTTCTATTTTCTAGATAATAATATTGGATATTTTAATATGTTGACTGCCCAACTGGAAATGTCCCCAATTTCTATTTCAGAAATCTGGTCACCTTACACTACAGCCATTTGATTTGCATCACTATGAAATCGGGAGATTAATAGAGGAGACATTTTACCAATCAGGAGCACAGCGGGAGTCAGGGTAAAAAATAGGGAGACTCCCGTGAAAATCAGGAGTGTTGGCAGGTATGTGACATTCTTTGTTTTCCCTCTAACCGCCTTAAAAAAAAAAAAAAAAAAAAATTACTCGAGGGCCCATCCCTGGTTTAGACTACTAGGCATCTCGCACAGTACGCGCACTCGATTCCTAGGCTCGCCCGCTGCACTGGCTCGCTACTCGCCCGCCCTGCAGCTCGCTATGCGGCCTCGCCCGCAGCTCGGCTGCTGCGTGGCCTTGCCTGCGCTATTGGCATGCGCATGTGTTGCTCTCAAAATGTTATTGCCCTTAAGTTAACATGCATGCGGGTGTGTGTGCCCCTTACGTTTACATCAGTACCTATGACATCATCAGCGATGTCATAAGATGATTATGCTCTTATGACATCACTGATGACATTATCAGTGATGTCACAATACCTCTAGGCTCCTATGACATCGTCAGTGGGACAAAAATTTAAACAGAGATTGCCCTAAGCCCATATTGATTATACAACAATGAATGTGGCACTTACAGTAAGTAATTTGGCAATACCCAGTTAACAGCATATTCCGTTCACGTTACCTGCAAAATGATAGATTTCATTAATTTGCCCAGTTTCTGGTGCAACATAAGCATTAACAGTTTCCAATAATCAAGACACCTCAAAGCATTATTCACCACAACATATTTACTTTAAATACAGTGTAAGGAAAGTTATGCCAATGTATAACAATGGAGAGTGGGATTCAATGACATCAGAAGCACGTTATAAGCAGTCAAATGAATGCACCAGTCACGGTTATCATGGCAAATCATACATTAGTAGAATAAATACCAACACACCTACAGATACATACATGTCACATACATGAACAACATTCAACCAACAGACAACCAAGTAGCAAAGTAGTAAATAAATCCTGAATTGTGGCAGCACATCCAACTAATAAGCAAGGAGGTCAACACGGTGAAAAATCGTTTGCAAAAAATGTCTAATAGCTGACGATTATGCACAATCATTGGCTAGCACTGCAGGTAATGCTTGTTTACGTTAATGCTGGTTACCAGGCGAGTTTCGTTTATCACCGAGCAGACCAAGGCAGCGAATTGGAGGCTAGCAATGTTAGCCAACGTTACATACGACACAATGTTAATTTAGGTTGGGCCCAAATTGATAGCCTGAAACATTTAGTTACGACTACGAGTGCTAAAGATTCAAACGTTGTCCCATGAAAACAGACCGCTAATATGCCTCGTTAACGGTTCGCTTTCAGCTAAGTTAACATGTACTCAAGTGACTTGACACTGACAGGTTAAAGTTATAGCTACCAAGCTAACGTTAGCCCTCTTGCTAGCGGGATATTTATCCATGAAAAGCCACACATTTGACGAACTAACGTTAGTCGCCGTGGAAGGGGCTGACTTGGTAACCTGGCTAGCAACACGACGGCCAAAACAAAACCTGGCTTAACGTTCGAACCGAAGCAAAGCATTTGCTCGATAACGTAAAGCTTCAAGGAGTTGCTGCTAGCGATTAACCAGCTAACGTTAACAGCTAGCTACCGGTAGCAGAGGATCTTCCCTGAAATGACTTGAAAGCAACAAATTATCACATGAGCTAATGAAATCAGTTCGGATAACCAGCTAATGTTAACTTGGGAAACATGTCAAGCGTACTAATTATAAGGCTCAAAATGCGTGTTTAGCGGTTATGCCGCTGCTTTCAGTTGTCCAGACATCACAGAGTCACCATGCTGTCCTGACCTGACTGCTCACTAATTTAGTCCGAGGATGCATACAGGCCGCAGAAGAGAAGCCCGCAATCTCCACTCTGCATCCCCGCTCACAATTCAACAGATAACGTTACCGTAAACATTTAGCTCGATGCTCCGGGCGACAACAAAATACTTGAATGTGTGTCAAACAACCGCTACTTGTATTCAGATACTTTGTCAAGGTTTTTATTCTTCTTACCCCGGCCTTTCAGCAGCTAGACAGTCAGTCGTAGCACGCGCTGGCTAGCTAGCAAGCTAGCTAGTTGAGTAGCAGCAAGCAGAAACGCATAATAACTCGCTGAATCATTCCCAGACGGGTCTAATAACGTGACACTGCGAGTTGGTGCTCTCGGTTTTCGTACTTAGGGCAATTAGTGTGTAGCTACCGGCTCGGGAGGACACAAGTGTGTTCATCGGGTCCGTTAGATAATGTTCATTTTTTCGGAGAGTATGCGCGCGTGTATCCGTAGCATGTAGGCACTAGCTGTTGGCACAGTCATCATGACTCTGGGTAGTGTGCAAAAAGTGAATAACGTTACGGCAGGCAGGGACTGACTGGGCTAGCCACTGTTTATCGATGCCATGCAGAATCTTTGGTTTACTGTAGGAATGCAATAACTCCCCTCAACGCGACCCTTAAGTGGACACTCCATAGCAAATATAGGGTACATAACACTAAAGCAATTTAGATGGTCTATAATCTGTATTATTCTAATCAATTATATATCCATCTTTCATCCATCGTTTTATTTATGTGCATCACAACTTTGGAGGTATGCCGTCTGATGGTCAACAACAGTGATATAAATACTTGATAATATACATACTGCAATATTAATATCTAGTACAAAAGTACAAAACACTAAAACCCACATTGAGTATATTCTGTTAACTGGGCTTACAGTTGGTTATGACTGGAACTATTAATAGCATAGGCCCATTTCACAGCAACCGTTTTGAGGTGGTAAAGCAGGTGTAACAAATGACATTAAGAAGGGCCCTGGCACTGGTACACCTAAATGGAATGGAACCATCATGGTATTGATTACACCTGCTTACCACCTCAAAACGGTTGCTGAGAAATGGGCCAACAGAAACATTAAAGGGATAGTCCCACTTTTTGAGAGATTCACATATTTGCCATATTGCCCATACACAAACAAGATAAACAATGTCTTTACCGTCACTCTCCGTGCAGTACCCTGTGAGGTACAGCCCTCCAGTTAGTTAGATTCACAAATTAATGGGAGATACCGGTACAGTCAGCCCCCCATTCAAGTCACCAAAAACACACATTCTAACAGCGCCAAAAAGATCTATGTACATGTTGTGACTCGTGTACTCACCTGATGAAATATCCTCATGACATAAAAGTGAGCAAGTGGGCTCTGTCTGTCTGTTTACATTTTTGTCCCACTGATGATGTCACAATGCCTATGACATAATCAGTGCCTATGACATCATCAGTGATGTCATAAGATGATTTTTCAGTAATGATGTCACAGATGACATCACTGATGATGTCAGATGGGAAGTTGAGCAGTTGTGGGCTGCACATGCCAATAGATTGTGGATTAGATTGTGATAGTGTATTTAATATGAGAAGGACCGTTTCACAGAACTTTGGATTCTTATTTCATCACGTGGTGAGTACACGAGTCACAACATGTACATGTGAGTGTTTGTGGCGCTGTTGTAATGTGTATTTTGGGCGACTGAACGGATGTACCGGTCACCCCCATTGTAATGCTAGCTAAGTAGCAGCGATGGCTCTTTGTAGGGCACGCAGATTGAAAATAAAACCATGTGCATTCTAGTTTTGATATCGACATTATGACAAATGGCCTAAACTCCCAAAATGTTGGCGTATCCCTTAAACACCCCAATTTTTGTTGCACTGATCAGTCAAGCACACTGAGCGCAGTAATAGTATGGATAAAGTCATCCTATGTTCCCTCAGCCTTGTTCCCTCATGAATCCCCCCCCATCCAAATTATGCCTCTTATGTTCCCTCAGCAATCTTAGCATCGGGGTTAGGTACGCAAAATTAATTTTCCCAGGATGGCGAAGGCATGGCCCACCCTATTCTGCCTCTAGGTTACGTTTAGGCATGGAGACTTGGGGACTGATGCTTGGTTAGATTTAGGCATGGGGAGCGACAATTGGTTACATTTAGGCATGACAAGTGATGATTGGTTAGGTTTTAGGCATGAAGAATGATGATTGGTTAGTATGTTTGGTTAATATGTAAGGTACTGAAATGAGGGAACATAGGGCTGAGGGAACATAGACACGCTCCTGCATGGATCAACACTTCGCCTACAATTAAAATAGCCACTTTCATATCGCATAACTCTTCAGTTAGCTCAGTAGATGTAAAGCCTTGTGCAGATGGTACATTCAAATGGTACATATATATATGTAAGGGATAATGTATACTGAGCCGGTGATTACTGTGGAAATAATGACCGACAGGTGAATGATTTAGCCCGACGCGCAGCGGAGGGCTAAATCATTCACCTGAAGGTCATTATTTCCAGTAATCACCGGCTCAGTATACATTATCCCGCTTAGAACACGGCCTACAACTAAATCATTCAATAATCTGACAAAAATAATTATTCAAATAGATTTTTTAATAGCGTTTTCAACACAAAGCGGTTTCATTCGTAATTGGCACACAAGACACCACATCTGCCTTGGCCTAATTAGTAGCGTCTGCGGACAAAATGCTCTTACCAACTGATTAATCCAGGTGTGGCAGAGCAGCGGTCGGTTGTCGAGAAATAATGACCGGTGAATATTGTTGATTGACCAATCAGAATCGAGTATTCGAGAGAGCCGTGTTCTAAATATATATATACACTCCTTTGATCAGAGAGGACAGCCTGACGCAGGTGCTTGGAGGGAGAGAAGCAAATGCACAGCACACACGCCTCTCCACTGTCGTGAGAGTTATTGCCCAGTGCCACACGTTTTAAGTTGCATTGTTTTCGCATCGAGGCAATGTCGATGAGATGTTGGCTCACACTTGTGTCTGCAGATGCACATAGGAGCGTGCCGTGCATGTTGTCTGTGTTTCAATAACGAATGCACATAGGAGCGTGCATGTTGTCTGTGGAGCGTGCATGTTGTCTGTAAGGAGCGTGCATGTTGTTTGTAAGGAGCGTGCATGTTGTCTGTGTTTCAATAACGAATGCGTCCTCGTGACGTGCCTGTTCAATGCCGACCAATTAAATATTCCTGCTGGTTGCTGCAAAGTCGACCGCGACGATTTGATTGGCCCCGCTAATTTGTGCGGTATGGGAAAAACTCAATAACGTGTGTGTAGAGCCAGTATAGAGGGTATGCACGGACATCACTTTCCCACCAGAACACGCCCCCTCAATCGGGACTGAGTGGCAAAACCTATGGGCAAAACATTCAGCAGGTTGAAGGTTCCTCTCTGTTGTTTGGAGCAGCAGGTGTCATTTATCTAGGCTGATTACTGCATTCAAAATCGGTCTTGCTGCCACTCATACCGCTTTCAGACAGACACGGTTCTGGTTCTGGCTCTGGCTCCGTTCTGTAGTCTCAGAACCTTGGTGCTTTCTGGCGAACCAACCCGTGTTCACACCAGTTTAAGCGGAACCAAAGTGGGAGGACATTATTCGGTAGTCCTTGAGTTTTTTAAGTTTATTAATTATTTGGTCTGGTGTTCGAGTGAACCCAGCCTTGGCCATCTCTTCCGCAAGTTCGGCATACGACTTGCTCTTTCTTGTACTGCTTTCTAGCTTTTCTTGAGATTCGGTAGATGCCCAAATCGCCACTAAACATTTGGTTTCCTCAGGAGACCACTGCAAATTATTTTTCTCCATGTTGTCACTGCCTTCTTCTCCTTCCTGCTCGTTTTCACAGCCTAGAATGAGACACGCCCACTGATGATGTCACGGTTCCCAAGGAAGAACCAACTTTTCAGGTTCCGAACCAATTATTTTCTCTGTCTGAACGCGCCGGCCGGTTCAAATTTGGGTTCGGGAACCGGAACCGGCACGGAGCCCTATCAGTGGGTGTGACCACACAGTAGTTGGGTTTCCATCCACCTGTTTTTATGCAAAATTTCAAATTGCGCATTAAAATCCTGAGTGGAAACACCAGAAAATTTGATAAAACCGATAAAGGGAAATGCGATAAATGCAGTGGAAACGGCTTTAGCGAATCTGTAACCAAACTCCATTCAAAAACATGCCGTTTTAACGGAGGAAGACAGCGGGATAACCGGCGACTCACATACAGAATTTACATTTTATTAATTTACAGTAACCTCTCCGTGGATTATATATATATGGCGAATTGAAGAGTTAGAGCCGTTAAATTAATATGTGTGTGGGGGGGGGGGACAAAGAACAAAAGAAAAAAATTACTAAACTAAACTTTACCACTATTCCTTCAGAAGTTGTAGCTGTCATAGACTGTGTTGCATAGTTGATTGCTCTATTGCTGACAAAAATGTGTTATTGTAAGTCGCTTTGGATAAAAGCGTCTGCCAAATGACGTAATGTAATGTAATGTAATGTTTTTCATAGCGAGACAACAACACACGTGTAACAATAGCAGCTCAGCAGAGGCAGACAGCAGTGCGCTCTCCGTCACCAAGCTTCCGTCATGATTTGATCCACTTCAGTCTGAATATCAGGCGAGGATGTTTTTCTCTTTACCTCACATTTATTCAGAGAACAGGGTCATTTCCCTCGTTTGAGGGTTTGACTTAGGGATGCACCGATATGAAAATTTTGGCCGATGCCGATAACCGATATTAACATTGCTGTTATGGCCGATAACCGATATTTACCGATGTCGATATGATCTGTATAAAACCACATTTTTATGATCATCACATTTTGTACATACTGAAAAACACATGTTAACACTGAATTTGAAAAAGTTATGCATTTCTTTATTTGCAAAGCCTTTGGAAAAGCCCATAAATCATAGATTTACTGCATTATTTCATATCAATGTGAAGAATTTGGCTGATAATGATAACCGATATTAACATTGCAACATCTGACCGATACCGATATGACCGATATGTTAAAAAATCGGCCGATACTGGCCGATACCGATATGATTGCCGATATATCGTGCATCCCTAGTTTGACTGGTGTCTGGCGGTGTTTTAATCACGTCAATGAATTGCCCCTCCTCTTTACCATTCCTGATATTACACATAACGGTAGTGGGTGGACACGTGCATAATACCGCATTTTCTTTTGTCGACTTTCTGAAAATGCGATGAAAAGTTGCGATACCTTTGGATGGAAACCCAGCTAGTGACTTCTGCCTGTGACGTCATGTGCATACCCTCAATTGCCTCATTGCAGCTTGTAAAATTTAAACGAGCAATATCTGACACTGACTGAGTGGTCCAAGTTTTTGTGTGTTTGTGTTGTTGACATTTTCAAGAAGTAGGTTTCCAATGCTTATTTTAATTCTAGATAAATAGCTGGAGAGAGCCAAAGTGCCTGGCAGTGAACAGAATACCAAGAACCCTCCAACTTGGTGTTGCAGTGCAACACATTCCTCTGCTTCTATGCTGCAAAGCCATACCTGCTGATGTCTATTTCTGGAAATAAGGGAGATTTTTCCAGCACAATAATTCCTGCCTCCCCAAAACACATGGGCCCTCATTTATCAAACAAGCGCATAAACCAGCACAGATCCGAGCAGAGAAATCACCTTATGCCAGGGTTCACATGTGATTCACGAAACGGGCAAATCTCACCAATCACAGCGTAAGAATGAGCAGGTGTTGATAAATGTGGCGGTTGGAAACAATTGTCATTTAAATAACACGCCGCTAAATATTCTCGGTTCAGAGGCCTCGCCCCCCCAGATTTCACGACATGACATGGCCTGGCAAGGCGGAGAAGACTTCTCTGACCTCAAAATAGAAAATATAATATGATGTCGCAAGTACATTTGAACCAATTTGTTTTATTTGGCAGCCTGGAAATTGCCATTAAATGTGACTGACCCCCTAAAGTCATGTTGTAAGATGTATATAATATTCTACTTTGAATAATAATTTGAGTCTGATATGGTTTTTCCACACAAATGACCTTGTTAAAATCCTTAAAATGACATCTCCCTCATAAAGAAAAATTCCAGTCTATGAATATGCAAATATACATCTCAAAAGTTTTCCTGCTGTACACAAGATGTCGCCTACTTCACTGTAAAGTCCATTCTCAGTGTATGTGCACCAGGGTTGTACAGTCAGTTCTACAGTTCTCCTAGCATATGCTATTAAAAATTATTCTGTGCAAGAGATGAAATATGCATCCACTCGCACGGGTGCTACTGGAGATTAAGAAATAGATTTTGTGTTTATGATTGCAATTTGCGACATAAACGTTAATGCTGGATATGCTAAATAATACGTTTAATAATAATGCATATGCATCACGTTTTTATTTGTTATATTTTGTGAGTAAAATCTGTTGACGCTTCTGTCCAGAGTGCTCGGATCTGAGATAAAATGGTCAGACTGAATTTATGACCACACCCATTTAAAGATTTTGCAACTGTTCGACTGATCGATAAGCAGTATCGATCACTGTAGTAGCAGGCTTACAATTTTTGCTTACTAGCACCAGTGCTACCATCTAATAAAGTAAGCATACTGTGCACTGGAGACTTCAAGTTTGCAGATCACACTTTTGTAAGTTGAATATTGGACAAGGGGGCTTCCGAACTATTTGTGATGACACAAATCATGCTCATAGGCCCCACCCCCTAAAATTGGATTTTCAATGAGCATAGAGGAACTTTCGCCTTTCAGCAGACAAGTGGGGGGGGGGGGGGGGGGGGGGGGACTGAAAATATTTTGACATTTAAATGCGCCTCATTGCTTTGAATTTAATTACTGGCTGAATTTTATGATACCATATTCTAGGACGGTATTGGCTGTGGTATCAGATATTGGTGGCAGTTCGGTGCATGCATCCCTTCTAGTCCACTGCATTTAATCAAAATGTTTAGTTAATGTAGTAATTAGGTTAGCAGTACATACCAGAAACTGCTTTGGTTCAATAGCTCCATCATCCTCCTCCTTGGCTAGCTTTGCAGTCTCTTACCTATCTGAAAGCATAACATATATATAAATTAATAAATCACCAAAATCAGCTATGACAATTTGACAAAATAGAATTTACACAGCTATGGCACTGGTGAAACACATCAAAACTGGAATGATGACATGTGCAATAAAATACTCAATAATAATCAAAATGGTTATGCTAGTAGTCGTGGCATAATTTGGTTTCTTGATTTCCATTGCCTGAATGGACCCAGCACAAAATTTGCATTTTAAAATCAACATTTCTCATCCGGTGTGTTCTTACAAGAGTGTCATTTTCTTTCATTATGTTTGAAAATATGTGGTCCTTCTAAGGCATAATGTAAACAGTGAATCTCATCCCCCACCATCTATACAGGTACACCAGTAGGAAATCTAAGGTCAAATGTTTACAGCAACAGTGATCACCCCAATTGTTTTTTTTCCTCCAATTTCCCCCCATTTTCTCCCCAATTGTACTTAGCCAATTTTTCCCCCTGCTGGCCCGGTCGCTGCTCCACCCTCTGCCGATCTGGGGAGAGCCGTAGACTAGCACCATGCTTCCTCCGACACATGTGCAGTTGCCAGCTGCTTCTTTTCACCTGACAGGGGGGAGCTTCACCGGTAGGACGTACCACGTGGATCATGCTATTCCTACCAGTTCCCTTCCGCCCCGACTGACCAGAGGAGGCGCTAGTGCAGCGACCGGGACACATACACCCCCAATTCGGCTTCCCACCCCCGGACACAGCCAATCGTGCCTGTATGGACGCCTGACCAAGCCAGAGGTAACACAGGGGTGCGAACCTGCGACCCTCATGTTGGTAGGCAGGGAATCTACTAGGGGTGGGGGAAAAAATCGATTCACCTAAGTATCGCGATTTTTAATGTCACGATTTTTTGAATCGATCTTTTATTCCAGAATCGATAATCGCAAAAAAAAAAAAAAAAAAAAAAACTTTTTTTTTTTGGTGCTTGCAGTCAGGCCACTCACTGAACAACAGGCCAGGCGCCGCCTACTGGTTTACTAGTGGTTTTATTACTTTATTAGTTAGTCTGAAGTAATAATTACACTTCAGGGTTAAAGTGGGTGCATCTCATTGTAAAATTGGACTTCAAACGGCCCAAATCTGGCTTCAAACGGCCCAAATTGGGCTTCAAGCGGCCCAAATTTCACACGCGTCGGCCCATATCGGCCTGGCCTGCTTGGTATCTAATGCCCTGCCTGAATTATGATCCCAGTCCGCCCCTGTTTTTAACTATATCGCCCAACCCTACTCATGATATATACGGTAATATACAGTCTCTAGTGTATGATTCAACTTTTCCCATGTTCTAATCTAGTGTAAAAAAGCAAACAAACTGAAAAAATAAAAGAAAAAAATAAACAAAAATCGCAATAAATCGTAATATCGAATCGCAATAATCGTAGAATCGCAATACTTAAGAATCGCAATATAAATCGAATCGGCACCCAAGAATCGTGATAGTATCGAATCGGGAGATAAGTGAATCGCCACAGCCCTAGAATCTACCACTACACTACCCAGATGCCCTGATCACTTCAATCGTCTTGATAAATACTGTGATCATGCTTATCTTACTACTGTACTATCATATTGGTTACGGCGGGCCCGGTTCCGCGGCGCACAATTGCTCGAGTGACATCACTGATGACATCAAAATTGCTTGAGTGACATCACTGATGACATTACAATTGCTCAAGTCTGTGGGTCTATCCATTCTTACCAGATGCGTGGGCTGGAAAACACCAGCTCATCACTCCCTCTCAAGCTACTTGTCTGCCAACTAGCCTGCTCAACCCAGTCTTACTTTGTTATGCACACTTTCTGTAATGCCGTTGTCCTGTGAAACAGTGGATATGAACACTGAAATATGACTGTGCACTAATTAGCTGCCTGCAACTGGTTATCACACACACACACATTGTAAATACACAATGAATGTAAACAGTAGTGTTTAATTTAATACAGCAGACATCCTAAATGAAATTGAATCTTGATATTAATATTAATCTTAATGATCTACCAATTACATTTTTCAAATTAAATTCAAACAACACAAAGACAAAGATTAAAAGCCATCTAATTTTGGTGGTACATGCTCAGACATATTCAGAATAATGCAGACAAACATTTTATTTTACAGATCAATTATCAGCTTGTTTCTGCTTCAAAACTGGCCATTAATTGTCCAGTGTTGATGCAAACTAATGACTAGAATTATACACAAACAATTTGTTTCATCCATTGTTACATTAGGGTCAATTAAGAGGGCAAGCAACAGAAGGTCCTGCTGTTTTCGTGTCATCATCACAGTGGTCATGATGAGAGTTGGATCTGCAGGGAACAGAGACATTGTACACTCTGGCCTCGCCACTGAAACAAAAACTGCTATTGACCAGTAACGTTTTGGCCTGACGTTACTACGTGGACCACAGGAAGAGTAGCTGTTACCTCGCTAGCAACTAATGGGGGTGCAAATAAACAATAAACTACAGCTTGATTTGATCAAGTGCAGTTTAACTAACGTTACAAGAGAGCTGGGTGCCTCAAAGAAAGGAAATCGTTCTCCTTTCGTCCAACTGTCAATGTCAAAGTTATACTGAACAGACCAGACCTCTCAATCGATATGGAATGTCTACCACCCAAGCAGAAACGCACAACTAAGTTAGCTAACGTTAATGAGGAACTGTTAAGACCATCTGCACCAGAAGAATACACTTACCAAGGGGGTGACACCTTAATTTGTCAATTACAGTTAATAGCTAGCTAACTCATTGAGGCTGGATACCACCAGACTTACCTAACTAGCTGCTACCTAGCTAGCTATGTCAATGTAACGTTAGCGCTATTGGTTAGCAAAGTTAGGCTAACGTTGACGTTACTTGTTGTATTCCAATGGCTAGCACGTTTCATAAAGTCAAATCAGCAAGATAAGCATTGGAACTATCGGTCATTTTATCTTTACTATTCAACAGAACATTTCGGCAGCTATTAGCGAACATAACGTGACTAAATTGACAGTCGTACAGACACTCACATATCTATGGTACAGACGGAGCCGCACGCGCACGTACACACAGTGAACATGTCATGAGTGTGCGCGTAACATTGTGTGTGTGTGTGTGTGTGTGTGTGTGTGTGTGAGAGTGTGCGTAACGTTGTGTGTGCGTGTGTGTGTGTGTCGTTATGTTTGTGGGTTTCGCGCGAGGCGAGCTAACAGCTAGCAGTGAGGACACAGCAGCACAATGCTCTTTCTATCGGTGGTGGGATCATGGCTAAATTAAAAATGGCGGTTTACACAGCATAAGGTCCGGACTTTACCCTTAAAAAAAGCACTCGTTTTATTGTCTTGACGCCCGATTTTGGATGCAAATCACCAATGGGGCGGTTGAGCGAAGGCGACAAATGTATACTACTCGTCAGCTAACAAACCAAGTCCATTCTGTAGAATGTATCTTTCTGCTTACCTCGGATGCGTGCTACATTCAATTCTCCATCTTGCACTAGCGAGTAGAGTAGGGCAGTTTGGATCTCGCGAGAGTAATTGCTGCTGCGTTACTCAGTTTGGATCTCGCGAGAATAATTGCTGCTGCGTTACTCTGGGCACTCCCTTGTGGGGAAAAAAAAATATATATAATACTGGAGTGTCTATCTTGTGTCTATAACAGTGGTTCTCAAAATGTTTCACATGAAGGACCCCTAAACTGACAAAAATGAGACCAGGGACCCCCATTTGATAGGATTTTGTCCCACGGTCCCCCCATATGATAATAAGATTGATGCTTTTAGATGTTTTGTTACAGAAAGTGTATAAAACCCATGACCAAAATAGTTGTTACTTATGAATGGAATTATAGTGAAAATAAATTACCCCCTCTTTTGGCTGGGGACCCCCTGGAACCCCCTCAAGGACCCCTGGGGGTCCCCGGGCCCCCATTTGAGAACCACTGGTCTATAATATTGTTGTTCTCTACCGCCGTCATCATTTATGAATAGATGTGCATATGAAAGCACACAGCACAATTCTTCAGGCTTTGAAAAATATACTTTAATTCAGCTTAATATGAAAGTGTATTCAAATTTACTGAAAAAAATTAGGCGATAAAGATCCGACATTTTAACAAATTTCCAATTTGAATGGGAAAGGTTGCAGTTTAAATAACGTCAGCTATGGAAATAATCCTTAGATAAAAGCTTACTAACGTACAATAATTAGTACAAGGGGTGGAGGAACCCTGAGAAAAATGGTGGTCCACTAATCATGGGGGGGGGGGGGTAATCTAGAGTGGTTTGTGATAAAGACCCCTATTGCATCTACCACAGTATCAAATAATAATTTGGTGGGAGGAAATCATGTACAGCCTATGTGTTTAATACAACACACAATATTCCTTGTTTTATCTTTATGACAGTACTGTTCCAATACAGTTGGTCAAAATAAATTAGCAATACCATGCCAGTGAATCCATGGAAAACTGAGGGTTCCTGCAATTAAAACTCAGTCAAAAGAATATCATCAATTTGATACAATATTATTGGCCCATATCACTCTTTTTGGTGATTTGGTAGGGGGCACTCGAATGAATTCACTGGAAAAAAAGAAACTTTGCCCAAGGTATATTTTATCTGTTCCAGGCCATATTTAAACACACCATGTTTAACACACAATACAATGACACAAGAGTGAATATCAACAATAATTCATATTTAACTGAATGGATGAAATCAAACAAGGGCTTTTTTTTCAGCACAAGAACACCTCCATTACACTGACAACACATGACAAACTAAGCATGACATTATACTGTGTACAAAAAAAACGTTAACTATTTTTAATATACTTTCCAAAGACATCAAATGCGTCATGTACATGTTAAGAAATATCTCAAACAAAGTTTTTTTTGAATTATAAAAGAACTTAAATTACAACATATATTTACATATCACTCCGTATGCTACACTTTCAATGTTTTCACATTAAATCTACACTTCTATCCACATTTTGTTGCTAGAACATTCCTTGAAAAGAAAGCACGTCTCTAGATTAAACTGCAGGAGGCTAGTCTCTTCATTTCTGTACTACTTTTCCTGTGTAGCTATATAAATTACAACTATTTACAAATGACTTAACTGAAACGGTAAAAAAATTCTAACAAAGCAATAGAACTAAAATTTGTATACAAGTCTTAAGTGGCTGATGATCTAAATTAGAATGGGGGAGAAAAACAAGCTTCCAAAAGGTGAGGTGGTAAAAACATTCTTTAAAAACAAAAAAAACAAAAACAAAAACACTACCATGTTAAATAAATATGATCTGAATAAATAAAATAGCATGACATTAATATTTTGGCATCATTTTAGCACTTTCTATTCAAGTGTTAACTCTATATTGAAGAAAATTGTGAGGGTTTGCAAACATCGGGGACAAATACTTTCAAAAAATGTATTGATACATGTGGCGTACTGGACACTAACGGTGTGCGTGCCGTGCATACACGGGTTTAGCTAAAACGGTTTAATCTGTGTCGAGATCGGTGCCGCTTTGAACCCATAATCCCCCTAAATAACCTATTTACTGGGGTAAAAAGACAAGTAAATACAACTATGGGGAATACATATTCAATCAACAGGAAACCCCGTGTCAGTTGAAACAAATGCCATACATTATACCTGACTAGAAGATGTTTTCTTTCCCTTTAACAATTAATGGACAATACAACCTCTTTGCGTAAATACAAAACAACCTAAATAAAAAATTAGAGTTTGTTACTTTATCGCACTAGTTAGCTAATGTCCAGCTGGTATTTTGAAAAACTTTTTTGTTGTTACCGATGCCAATTGTATATGACTATCAATTATCGACACTTACTTACCACGTTAGGTTTTTTTTGCAAATCAGTTTCATTCGCTGTAGTTGACTCGATGAATTTGCTTCTGAAAATAGGTACATGTACATATGACTAATTGGAAGCACAATGTCAAAGTAGGTTGATTGGTAATTATTAGCTTGGGCAGGGGAAATGATATGGGGGAAGATATGGGAAGATGTGATGACCGGTGAAACAATAGTAAATAGCTTTAACTAGAGTACAAAATATAAATCACTATCTGCCTACTATAATAAAAAGCATTTTTTTTTCTTCATTCCCACTTAAAATCTTCAGCCACATTTCCAACATCTCTCACAAAAGAAGCTTGCCGTTGCGGTGGATTTTGAGAATTTTTCCAAGTCTCTGTTTTGCAGTTGCAAGTCCTTTCTTTGGACGTTTACCTGAGAAATTAAAGTGAAAGGGGAAAGGAGAAACAAATAAGAACACGTCCCGTCACAGAGTTTAGCAATCATGTGCTATGAATAGAGAGGCAAAGTGGAACGTCACTTCCTGCTTCAGCACTGTACCAGAGATTTTCTTCTGCAATTTATTTTCCCAAAGACATTTCGTAAAATGCCTATAAAAATAGTTGTACTCGGTCAAACCAAATGGTACAGCTATATTTGGAATCAGGAGAGACCATAGAACACTTCACTCGGGCCAAAACTTAAAAAAAAAAACATTGAAAAAATATTTTCTTTAAACCCGCATTTTCTTTACGTTTTGGTCCGAGTGAAATGTTATGCGGTCTCTCCTGTTTCTAAATATATCTGAACCGTTTGGTTTGAACCAGTAAAACTATTTTTATAAGCATTTTACGAAATGTCTATGGGGAAAATAAATGGCGGATGAAAACCTCTGGTACAGTGTTGAAGCAGGAAGTGACGTTCCACTTTTGGCTCTCTATTGTTTAACGTATTATGTAATGTTTCACCTTGACCGCCTCCTGTGGAGCCTTGGCTGGCTGCAGGAGAAGCACCAGAGGGGGAATAAGTGCTGCTGTTCTGGGGAGAGAGGGAAGGTCGCCGCGAAGTGAGGAACACACCCGGGGCCATGGCCCCGCTGCCTCGAGGGCCCCCGGGGCCAAACGGGCCCGGTCCTGCTGTGTATTCGTGGTCTAATAGACTGGCAGAGTAGTACTCCATCCTCCTGTCCGGGCTGGACTCTGCTGCGGGCGGCGGGGAGGGCGGGGCCGGCTCGGGCTGAGCAGGGGGGGGAGGGGCTACAGGAGCAGGGGGGCGTGGCTTTTTGGTGTACTTCCTTTTAGCCGGTTTCTGCTGCTCCTGATTCATAACCAACAAGAGCAAAATGAGTGAAAAACTTGAGGTAAAAGCAGCTTCTGCTCACCTAATATTATGCATTGATGGTTCCATGTGTCAAGCTGTGTTCACACCGAGATATTTATTTTTCTCTCCGTCGCTCGATTCAACCCTTTGGAATTGCTGTCGCTCTGTTTAAATCGCTCGTCAACAGGCACAAGAATTGACGGACATCTGGGGGCTATAACGCTACGCAATGTCATGATGTTTGTCCACTACGAGCCACCGTAGTTGTTTACAAGCTAAGCCTATCAGCGTGCTCCTAACGCGAGCTCTATACCGGTAGTACAGACTTCACTTCATGTCAGCTGTCAGCCTGTCAATCAGCTGTCAATGCGGTTTGTTGCCACACAATAAACCAGCGGTTTGTTCCAAGCCAGTGTGATCCTTGACTCGCTCTCACACGGCAGCCAATCAGCGTTGAGCAGCGAGCGACTGATGCCAGCGAAATTTCACTCGAGTTGGGATATTTCATCTCGGGCGACGAGCGTATTTTCTCCCTATCGCTCTGTCTGTCGCTCGGACGCCCAGCGATTTTTCTCCCGGGCGAATATACGCTCAATCGCTCGCTTGCATTGACTTTGTATGTAAACTCGATGCCAGTGAAAAACTTTAATAGGTCGGTGTGAACGCAGCTTTAGACTGCACACAAGGTGTCAACGCAGCTTTAACCTCAACTTTTCCCTCGTCCCCTTACTCACTTGTTGTGCCAGCTTGGCAGCAGCTGCGGCGAGGCCAGTTTCCACCGACGCTACTCGAGCCCCTTCCCTGGCTGGCCGATCCTGCTTAGGAAGGGTGGGCATCACTCGCGCTACAGAGGCAAAGACATTGTTAGGTTAGGGGATCAACTACCAGAACATTCAAATGTAAATCTGATCATCTTTTTGGGGTTGAACTCAACACAGGTACCTTTGGGGCTCCAAGGTGTGTCGTCCCAGTTCTTCTTCCGCTTCATCTTGGCCTTGTTAGCACGGTCCTCCTCGTCAGACTCCAAGGATGGGTAAACTGAAATACACATTCGATGAAGCAAACATTCGGTTGATCGACGACAATTTGCAAAACTTTGGCGCTGTGATCGGCATTTAGATTTAGTACTTCAGGAGGTATTTTTGAGCACGATGTTCATTTTGTAAACGATGGTCCCATTTATAGTCAAATACGATGATAAAGCAGACTATGTTGTGGAGCGTGATTGACAGGTCGCCTGTCCAGTGATCGTGCAGCTTGCCGATCACGGACCGATAGCAGGCGGCGCTGTGGCTTTGTGGGGAAAAACCCCTGGTCTCGCGCTAGCTACTTCTGGCTCCAAAATAACCAAGATGGCGATGGTCAAAATGGCGAAATCAAGGCTTCAAAGCAGGAGTCCACAACCCAATAGGTGCTGATCCATATTATTACACGGTCTATGTCAGCAGCAGGCGTAAGTGGATGTGTGTGTTGCTCACCGTAGTCTGAATCTTTAAAACAGGTGCCAAGAGTCTCGTGGTCATCTGGACTCTCCTCGTCGCTAAGGTGACGGGCCGGCCGTTTGATTGGCCGCTTCCCAGGCCGCTGCTGGACGGCAGGTTTCTTCTCAGCACTTGCTGTCTTCTTGACCCCTCCCGTCACCCACACAGCCCTCCCTCCCTTCTCCTTCTTCACCACCGCCAGTCCTTCGGTCAGTCCTCCGGAGATGGACAGGGGAGACGAGGAGGAGGAGGAGGAGGATGAGGAAGGCGGGTTAGCCATGGAGAGCATGCCTTGGATGGCATCACAAGTGCTGGGAGAGGCCGGGGCTTCCTCACTGTGTGAGAGAGAGAGAAGCGGGCTTGAGAAATCACTTATCACCTCAGAAAATAACCCCCCCAAACAAGAGCACAGCCATTGCAAATATGTGAGCTATGCATGTTCTAAGGTCAGTGGATTCTTGTCACAATAGAGAGGCAAAGTGGAACGTCACTTCCTGCTTCAGCACTGTACCAGAGATTTTCTTCCGCCGTTTATTTTCCCATAGACATTTCGTAAAATACTTATAAAAAAAATAGATTTACTTGGTCAAACCAAACGGTTCAGCTATATTTAGAATTGAGAGAGACCATAGAACATTTCACTCGGACCCAAAATAAAAACATGTTTCTAAATATATCTGAACCGTTTGTTTTGAACAAGTACAACCATTTTTATAAGCATTTTACGAAATATCTATGGGGAAAATAGATGATAGCGGATGAAAATCTCTGGAACAGTGCTGAAGCAGGAAGTGACGTTCCACTTTACCACTTGTGTTTTCAACTGTTGTCCTAATCCTTGTGATTCACAGGTCAAGAGATGCATTTAAAATACTTAATGCCCATATAAACATATTCATCTTTAATCACCAACTGACCATCCCCTAAGTGCCGCCCCTTTTTTGCTCGATGCTCCAATAACAGCTGAGCAAGCTTGTAGCAGCCTATGGAGACTTTCCAAGCTGCAAATTTGCCTAAATTTACACATTTTAAAAACAACTTTGACACTAAATACAGATATTATACATCAAACCTGTCAGCTACATCTACTCTCACTCACAATGTATATTGCAGTTTGTTTGACACTCTTGTTTATATTTGTATTTATTTATTTGGGGGACAGTGCACATTAATTACCATTACTGTAAACATGCCAGTGTTAGCCAAACGGCTAATTGACTGTCAGCTGTAGGCTAAAAGTTGGACCTACCTAGCATCATTACCTACGGGGGGGCGGGACTTATGATCGCTCAATTGTCTCTGATTTTCAACATCAATGCACATCATTGAGACCTAACCTGAGTGCTGCAGAGTCCAAACCCGCCACTTGCTTGCTGGCCTTCAGCAGGTCCAGAATACCACCGGCACCACCCTTCACTCCATGGGCGGCCAACGCCTCTTCATCTGTGGTGTAATCCTCCTGAAGCCACATGGACAAAGCATGCATACTACTGTCAATGATGTAACACTGCTGTAGCAGTGTTGTAACAGTGTTGTAACACTGCTGTAACAACAAAAAACGGCAGACAACTCATGATGGCAGTTCACACAGTGAACTAAAAGTACTTTTTAGGTGCTTGTGGGATAGTGTGTATGTGAGAGAGAGTGTTATTGAGACTATAAATATTGTCTCTAAAAACTCCCCTTGTTAACAGAAAATTGTGGTGGTAGGTCGTACAAACATAAATATTTAGCCACTACAGTTAGTAAATTACCTTCTAATATACTGCCTGGTGTACAAACGCATATTGTGTTTCACAGCAGTATTTCCCGAACACCAAATTACAGGATTTTTTCCAAAGTGCACGTGCACCTCTCAATTGGCCACCAACCATTGTCGACGTTAAATGTTCCAAATAGATTGTCACCGTTTCAAACACACACACTAGGGATGGGCGCGAGTACTCGGGTACTCGAGCACTCGTTCATAACGTCAGTATTCGAGTAACGTTTCTGCTGTTCAGGTACTCGCCCCACTCCCCACCCCTTTAAAAATGGTAGAAGATCTACGCACGCATCGTCATGTGGATCTGGCAGCAACCAGCAGCAAACTGCACGGCCGGTCTCGCTGTGTTTCCCTCCCATTCAACGAACACGCCTGGGTTTCTTGTGACTAAACTCTATCAGGCGTCAAGTCAGCCAGAATGTACCAAGTACGTCATCCGATTTGTTGCTTTCAAAATAAAATGCTTATTGTAACCTTATTTATTTTGAGTAATGCGTTACAGCCACAGTTTCACGCCATATAACATCACAACGAGTATTTTGATACAAGGATGCTGCTTCATTCATTGAAATACTTTTTCTCCTCCAACGTGCATCAATAAGCTATTTACTTTTGTTTAAGTAACATTATTTTGAAAGTTTTAACCGGAAGTTTTCCAGCTCTTCCCGAAAATGGTGGCTGGAGATATTCTCCCGAATGAGAAGCACGCTTCTTCATAGCGCACGCCCGATAAAACTCATTCAAAACGTTGCACTAGTTTACTGACTACACTGTCGTTTCCCATAACGTTAGTCACAAGAAATGTGGAGAAAGAATCACTTTTTGGGAGACAATCGCATCATGGTGATCACTATTCAGCAACAATGGACATGTATTGGAAATCAAATGCCTTCGCTTGTTTCACAACTTGTCTGCTCCAAAGCGCTAATCCAACCATCGGAGATACTGTCTAAAGGTAGGCTTTAGATGTTAGCTTAGCGTCACCTAATATCACAGTCAGTCCCTCTCCTGACAAAAATGCTCCAGGTAGCGCTTTTTCCATGCAAAAATGCAAACGTTATGTGTGAACAGCCCGATACACAGCAGATTACCCCTGCTCAGTCATTACCATAGTAATCACACAGCCCGTCCCCCCCCCCCCGCGCGAGTACTCGAGCACTCGTTCATAATAGAAGGAGAGTTCTCGACTATTTAAATTGCTTAAAATGCCCATCCCTAACACACACACACACACACACACACACACACACACACACACACACAAATAAAGGCAATCAGCATAATTCAAATTTGTCACCCACATGCAAATTTGCACGCACTAACATGTAATTACTGTTTGGATAAAAGCTATGATTTATTTACATCTCATTTCAAATGGCGAATGAATCAGTTATCAACGGATGACACTGTTAAATGATACTAGTCTCACCTCAATATCAAAGTCCAGCTCTCCTGGCTCCCTGATACGGTTGGGGTCAGAGCAGGGCTTGGCTCTGGGAAGCTTCCTAGGAAGACCTGAAGGTCCATTTTGAGCAGTTAGTTAGGTGACAGTATCACAGTGGATCTTCTGCAGCAGAGACCATGCTACTAAACTACATCAGATGTTTCCCCCACACAGCCACAAATATATCGCCTCCTGAATACATCCCAGCATTCAACTCTATTGTGTCAAAGCATATTTCTCACCGCTCAATTTCTTTTTCTTGCCGGGTCCTGCGGGCTTGCGTCGTGGAGGAGGGGTCTCGTCTATCTGCAGCTCATCCTCAGACTCCAGGTCATCGGAGAGACTGGATGATCCCTCCGTGGCCAGATGTTTGTAGTTCCCAGCACTTCCTGCTCCATTACTGCTGCCTGAACGACCCTCCTTCTTGCTAAAACCAGAGTAAAAAAAAAGGGAGATATGAACAACTACCTTTAGAAAGAAAAGTAACATAAACACAATGGAAAGACATCTGTCAACTCCTTCTGCCAATCAAAGCTTACCCTTGGATTTTCCCATTGGTCAGCACCAGTTTCAGCTTGCTTTTATTGAGCTTCCCTTCAAACTCCTCCAACGGCAGCTCTAACTGGAAAGAGAGGGAGAGAGAAATGTAAGAAAGAAAGAAACCAAAGTGCTGGACACAGGCATTCCTATTGTCTCTCATGCCTGCAGACTTCGTACCTTGTTCTTGTTTTTGGACTTCCCAGGTTGGAATTTCTTCAGTGTGTGTTTGGTGTGGATCTCGAGAAGGTCCAGCTCTCCGGCCTCTGCCTTTAGTAGACCCTTCTGACTCTTCTTCTTGGGTCCCGGTGGCCCGACGCCCCCGATGCCCTCCTTGGGTTTGGGGCCTCTCTTCTTCCCAGGCGGACGCCCTGAGTTCTGCGCGGTGGTTAGGGGAGCTTTGGAGAGCGGGGAGCTGGGGAATTGAGGTCCAGTGCGGCCGATGTTCTGCTGGAAGATGTCCTATGGAAAGAGAGAGTACTGGTAGTTTGTAATAGAAACAAGGAATGCCAAACGCACGTAAAGATGGAGAGGGGGGGGGGGGGTGGGGCGCTTATATTCAGGGATGTAACCAACTTTACATTCAAAACAAGTCACTGCATGAAGTTTGAGTGCTGCACTGTTGTTTACCTCAACCAGACGGATCTCCTTGGCCAAGTCCTTCACCAGCTGCGGAGTCTTGATGGTTTCTGGAATCTCCCGCTCATGGTCAGCTAAAGTCTGAGTGTGAAGAAATTGCATCTATCATAAATCTGACATACAGTAGTATTACAGTTATTATAATTCTAACAAAAATAATCAGACTATAATGATGTATTTTATTGTGGATTCCTGTTTCATGAAGGCCTCCTTGGCCATTCACTAGATAGATAACCATTACTTTCAAGGCAGAGTGTGACTGTATGTTGATGCAACCGCTACGCTGCATACAGACACTAATGCCTACCCCACACTACAGGATTTTCAAATCCTTGAAGATTATAAAAATCTTGAGAGCCCACACACTACAGGACAGAGAGAGCCGATTTTTTAACATTTCAATCTTGGGACACACACACAATCGCGTCTGTTCAAACGCAGCCCCACACACTAGAAGATTATGCGGAAGATTCACCTTGGAAGCAGGGCTGACGTTAACTTTTAAAATGCCTATTCAGTGTGCGCACCGGGTGTAGTAGTAGTAATAATGATAATAATAATAATAATAATAATAATACATTTGTGTCATTTCGTTTTCTAAACAAATCTTATTTTTTGTTTTTATAATGCATTTGCACTGAAAGGATTTGTTTAACTAATATTTGCGCGGACAGCCGCGTCCATTCGGGGTGTAGGCCTACTGTGCACGGCCAGGCGAAAACCGTCTGCACAGGTGCCTTGTGTGGAGGGGCGCGTCTGCTGATTTGACTCACTTTTCCGTGCGGACACTTGCCAATGCGGGAAGCATATGAGACATAAGCGCTTGTTGTAGGCTACATGCTTTGCAGTATAGCATTATTATTATTACGCCTAGTTTTCCGTCCCGTTCAAAGACGAACGGGTATTTCACCTCGATGACAATTTCCTCGTTCTTTGTTTCTGTGCGGGGCTGCGGGCGGACCAGATTATTTTGCGCTAAACTGTAATGGAAACGCAGCTACTACTGGCTCTCTGCTCAAGATGCAATCGCCTGTCGGGTTGTAAATATCTAACATGTTAGATATGCCCGATTCACAATCGGGAAGAGGCAGTCTTCCCGATTGTGAATCTTTGAACCCCACACACTACAGGATCATTTGGGAAGATTATCTGCCCGACGCGGCCCAAATCGGGGGAACCCCCAAGAAAATCGGGAGGGGGGAATCTTGGCCATAATCTTGCAAATTATCCTGTAGTGTGGGGTAGGCATAAGACAAATTCCTCGTATGTAACTTACATACTGTGGCAATAAAAGTGATTCTGTTTCATTCCTTCCTGACTGCCAGTGGCAGTTACTAACTGTGAATAATGATCTCGCGCTCCGCGACAGACGAGTGTTTTTATACCAACGTAGTCACGTACGTGACGTGGGGCACCTGCGCGTCTATAAAGGTGCGCCGTGACCCACCATACGTCATCTTTGATCTTCTCGCAACCTGGCGTGGTTCAACAGGTGTGCGGCTCCGGAGCTCCGTCATTCGGATTCTCCACTTTGATCAGAGACAAAGGAGAGGTAGGTACACGGCCTGAAGGTGTGTAAGTCAGCCATTCCGCTCAGCCTGGGACTTGAGTCAGAGTGCAACGGGGTTGCCCTCTAAGGCTGTGGGTGGCTGCCTACCACCTCTCCCCTCACCGGGAGGTAGCTCCGTTCAGGGCTATCTCCGGCCCTAGCCGTGGGTGTGCGTGGGAGGCTACCCCCGTCTAGGTTGCCTGGTCGGGCTTGTATATTGCCTATTGCTACTGAAGAAATAGCGAGCGGCAAGTATTATATGGTAGCAATTATATTGCATAATTGTGTATATATTATTATAGATAATATTGTATTATACTATACTATATTATACTATACTATATTATATTACGATATTCTAAGCTATAGCCTATAGCCTTTTGTACAATTAGATTGTATAATTGTAGAGTATTATATATAATATTGTATTATATCATACTGTATTATATTGTAAAGTTAGCTTGTTGGGCGCGGACGTGTCCTGGACTGTGTCCCAGGGCCCGCTCCGATCTCCCAGCCCGGCCCTCGTCGCTGCAGGGCGGACGTGTCCTGGACTGTGCGCCAGGTCCCGCTCCAAGTTACTGGCTTGACCCCCTGTGCTCGTTTGACGATGCTGGCCTGTTCCTCCTGTGGCGTGGAGCTGCACGTGGAGGATGGCAATGAGATGTGCCCCAGCTGCCTCGGGGTGGGTCACCTCCGGGAGGCCCTGTCTGACCCCTGCATTAATTGTGGCATTCTGCCCCTCCGCGTAAGGGAGGAGCGGTTGCGTGAGGTGGAAGGCTGGTTGTTTGGTCACCGCCCACCCGTGGTCAGCAGCCCGAGGCGGTCTCCCCGTAAGCGGCGCCAGGAGGAGCATGAGGGGGAGGACCGCGGCGTGGAGAGGGTCCTACCGGCCTTGGCTGAGGTGACCCTCCCACCATCGGGGGTCTGCACTAGGTCTGCTGCTGCCGCTAAGAAGCGCAAGAGCAGGACACAGGTGAAGAACCGTAGTCCGCGGAAGAAGGCGAGGAAGGAGACCTCCTCTCGCCAGGACATGGCGGCCTTGCGAGCTGAGTTGGAGCAACTCAAGGCTCTGATGGTGCCGCCTGCGCACCCAGGTTCCTGGGCAGGCGCGGCCAGGGAAGACGCGCTGTCAATGGCGGCGTCAAACACCATGTTCCAGGACAGCGGAGAGGACCGCGAGGACGAATATGATGACCCCCGGGGAGGATCATTCCCCGGGGCGGTCAGTCTTGGCGGGCAGACGGGGAAGCACGGAGGCCAGGGACGGCTCAGAGACTTCCCTCAGGAGTTCGGCGGGCACCGAGCGGGGGGTCGGTGTCCAGCCGCTCCAGGCAATACTGCGGGCAGCCCTGGCTAGGGTCGGCCTGGACGACGCGCCGGCGGTTCAGCCGAGCAACCCACTCTTTAGGCGGGCTCCGTCGGAGCCGCCCTTTGAGGTCCCGCCCTCTCCCGCCTTTCTGGAGGCACTAAAGAGCTGCTGGGCAGACACGGAGACGCCATGCGAAGGATGGCAGGACCCTGGCCTCCATGCGGGATGCAGCGGTACACGGCCTGGCCCGCATGCCCCCGGTGGACCATTGTATAGCGTCGCTGGTCCTCTCGCCGGACGCCGCGCTGAGGGACAAGGCCAAGTGTCCTAGCGCACAATGCCGGGTCACAGATGCCCTGCTAGTGAAGGCGTATGAGGCGGCTGCTCGGGTGGCTCGGATGGGAAACTCCCTCTCCGTGCTCCTCCTCGCCCAGTCCCAGATGATGCAGGCGACACATCAGGGGGCGGAGTTGGGACACACACATGAGGCGGCCCTGCAGGCCTTCGGGTTCATGTCGAGGGAGCTGGGCCGTGTGATGTCCACCTTGGTCGTGGCACGTCGGCAGGTGTGGCTCGCGCAGGCGCCTATGTCTGATGACTGCAGGCGGGCGTTGAGGACGCTCCCGGTGGTGCCCGGTCAGCTGTTCGGGCCAGAGGCAGAAAGGGCCCTGGAACGGAGAAAGCAGTCGAACCAGGCCTCAGAGGGCTGGGGTCGGCCCTACGTCTGGGGGGGGCGGAGCGAGAGGCGGGAGCCACGGCGCTCGCGATACTGGGACTCGCATGGGCAGGCAAGAGGGCGTGCCCAGGAGGCGACTGGCAGTGGGCGTCAGCCCAGGGGGGTGCGCCCTCCGCCCCGGGGGCGTGGGCGCGGCTACGACCGCCGCCCCGCCAGAGCCACGGGAGGTCCTCCAGGCACGGCCTGAGAGGTCGGGGCCGGCGGTGGGCAGATTCACACATCAGCACCTGGCCTATTGGGTGGCCCACAGGACCCATGGGTCCTGGACACCATGTCCAAAGGCTACAGGCTGCAGTTCCACCGCCGGCCCCCACCACCTTCCGGGGTCAGGATGACCTTTGTCACGGACCCCGCGAGGGTGCAAGCTTTGTCACAGGAGATAGTCAAACTCCTGGACAAAGGGGCGATCACACCACTGAACCCACGTATACAGAGCGATGGGTTCTACTCCAATTATTTCCTGATTCCAAAAAAGGACGGTTCGCTCAGGCCCATCCTAGACCTAAGGGGGCTGAACGTACACATGAAGGTCCTCCCGTTCCGGATGCTACGGACGGCAGACGTCTTCCAGGCCATTACTCCCGGAGAGTGGTTCACCTCCGTAGACCTCAAGGATGCGTACTTCCATGTCCCCATCCTCCCAGGGAAGTTCCTCCGCTTTGCCTTTCAAGGCCGGGCGTACCAGTTCGCCGTCCTGCCATTCGGCCTGTCCCTGGCCCCTCGCATCTTTACAAGATGCATGAGGGCGGCCTTGACGGCACTCTGCCTGGCAGGGTTGAAGGTCCTGCCTTATCTCGACGACTGGCTGATCTGCGCCCCCTCCCTCCAGGAGGCGGAGCACGCAACATCCAGAGTCCTTGCCCATATCGAGGCACTGGGCATGTCTGTGAATTGGGGAAAAAGCTTGCTGCGCCCGTCCCAACAGACCACCTTCATCGGGTTAGCCCTAGATTCGGTGGCAATGGGGGAACGAGTGGAGAGGATCCAGGGCCTGCTCCAGTCTTTCGTCTTAGGCGCAAGCGTGACGGCCCGGACGTGGCTCAGGCTGCTAGGGATGCTGACAGCGGACGCAGCAATCACGCCCCTGGGGCTGCTGCATCTGCGCCCTCTACAGATATGGTTCAGCAGCCTCCATATGGATCCTCGACTTCACAGGTGGGTCAAAGTCAGGGTCACACACGAACCTCAAGACACTGGTACTGGCCTACAGGGCAGTACACCAGTCAGCTCCCCTGTACCTGCAATCCATGGTCAGGTTCCAAACCTCTCAGCGCTCCCTTCGCTCCTCCACCAGTGCAGGTCGCCTCGCCCCTCCTTCTCTACGGGGACTCAAAAGTCGCTCATCCCGATCTCGACTCTTCTCGTCCCTGGCACCTCAATGGTGGAACGAGCTTCCACCTTCGGTCAGGACTGCTGAATCACTGCCGATCTTTCGGAAAAGACTAAAGACACACCTTTTCAGGCTCCATCTGGGCCCTTCTTGATCTAACTTCGTTCTCTCTCTTTCCTTATTAAAAAAAAAAAAAAACTAACCAACCTTGTACCACTAACCTAAACTTGTACCACTGTTCCTTCAGAAGTTGTAGTTGTCATAGACTGTGCTCCATAGTTGATTGCTCTATTGCTGACAGAAAATGTGTTATTGTAAGTCGCTTTGGATAAAAGCGTCTGTCAAATGACGTAATGTAATGTAATGTAATGAACCTCTTGTCCATCTCCGCCGCTGGCGGGACAGCACGTTCCTGCTGCACGGGGTGCCTCTCGGCTCGGTCCCAGCGCGGCGGGAGGTCGTGACGACGGATGCCTCGCCCCAGGGTTGGCCGAGCGGTCTGCTATATGCGTTCCCTCCGATCCCCCTGATAGGGCTCACGCTTCACAGGGTGAGGTCGTCGGGTCACGGGGTTCTCCTGGTGGCGCCCAAGTGGCCAGCCAGGCTGTGGTTCCCGGCACTCCTCGGGCTGTTGGACGGGGAACCATGGCAGCTCCCAGCGAGGGTGGACCTCCTGTCCCAGCTGGACGGGGAGGTTTGGCATCCGTGTCCGGCCCACCTGCAGCTCTGGGTGTGGCCGTTGAAGGGGACCGGGCGCTCCTGACGGGCCTCGGACCCTCGGTATGCGAGACGTGGCGTAATGCGAGGGCCCCTTCCACCAGGGCGGTATATGGCAACTGTTGGGCTGCATTCTCCTCGTGGTGCAGGGATGGGGCATTGGACCCGGTCTCCTGCCCTGTACAGGAGATCCTGCGGTATTTGCAGGAGCTGTTTGATGCAGGCCGGGCTGCCTCGACCTTGAAGGTGTATGTGGCAGCCATCTCCCTCAGTCACGCCTATGTGGAGGGCGTGCCAGTGGGGCGGCAGTATTGGGTGACGCAGTTCCTGCGGGGTGCCAGGAGGCTGCGGCCCCCCAGGGAACACCGGGCGGCAGCATGGGACCTGCCGCTGGTCCTGCGGGCCCTTAGCGGGCCACCCTTTGAGCCCATGGCGGGGATGGCCTTAAGGGCAGTGTCAATAAAAACTGCTTTTCTGCTGGCAGTTACGACGGCCAAGCGGGTGGGGGAGCTCCACGCTCTTTCCATTAGCCCGACATGCCTTCGGTGGAAGGCGGATGGCTCGGGGGTGACTCTATGGCCGAATGTGGCGTTCCTGCCCAAGGTCTTGTCCCCGACACACATTAACCAGGCCATAGAGCTGGAGGCGTACCATCCTTCCCCGGCTGGCTCTCAGCCAGGGGAGAGCGACACTTCGCTATGTCCCGTCCGGGCGGTGCGGCTTTATATCGAGGCGACGCAGACCATCAGATGCTCAGAGCAGCTTTTTGTCTGCTACGGCGGGAAGAACAGGGGACAGGCTCTGTCCAAACAGAGGCTGTCCCACTGGATTGTGGACGCAATTAAGCAAGGCTATGACGTTGCAGGGAAGCCTGCGCCCTCTGACATTGTGTGTCATTCGACCAGGAGTGTGGCCACGTCCTGGGCGGCGATGAGGGGAGCGTCCCTGGCGGAGATCTGTGCGGCGGCTTCATGGACAGCACCCTGCACATTCTCCAGATTCTACCGCATCAACGTGGCCTCAGGGTCCACGCTGGCGGCGGCAGTCCTGCCATTGGCGGCGATGGACCAGTAGGTGAGTCGGTTCCTCGTGACACCGCAGGTATAAGTCATCCACAGTTAAACTGCCACTGGCAGTCAGGAAGGAATGAAACAGAACGTAAGTTACGGAGGTAACTATGGTTCTGTGAATTCCTGGATGACTGCCAGTCATGCCGGTCACTCGGAACCTTCGGTGCGAGAAGATTCTGAGATGACGTATGGTGGGTCACGGCGCACCTTTATAGACGCGCAGGTGCCCCACGTCACGTACGTGACTACGTTGGTATAAAAACACTCGTCTGTCGCGGAGCGCAAGATCATTATTCACAGTTAAACTCCCACTGGCAGTCATCCAGGAATTCACAGAACCATAGTTACCTCCGTAACTTACGTTCTGACATGCATCCATTGTTTTTTTTGTTTTTTTTTCCATTTATTGAACAGGGACAAATGCATTGAACATTATTTCATATGACCTACAAAACAGATGTCATGCATACAGGTTTCTAGCCGAGGCTAATTTGCAACCCCTGTCCCTGGTTAGGCCTTTACTATTAAAACAAAAGTTCAAGAGAAAAATTAAAACAGTACCAAAACGTTAAAAACGAACCATATAAAACAGAACAAAATAAAGACAAAAAACAAAAAGCAAAAACACAAAACAAATAAGGACAGAAAACTAAAATAGTACAATACTAAAAGTCTATGTTCACAGGCTTGTTTCAGTTTCAGTTTCAGTTTTTGTGTGTAACTTTTTAGTCTGTTTTTTGTGATTGCACCTCTGCTCCCATTATTGGAGGTTGAATTCTTTTCTCAGATGCAGCAGCAAAAATATGACAGCGTGCAAAGTGGCAACATTTATTTTGGGAGTGAGGAAGAGATGGAAGAAAGAAAAGAAGGAAAGAAGGACAAACAGAAAAAGAAGATAGAAAAAAGAGAAGGAAAGAAATGAATCTGATTCACTCTGATAGGTTACTGTGTCTGACCTCCTTTCGAGTCCAGCTTCTGAACGCATTGTTCAGGGCTTTAGCTCCGTGAACCAGGTACGTGGCGGGATGTCTGCGGTTTTCTCTCAAACCTGCAACATAGAGAAGAAGTGCCCGATTGGTAACATTACAATTAGGGGTGTCAAAAATAATCGATTATAAGATGCATCGCGATGCGGACGTGCACGATTCTGCATCAATTCACAAATGTCAAAAATCGATTATTTAAAATATATATATATATATATATATATATATATATATATTTTTTTTTTTTATAATCAAATAAAATATAATGGAAGTACATGCAGTTGTTTATTTTAATTATGGATCATAATACAATGCAATTCCAAATGCACTTTTATTTTAAAAGTAGCCACACAGTGAGAAAAAAGAAAGTGAGAAAAAATAAATCATGTATTGCGGAAAAAAGTGATGCATCGATTAAAGATGCATCGAGATGCATCGATAATCATAATCGAATCGTAGCCCTCTGAATCGTAATGGAATCGAATCGTGAGGCCAGTGAAGATTCACAGCCCTAATTACAATGACAAAATGCAGAGGCCACAATACTACAGATATAAAGGCAAATTCATATCACCGACATTTAAAATGGCCTTACCTCTGAATATATCGAGGAGGTGCTTCCCAACATACCAGCACATCGCCTCAAAGTTGGGGAAACTGAACAGGTCGGCTGTACTTAACCGCTTCTCTATTTCGTACGCCCTGGAGGAAATGACAACATGGCAGAGAGCAAGTCAGAGATCAGCGGTTATCACCACCACCACCACCACCAGAAGACAATCTCTGTAGAGATATGGTCAAACCAGAGCAATTTAGAGAGAGAGGCGTCAGCAGAGGACCAAAATGCGTGACTTATTAGCCAATGAAAAGCCAGGAAGGCGTCTCGCGCTACTTTTGAATGCTAAAATAAAGACGATAATGTACAATTTGATTCTAAAAAATAAAATAAAATAACTTTTAAAGTACAACACAAACTGTCCATTTTGCTGCAACTCGACCGTGCTGCTTAATCCAGGACCTTACTTCCTGGAACTCTTGAGAGTAAAAAAAACTGGTCCATTGGAGTGAATGGAGATGTCGCGACTCTTCTATATACACGGCTCTGGGTCAAACCATAAGCTCCTAAATAATGAGAGTAC
Organism: Poromitra crassiceps; assembly: GCF_964638095.1. Lineage (NCBI taxonomy): Eukaryota > Metazoa > Chordata > Actinopteri > Beryciformes > Melamphaidae > Poromitra > Poromitra crassiceps. The sequence continues at coordinate 24,456,691 of NC_139637.1, forward strand.
ATGTGTTTGGTATGAAAGGCCTGAGGTAGCTAACCGCAGCTGCATGTCTATGTTGAGACTGTGTAAGAAGTTCCCTCCAAACGCCAGGCAGTCGACTGGAGTCAGCACAGCATGAATCCACCCTGGAAGACATAAGACATGGAAATTATACAACAATATTTAACCATGACACATATTGTATGACTACTAACAGCTATGCCCCCAAGTACCAAACTCAGCATTACAGCTTACCTGTTGGGATGAACAGGGTGTTTCCCTGTTTCAAAGAGCATTTGTAACACATATCGACTTGGTCTCCAAAGAACATCTCGTTCTGGTTGGACGAGGAGTTCCAGCGCTCAAACAGGGTCAGGTTGGCTGGGGTGGGAGAAATCAGGTAGAAGATCTTCTCGCCCTGAAGACAGACACACACACTTGAAATTATGACAATTTATTTAAAGAAAAGTCAAATTAATAGCCAACATATATATTCAAATGATTAAGTCGTCACATTCTGTATGATCTTTGAATCTATGCAAGAGCAAAGATTTGACCGGTTTTCTTTTGCCGGTAGCGTAACACTACATCTGAAACTCAAAAGTATTTCTCCTCTCACCCTCAGGACATGGTACCATACTGAGGTGCCTCCGAAGTCAATGTGGAAGTCTGTGTAGCTGTCCTTCACTCCCATCAGACAGTACTTCTGCACGTTGGGCCGTTCAAACACAGACTCCTCAGGCCAGAGGTTTTCCACCCATGACAGCTTCCTCACTATCTTTGGAGTTTCCACCAGGTTTGAGAGCCTAAAACCGTCAACCATTCAATTTTCACTTCACCGGTCAACCATTCAATTCACTTGAATGTATAATTTTTACACACCACGTTTTTGATTACTTGAATATCGTCGCTGTCGTTCCAGGACCTCGAATCTCCAAAACAGCAACTTTTCAGGAAGTTAAAAAAACCTGTTTGCTCTTAAAATACTGAACCAAACGTCGTCAAAGTTGGCACATGTCTTAATTATAGTTAGTTTCCCGCTGAATGTGTCATTACTTTATTAATATCTTACCTGGATAAGTTCAAATGATGTTGTTTATATTATCAGTCCGACTTGGAAGAACTTTCTCCCGGCCAGTCAGGCGGGAGAGAGTCGTATGCTCATGCACGAGCCCCCAAGCTCCGGGCCGCGGGGGCGCACGCAGGAGCAACAGCCCTCCTCGGCTCTCATGGCCGAGGCGGGGGCTTTCGCATGGGGTGAGAAATAGTCTGACATAACGTAGCGTTAATGTTACTTTATTCTCGTCAGAAAACACTCCGATTTGCATGTTAAAAACAAGTTTGCAGCCTAGGAATAACTGGAAAACATTTGATTGATATATTAACGTCAGAGGAAGCCAGGATTAGTCAAAACGATATGAGAAATACACAGCACGTCTGCCGTGTGACTTTTCCGGGTTTATTGTCCTGCGTGGGGGGGTACAGGCGGAGGTAGGGGACAAATTTCGAGGTTTGACTGACCGATTGAGGGCGAATGGCGTTACGAGATTTACTCACAAGCTCGTTTTAATGCTTTTCCATTGGTTGCATTTGTTAAAAACCACACAGAGACGTGAAGGGTGACCAATGGCATTGATTCATGACAAAAAGTAAAAAAGTGAAAAAAGGGACATTCGAGGTCCTGGCACAACAGCGACGATATGCTAATGCTAGACTGATATTAAACTGTAGCATAACAAGATGATGCAACGATACAGTAAATGCACTCAATGAATGGTTCAGGATGCCAGTGTCTCTGTGTGTACCTGGTCTCAGAGAACTCCAGGCTGATGACGTTGAGCACTCTGTCTCTGTTGGGTCTGTTGTAGTACTCCACAAAGTCTCCCAAACGCATCTTCAGGTCACATTGGCGAGACACGTCGATCACGTCGATTTCTTTGTCCGCACCTACAATGAGCACAGAATGAAATTTGTTTCAGAAATGCTTCTGTGACACAGATAGTGTCTGAACACACACACACACAAAATAGCACCTGAATTTCCCCAGTGGGATAAATAAAGTGTCGTCTTATCTTGACAAATTTTAAAATTGTGAGGACCACAATGGAAATAAGCCTTCGGGCTTTTTTGTGTTTTTTATCCTCGGTGATTGATATATTGTCTGTTCTTTTCTTACTCTATGTAATGTTGTGTTCTTTCTTGTTTTATCACCAAATAAATTCTCACACACACACACACACACACACACACACACACAATAGCACCAGAATTTCCCCAAGGGGATAAATAAGGTGTCGTCTTATCTTGACAAATTTTAAAATCCTGAATAGCGTGCCGGGATGACGTATTTTTGTAGGCCAACCTGGAGGTTAGCAACGTGCTAACCACCGGCACGGTTAGCATCGTGCTGGGTTCCCCTCGTCTCAAAGTCAATGGGATTTTTGAATGGGTTTTTGGTTAGATGCCTGCAATAAGGTCTGCGATTATTCCAGGCATCTAACCAAACTCCCCTTCAAAAGACCGACTGTCTGACTTCGAGACGAGGGAGCCAGATGTCAGCGATGCTAACTTCTGGGTTTTACGACTCATTCCTGCGGAACTTTATAGTGAATACACATTAGCCGCAATACAAATGTAACAGATATCAATGCCTGGGAGGAAACTAGCCCCGAAAACGGACAAAAAAATTACCGATGTAGTGCTCGACATCGGTGACGCCGAATGCCGCCGGGGGCAGGTTCATGCCGAGGCCGTCCCGCCGCAGCACCATGACGGGAACGCTGAAGGAACGCTCCTCGAGAAACTCCACCGTCAGCTGGGCCCCGGACGGCTTCAGCAGCACCTCGTCCGCACTGTCACAGAAACACACACACAAGGTTTGAGTGTGTGATCACAGAAACACTTTCAACATCTTAAAATAAGACGTTCTACAGTAACGCGCATAAAAGCCTGGTTACCTTGGGAAGGTGCGGCTCCGTAGCTCCCTAACAAACTGTGAGCTGCCTGTTTTGACAGGCCGGCTAGGATCTCTTGCTGGACCAGGCCCTCCATCTGTCTGCTTATTCCCCTTACGAGAGGCCTTACGCACTGGGTCAAGGAGAGACCAAGAGGTGAGTCACACTGCGACAACCAGCATTTACACAACTCAACTCTTGAATCGGTTGGTGCTACATGTAAAACGTGAAGGAAATGTCAAATTCAGGAAGGCATGATGGTAAAGCCAAAGAATAGTAACTTACTGACAGACGGCCCATGAGTGACCTGACAGTTGGGGCAGTGATACAGGTCAATTTCTGCTGCTTTGTCCTCCTCCACGCCAACACAACTACACACAAAATATTGTTAATAGGGATGGGAGAATATATCAAAATCCAATATATGGCAATACAAAAATGTGACAATACCTACAAGTGGGAAGAAAATGTAATTGTGATATTTTATTCTGCTGTATTAATCATAAAGGAGAAGGCTTGCCTGTCAAAATAGCACAAGCTCGCCATCACAATTATATTAGTTACACTTTATAATGACATTGCTAAATCGCTTCATACGTTTATAGCAAACCAATTGCTAGAAGGATTACTGGCTCAGGATTAAACATAATTCTGCAATCAGTCTTTGTCGTCATTGAATTCTTCTTCATTACATTGTATCATGAGTGACCATATCAAATTGTGAACTCCATATTGTGAGATAATCATAACATACCTTCCATCTGTAATTGTTAGTAGATAAGCTAAACATTAAACATTGATGAGTCAGCAACATTGTAATAAACACACCAAATGTGAACAGATCATGAATCACGCATGTTCAATAGTGTACATATTGAAAATGACTCACCTTCCATGGAACCAGTCTTGACAAATGTCACACTCGATCATGAAGCGTGTCACATCATATGGTAGACGGCACAAGCAGTACACGGGTACTGATGCCATATTGAGTGTGTGTGTATGGGAACCGGCTTCACAAGTGTCAAGATATCAATTCACTTTGAGAAGTCAGAATCAAATTCAGAAGGGAGTGACAATTTCATCAACTAAAAGGGACCGAATAAAGATGTGTATTAAGAGTAATGGTACTGATGCACTGAGCTGTCAGTTTTGACGCTTCACTGTCAAGATGCCTGATCCTCACACACACATGGCCAACAGCATTCACCAGGGAACCTGTTGAAATATAGGAGAAAGACAACACGTCAATGATAGTTATAACAGACAGCTATAACACATGAGCTGAATAGACTAACCTTTGGAGAACTTCATGTCATGTCAACATAACTTTTAACAAGCAATTTCCCATTCGTTAAATGCAAGCTAGAGAGATAACATCTATTGTGGTTAACAATACATATTTTTCATGTAGTAACTTTACTTATTGTTTATAAAAAAATGTTTCTACTCTGGTAGCCATTCTCAGCGTTAGCCAATTACCTTAGGTTAGCTAACTAGTCGGCTCGGTGTTTGTAAACACGCTATCCCCCGGGCCTGGATGTTGTTGCTATTAGCTAAGCGCTAACGGGTTTTTAGCACGCAAGCTAGCTATATTAGCCAGTTGTGTTGCCAATAACGTCTAATAACATGTTATTAATACAACATGAAAGCTTAGATGCTGTTAAAATGGCTTTAAAACCCATGGAAAACCTCTCCCACACCTACAATTGTTAACTAAAACACAGAAGCGTCGTTTTAACAAGCTCCCTTAGCTAAATCTGTTGTTAGCAACTTACCGAGATGGCTGTTAGCGGCTGGGCCAATCACTCCAAAGCTGTTGAAATCCCTACTACAGCTCGGGGGTCGCTGCGGCCTTATCATGCAGCGTCAATTCTTAACAAAACAGCTTGATCACATTTTTGTTTAAGACTCAATAATGTCAAAATATATTGGTCACGCCCAGAGGTTTGACACTGGACTGGGAAGAAATAACCAAAAGCAACCTAAATGAGCAGAATAACCACAAACAACTGAATAGGTAAATGCTGCATCAACGCCATTTCAAAGGCAGCAGCGCCAGACGCTGATCGCTGTCCGCCGTTGAGGGAACAATAAAGTTGTGGCTATATGGAGCTGAGCTGCATTCAAGAAAGAAAGAACGTTGCGGAACGTTAAGAGAAGTTGCACAAACATCTTTCTTTTTCAGATACAGATTATGTAAAACCAACTGGTTGCCGAGAGTCAATATAAAAAAAACACACAATATTATAGTTTGATGTTTAACTCCATCATTTATTTCGATTAGTTACAAAACATAAATAAAATCAACAATTGAATTAGTTACAATTTACAGAGGCTAAATCACCAGCAACATACTTTTCATTTTCTAGGTTTCTCTGTTCAAATATCCTTTTATCATTGTTTGGTTTTCAGTCATGCAATTTTGGGACTCCCCAAATTTGTGTTGCATTTTATGTAATTTTTTTAAAGTCATTTGAATTTGCTCTGCAGCCCAGCAGGTAGATTTACGCCATTGTGGTAGTGTCTATCATGGTTTAAAAATGAAGTAACATTTCTCAACAGACCAACATTTCTCTGAAGAAATGCTTAAAAATGACCCTGGCTGTCCCGACCATGGTCCCGACCCAGAGAGGTAGGCTATATAGAAGCAGGGGAGTCCCATGTAAACAGGGATGAGAACCAGTGTTTTCTAGTTTCAAATAACCTCTGATTTATAATGAGAACACAATTTTACAATTTGTACAACCCCCCATTTCAAAATACAAAAATAATCTTTTTTTCTTTATGATAACATTTTGGTAACACTTCAAGGACAGGGCCAGCTCCACATTTCCTATCATGAATCGTGTTCATTAAAGAGCATGGTGCAGGTTAAATAAAATTGTGAATGTGAATGTGAATTTACATTTTGGATTCCTATGAAATATAAATAAAATAAATGCCCCCACGGCAGAAATATGGAGGAAAAGGGTGGCATTCTAATGCAGGTGCTCAATAAAATGTAATCTGGGCGTTTAACACCAGTGACATCACTCACCCAGCTTGGCTGCTGTACTGATGTCAACAGGCAGTCTAGAGGCCACTAGGCCAGATCATAACAGTCAGTAGCCTGGCTGGCTGAGTGATGTCACTGGTGTTATACGCCCAGGTTACTTTTTATTGAGCATGTGCCAGCTGTTTTACAAAAACCAGTCTAGATGCAGCTATGTGAGGAAAAAAAGAAAAAAGAGAATCCTATTGCTACATACCAGTCCCACATATGAATGCAAAGTGGTCTCCAACCTGCACCATGCTGTGGCATGTGGTCAACATGTTAGTATTGGACATGACGACGGCACAGTAACTCGCCTTCACTAATAGTGAACTACATCTCGGTGAAATTGCGGGTTGTCTTGAAAAACAACATAAATAATAAAATCCGTTATGTTAAATTCTAGATGCATTGCAAAGTTTTTACTTCTGAACAAACATACACTTTAACACAAACTGTTCCTCCGTAACCTTTCATATTATTTGAATTGTCTTTGACTCACATTGAGCAGTATTTCACAACCTGTACAATGTCTCTTTGCTGTGGCACAAATCTCTCAATCATTAATTTCAATAAAACAGAAATGCTGCTTTGACTACAGACTATTATTGTACCAAGTAAGGTTCCAAAAATGTATCAATGCCTGTATGACCAGTAATGGCCAAATGTGTGTATGGCTAAGTGCACTGATAACCCAATAAAACATCTGTAGATGTATAGAGAGCCAAAGTGAAACGTCACTTCCTGCTTCAGCACTGTACCAGAGATTTTCATCCGCCATTTATTTTCCCATAGACATTTCGTAAAATGCTTATAAAAAATAGTTTTGCTTGTTCAAACCAAACGGTTCAGGTACAGTATATTTAGAAACAGGAGAGACCACATAACATTTAACTCGGACCAAAGCATAAACATTTCCGGATGTTTTTTTTTTTTTGGCCCGAGTGAAATGTTCTGTGGTCTCTCCCGATTCTAAATATAGCTGAACCGTTTGGTTTGAACAAGTAAAACTATTTTTATAAGCATTTTACGAAATGTCTATGGGAAAATAAATAGCGGAAGAAAATCTCTGGTACAGTGCTGAAGCCGGAAGTGACGTTCACTTTGCCTCTCTATTACTCTGTGTATCCCCGCATCTATCATCGATGTGAATTTAGAAATAGAGGAATGGAACATTTCTGAATTCAGTAGTAAACCTTTTGCAGTGTGCATAAAGCACATTACGGTCCACAGTTGAGCTTATAAAAGAATCGTTCACACGGAAACAGCCTATAAGATCCAAGACCAAATAGTTTACAACTGAAATGTAGAATCACTAATATAATGCCAAACAAACGTGACAGATAGCCGTGTGAGGATCTCTAGTGTTTGATCATGACAAACGTGTGACCTTTAACAGGCCTAAAGCACGTACTTGTTATCGTCTGTCTCTTTACTCTGAGCCCAAGACAGCCTGAGAGTCAACATTGGAAATAGGGTACTACACTGACATTTAATGTGAGAGGCCGCTGTGAATTCAAGCAAAGTGGATGCGATTATGATGCAGTACAGCAGTATCACAAAGCTTCACCGCACGGAAAGAAACACACACTCTCACACAAAAAATGCAGTATTTCTAAAAGGCAATATAGTTATTATAACCCATATGGTCTCCCTGTTTCCATTAGACCGTGGCAGTTTGCTTTGTCATCTTCCTCCCTCAGTATGACACCTTGATATGCGGTACTGAAATTGAAAGCCAAAATGTCTACTGGAAAAGCCGGCAATCATAATACTGAAAACCAATTGACTTATGCACTTATGCACACAGCAGATGTGAGATTCATAAACGTAAAGCCGATTGCAGTCAATTCAGGCAGGTCAAGGTTGCCATAGGGTCATGCAGTCTTGTGTTGGGGGGAATGTTCAGTTAACCTCAATACAAAGAGCCCACTGAACATGGATGACGTAATTTCAAATTACCAGCATAATATCCAGAGAAAATGAATTAATCCTAATTGATATCATGTGATCATGTGACTCGTGTTAATTCAAATTGTTTCTATCTTACCACTAATACTTAAGGTGAAATAATAGCAAACTAAGTACATGCTGTACCCGTGCACTCCACTGTGTAACAGTGTGTAACAGCGCACTGTGGCCGTGATGGAAAGCCAGATACCATGCTCTCTACTGTGTGTAACATGCTGTTGTTTTAAATGTGTTACAGGTCACTGCCCATTCAAACACTTGGTGCTATTATAGGCCTATATAGTTTTTAAGTGTCTGGTTTTTGTCAACGTGCTTCTACAAAAATACTTTGTTTATGCCTTTACAGAGAAACCCCACTAGAACACATTATGATCAAATTA
>NC_139637.1:24470005-24507505 GCF_964638095.1 Poromitra crassiceps
CCCGAAAAATAATTTCAACCGCCTTGAAGTCAGTGTAAACAATCCAAAATTCTAAATGTTATCATTTTCCTTTGTTATTGTCATCTATAGTGGTTATTTGCATAAAAACACACAATTTGATTAGGAAATAATTGTATATTTATGTGCTTTGATCAAAACAAAATGTAACTCAATTTGTAACTTGTGTTACTTGACAAAGTAACTGGAATAATATTGCTGAAATCCTATTGGTAATAAGTTATATTACTGAGTTACAGCTAAAAGTAATATATTACATGTAATGTGTTACTTTTGTAATGAGTTACCCCCAACACTGGCTATTAGCAACCTGTTCTCGGTCCTGTCTGCACTGAAGGTTTATGAATTGTGAATAACAAGTACAAAATCGTTACCTGAAATCGTCCTTTGCGTGACTGTGGCGGATTCAGGGAGGCAGACTCCCTCTCCTCTCCCAGCTGAGCCTGGTTGCTGGAGTGTTCATCTGATAAAGAGATGGGGGAATGAAAAACAAAGAGGGAAGAGACACAGGACACAGACAACAGGTATAAAGACAGACACAGACAGAACCATACAGACACAGACAGAACCATACAGACACAGACAGAACCATACAGACACACACAGAACCATACAGACACATACAAATGTACGCGACAGAGGTGACATGGAGACGCACACAGACATACATGGACACACAGACACAAACGCAGTGTTAAAAATCACCCACCAACACCACACATCAACAACAACATTTTGTGACTTATTTACATGCAGGGCTATGATGAGGATGTGTAAACATTGTAATGAATAATGTGGCAGTCATCATTTTTCTCAAATAAAAAATAATAAACTCAATAATGAATGTAAAGTTTTTTAGTACATGCTTAAAACAAATGTGTTATGAGGGTGTGGGGAGGGGTGGTAGTTTATTTAAAAAACAAAAGTATAGTAAGTCATTATTAGATAGCAAAAGCATATTATAGAATGACAATTGAATGTTTAGAACAGTGTACCCCCACCCACCCCCCCCACCCACACATCCACTCTCATTCTCACTGACTGTCCCACTCATATATCAGACAACAGAGCCCAATATCGCATTTGAAATCTGTACACAGATCCACAGTGATATTGTTGCATGTGTTTGATATTAGGGAACACTACATTAGTCCAGTGCATATATATATATAGATTTGCTGCATCATTTAAGATCAACTTGGAAATGTGCAGCCTGATATATAGATACTACTCACAATGATCCATGACTATATAGACACACAATATAGTGTGTCTCCATGAATAATGTTCATATATATAATATATATGAATATGAATTCATATATATATGAATATATATATATATATATGAATATATATATATATATAAATATAATGTTCATGCATTATGCTCTATAGATGGATCTAAACTACTGCTACACACATGAACACAAATACATGCAAGGAGGTTGGCTTACTAAAACAATATGATAAAGCCTTTACAAAAAGCCTACCCAGGTAAGAAATAACCTGACAGTAACTTGTTAACCCTGGACAATGTGCACAATAGATATAAATTATGACTGATCATCTGGATATCACATAAATTATAATGCATAATATGCAAATTCGTGTTAATAAATAGCATAGCATCTATGGTGTATATTATGCAGTCACCTGGAGCAGTGTTGTGTAAGCTTGACTGTGTGTCATACAAAACGTACATATACGTATTCTGAATGATAACTCATCACACAATGACATAGTATCTTATATGTGTAATATCTCAAGCTGAGGTGCATGGTGTAGTGTCTACACTGAGCCAGCAGGTGGCGATGACGTGAGATGGTAGCTGTTGTTGGCACTGCTTGTAGACTGGGGGGCGGGGTCATGCGAAGGGATATGTCCTGGGCACAGCCGGGGCTCATCTGCACTGGGACGGGCATCTGACTCCTGGGTCCTAGTGCCAACCTGTTTCCCACACTGTGCCAATCTCCCACCCTCCTCTACTCTCCTCTTTGCTTGCCCCTGGGTGAGTTACCCATGCAAAAAGAAAGATTGCCAAGAAAATGGAATTTAGTAAAAGCAATTCAGCAAAATCAAATAAATAAATAAAACTAAAACAAACTAAAACAAACTAAAACAAAATCACTATATGTAGTGATATCTACACAGGGATTACAGTCACATTACAATATACAAAAGAAACAATTATTTAAAAATGAACATCGTTTAACATTAACAGTTATTAATTCCTGACAGTTTAGAAAGTGACATTTCTATGTTAACACTAGGACTAGACATTGGGTTTAAGACCATGCCCCCAACACCCCATTCTCTCTCTCTCGCTCTCGCTCTCGTTCGCTCTCTAAGAAGACGCTACCTTGCTGGACTCTGGGCTTCTTGAACAAGCTGGCGGAGTGGCGCAGTTTGCACGCCCAGTTTTTGAATTTGCGACTCCAGGATTTCTTGCTAACCGGATTTCTGATACTAGGACATGTCAGGTTTACGCCAAAATATCCACCTCCTGCATTGTGCTGCTGTTGCTGTCCATGCCGGAGGGGGATCGGGTGCTGATTGGGGGGCCATGACGCGTCTCCTGTGGCACTGGGGTCAGAGTGTGGGGGGGCAGCCTGCAAATGGTGGCGGAGGGAAAGGGGAATAAGCTAATTGACAGTTAATTGACACTTGACAGTTAAGAGTTTGCTGCAGGAAGTTGAGACACTCAGAAAAGGAAGAGAGACGTTGAAACATTAAATATCACAGGTGGCTGAAAAAGAACTGAGATGAGTCACATTTATTCAGTCATGGAAAAAAATCACAGTAATTGTAGAATTTGTACCTGAAATATTCGCATACATTTACTACTCGCAATCAAATCGGTGGTGTTCACTCACAAGAATGGTTGGTTCTCCCGGCACGGGTGGGCTTTGGGGCCCAGCGGAGTCATCCTGATGGCGGGGCCGGAGGGACGTGGGGGGGGTGGAGGAGGCGGAGTTGGAGTTGGAGGTGTCAGCAGAGGCAGGCACCTCCTCTGGGGAAGCATCCTCTCCTCCATCATCCCTCTCCAGGTCGGCGGAGGTGGAGGAGGAGCGGGAGGTGGTGGAGGACGAGGAGGAGGAGCGGGGGGAGGTGTCTGAGGAGGAGGAGGCAGGTGGGGGGAAAGACGAGGGGTGGAGTGAGTACGGCTCAGACGACTCGTCCCCTCCTGCCGACGTGGAGGTCGCCGACGTGGAGGCGGGAGTCGCGGTGGAGGAGGCCACAGCAGCAGCAGCCGCCCCGCTGCTGTACTCCTGATACAACAGGTTCCTCAGCTTCTCGTCCAGCGTCTTTATACGGTTGTCTACAAAGTCGATCTTGGGCGGGCCCTCGCTGTCGGACTCGACCACAGACGAAGGCTGAGCGGGGGAGGGCGTCATCGTGAGCGAGAGGGGGGGTAAGGCGGTGGCGTCGGGGCCGCCCAGAGGGAGAGGGGGCAGGGAGGAGTCGGAGGAAGGCTGCTGCAGAGGGCCAGAGTGGCTACCTGTGTCCTCACCTGTGACACTGGCCTCACCTGTGGAGAGCTCTGACTCTGAATGCTGGAACGAACACTGCTCCTGCAGTGGAAGCTGTTGCTGCTTCTGGGGGGTCTCCATGGCTTTATCCACCTCCTGCTGCTGCTGCTGCTGCTGCTGAAGCTGCTGAAGCTGCTGGAGCAGCTGCTGTGACTGGATATGTTGTTGTGTCTGCTCTATAGGGATCTGGGTTTGTTGCTGCTGGATCTGTTGTTGCGGTACAAGGCTAACATTTAGTGGTGTCTGTTGTTGTTGTTGAACAAATTGTTGACTGATCGACAGAGGTAGCAAATTACTTTGATCTGTTTTTAAAGCCACAGCACTCATTAATAACTGGTGTTGCTGCTGCTGCTGCTGTAACATTTGCTGTTGCTGTAGGTGCATTGTCTGCTGTAGCCCTAAGTGATGCTGCTGTTGCTGGTCAATGTGGGCCTGCTGTTGAGGCACTACAGGTGGTTGCGGTACCCCAGCAGGTTGTGGTAGCACAGCTGGTTGCGGTACCCCAGCTGGTTGTGGTAGCACAGCTTGTTGTGGTAGCACAGCTGGCTGCGGTACCCCAGCTGGTTGCGGTAGCACAGCTGGCTGCGGTAGCACAGCTGGCTGCGGTAGCACAGCTGGTTGTGGTAGCATAGCTGGTTGTGGTAGCACAGCTGGCTGCGGTAGCAAAGCTTGTTGCGGTAGCACAGCTGCCTGCGGTACCCCAGCTGGTTGTGGTAGCACAGCTGGTTGTGGTAGCACAGCTGGTTGCAGTAGCAGAGCTTGTTGCCGTAGCACAGCTGGCTGCGGTAGCACAGCTTGCTGCGGTAGCACAGCTGGTTGTGGTAACACAGCTTGTTGTGGTAGCACAGCTGGCTGCGGGAGCACAGCTGGCTGCGGGAGCACAGCTGGCTGCGGGAGCACAGCTGGCTGCGGTACCACCGTTTGTTGCGGTACCACCGCTTGTTGCGGTAGCACAGCTTGTTGCGGTACCACCACTTGTTGCGGTACCACAGACGGTTGCGGTACCACAGACGGTTGCGGTACCAGAGACTGTTGCGGTAACTGCTGTAGCTGAGATTGCTGAAGTATCCGTGGGCTATATTGTGGTGCCTGCTGTTGAACAGGCATTTGTTGGGTCTGCTGGAGCATTGGCAGAATCTCTGCTGGTGGCAGAGACTGTTGCAGAGGCACAGACTGCTGTAACAACTCTGGCTGAGGCAGCATCGGCACCTCAGTCAGCTGCTGTGGAAGTGGTATTTGTTGTTGTTGTTGTTGTTGTTGTTGTTGTGGTTGTGGTTGTTGTAGTAACGTTAACTGTTGGAGAGACTGCTGCAGTGCTTGTTCCTGCTGCAGTGGGATTTGTTGGTGGTACACTTGCTGCTGTGAGTGCTGTGAGTGCTGTGCTTGTGGTGGTGGTGGTGCTGGTACCTGTTGTATCGGTTGTACCAGTGGTACATGTTCAAGCTGCACTGTCTGTAGTGGCAGTTGTTGGTTTGGTGCTACCTGTAGCTGTGGTTGTGGGGGCGCTGGTCTGACTGTCTGGGCCAGTGTCTGCTGCTGCACCAGCCCAACTTGGCTGACCGACGGAGAGGTCACTGCAGCAGCAGCAGCAGCAGGAGGAGGAGGAGGAGGAGGGGAAAGAACAGACGTGGACGAGTGGTCCCCTGCAGACACACACTGCCCTAGAGCAGTTAGCATTGCATCCCCTATGCTCTGACCTACACTGGAACTACCACTAGTCCCAGGAGATGCGAAGACATCAGGCAGACTGGCGGTGGTGGGTATGGGAGAAATAGCAGCAGGCGCAGTGGCCAGGGTGGAGAGGTTGGCAGCAGCGGTTATTAGGGTGGCCATGGATGAGGAGGGGGCAGTGGGGATTTGGTCAACAGAAGCAGAGGTGAGGACCGACAGTTCAAGGCCAGACGAGGGGACAGCGGCAGCAGGGACAGAGGCTAGACGGGTAGAGGCTGGTGCAGAGACGCTGTCAGAGGGGGTGGTGTCAGGAGCGGGGACAGCAGGGGCTGGAGGGGACATGGAGGCGGGGGCTGGAGGGGACATGGAGGCGGGGGCTGAGACAGTGGAGACAGGAGGAGAGGTGGCAGAGGACAGGGCGGGGCAGCAGGGGACAGAGGCCATTCCAGTCAAGGACGCCGATCTCTGTGCTCCTTCACTTTCTACAGCCGCCGGAGGAAAGGGGACAGTTAGTTTCTGTTAGGGCTGCCTATTCAAAGAGATGTTAATTTTGCCACAGTTTTAAAGGGTCAGTTGGGGGGAAAATCATACCTCTCTCTGTTTTAGGGGACTGGGGTAGTAGCCTTGTCTCTCCAGTGGGGGGCGGTGTGGCAGCTCCCTGGTTGGACTGAGAGTCTCTGTGGCGGATGGTCTGGTTAATGAAGAAGCGCCAGCGTCCCACTGGGGAGGACTGGGGCACTGCCTCCACTGGGTAACCATAAAGAGGGAGGGAGAGAGGGAGGGAGAGAGGGAGGGAGGGAGGGAGGGAGGGAGGGAGGGAGAGAGGGAGGGAGGGAGAGGGAGGGAGAGAGGGAGGGAGGGAGGGAGAGAGGGAGGGAGGGAGAGAGGGAGGGAGGGAGAGGGAGGGAGAGAGGGAGAGAGGGAGGGAGAGAGGGAGGGAGGGAGGGAGGGAGGGAGAGAGGGAGGGAGGGAGGGAGGGAGGGAGAGAGGGAGGGAGGGAGAGGGAGGGAGAGAGGGAGGGAGGGAGGGAGAGAGGGAGGGAGGGAGAGAGGGAGGGAGGGAGAGGGAGGGAGAGAGGGAGGGAGGGAGGGAGGGAGAGAGGGAGGGAGGGAGGGAGGGAGGGAGGAAAGTGGGTGAGTTCACACTCCCTACTGTCAAAATGGTTTCACAATTTGGTTTAAGAATGAAATTGTTAAGAATGAAATTGTTAATTAATTAATTAACAATTAAGAAAAGAGGTGCAAACTCACTTGTAGAGCCAGTGGGAGTACTCACATGCAACTGGTCAATAGATCCAGTCTAGCAGAGAAATAAAGGTTCAAGGTTCATATTGAAACACACTCACACATCGAAAACAATAAAAGAGGAGAGGGGAGAAAAGGATAGATGTTGAATTTTAAAAAATCAACAGACCTGCAAATGTGTTTGGAGAAGTTCCTGGGCGTTCTTTACGGTGGCTTTCAGCTCCTCCACAAATTTCTCTTTCTCCAACTCAAGGACAAAGTCCTCCTCCACCTTGCGGACAAAATGCAACCAAAGCAGAAGCTATGAATACACGGAATGGTGATTTTTCAATAAATAATGCCGTCTGCGATACTGCTATGTGTAATCTACCATGTAATCTGCAATGTCCTCAGGCGCGTCGCCTTCAAAGTCAAATTTGAATGTCACCATTTTGTTGCTATGGGTCTCCAGTTGGCATTCCACCATATTGTCCCCACTGCTTGACACCTGTGGACGACAGGAACACTCATTATAGTTGGCCTGTTCAAAATACACCACTGGTCTATATACATACGTTGATTTAGTCATATGATTTGTTATTTCTTCATGTTTACCACACCTGGAGCATGCTCAGTAGAAACTGGTGTGAACCTTTCTCAGGCCTATTACAGGAAGGTCTCCTCTGAGACTTGACTTTCTCCAGTTTCCCATTGGCCAAGAGCTGCAGAGTATCGTCCCCATTGGCTGGAACAGACCTGTGGATGATGTGACAATAATTACTGTGAGGGTGGTAGATCAAAATAAAAGATAACCTGTAAATTGACTATTTTGTAATAACACTAACTATTGCCAATTGTATGGTTGGAGAGATTGTTAACCACCAAATAATCACACAGACTCATATTCAGAATCGACATAAACAAGAACCCTGACTCTCTAGGACCTTCCTATCCCTAGCTATGTATCCTTTTCCCTAGCCGCGCCACTTTCCTGACCACACTACCTCCCACCACTCAGATACACCTAGCCACTCCCGCTAGCCACTCCCCCACCTACCCACCCCTCAAATCCTGACTCTCTACGACCTTCCTATCCATAGCTAGGGCCCCTTTTCCCTAGCCCGCCCCCTCCCTTGACCCAATCCGGATTGAATTCACTCCAAAATGTCATGGGTTCTTCCTTGGCCCATGTTATAACCCTCCTACCAAGTTTCATGGTCCTACTAAAAAAAACAGACAAATGGACAAACGGCACCGAAACCATAATCCTCCTTGGCGGAGGTAAAACATCTCCTCCTTGGCAGAGGTTATAAAGGGCTATCATATATCATATATCATATATCATATAATATCATATAACTGGAAATACCATACCCACTTTCTCCAAATTAAAGGCAAATGCTACTGGCGCACTCAGAGTGGCAATCTGTAAGAACCATTGATTGTATATACATGTATTATCAAGAACATACTAATGTCAAGAAATCTGGCAACCCAGTTGGCAGGTGCAGCAAGAGGGCAATTTAAATATTCTCCCCTTGGCACGAATAAGGGGACATTCACGCCAAAAACGTTTTTTTTTTCAGTCAGAACGCTACGAAAATCATGTCGAGAGCGCTTCCATTGTGCACAAAACACAGCGCACGGAGCGGTTTTTTTGTGTGCGCCGTTTTGTTTTTCCCTGCAGTCGCGTGCAGTACAGATCAGAACACAACAAGTTTTGTCTGTTTGTTGTTGTTCACTGTCAAGATGAAAGCCAGATTATTGCCAATTCTGGCAGCAGCGGAGGTTGATGATCACTCGGGAGGAGAAAAGGTAGGAGGAGTGGAAAAGACGAGCAGCGCGCGTTTCCTCTAATGTTCAACTTTTTTCAGCTTTAAAACGCCCACAGCGCTCCTCCAAAAACAACAGACGCCACCGGCGCTAAACGCCAGGTGCGTTCATTAAAAGAGGAGCACGTTTAGCGCGTCCTTACATAGAGAATGAATTGCAGAAAGACGCTGGCAGCTCCAAAAACGCTTTTGGTGTGAATGTCCCCTAAGAATACAAATATCTTGTCTCACATGTTTTAGTTTGTTTGTTTGTTTGTTTGTTTTTTGTCTTGCCTGATGGAGGTTAGTGACAGACTGATGGAGCCAAGATCAGAGAGTAGGGAGAAGGCATACCCTGAGGAAGCATGGCGTTCTGTGCCAGACAGCTGTGGACTATCCTGTAGAGTCACATGACACAACACGATTATAGACACAAAGCAACACAAGGTTATTCAGAAGAAGAAAATCACTCTGACAACTATTTTATCCCATTTCTATCCCCCATTAGTACTAATCTTAATGTATTTATCCTGGTTGCTGCTCCACCCTCTGCCGATCTGGGGAGAGCCGAAACTGGCTCCATGCTTCTTCCGAGACATGGGCAGTTAGCCAGCCGCTTCTTTTTCACCTGACAGGGGAAGCTTCACTGGTAGGACATAGCACGTGGGAGGATCACGCTATTCCAACGGGTTCCCCTCCGTCCGAACAGGTGCCCCGAACGACCAGAGGAGGCACCACTTCAGCGACCAGGATATTGCATGTTTTGGTGAGGGGTTCCTATATGAGGGAAACCCCCTAATTATTCAAGCTCAAAAGAAAATTAGCAATACAGCCAACATGTGTCCTTTTAGGAAATGTAGCCTATAACCCAGTCGTGCGTGTGATTCCTGTACCTGAGCAATGCCCAGCAGCAGGGGAGGGTCACAGTCTTGCAGCGAGGTTGGGGACAGCAAGGGGGCGCTAGAATCAAGCGACTGCAGCGTGGTTACAGGAGGCGGGGAAGTGGGTAGTACAAAGTCAGCCCGCCCCAGTAAGGTTACCAGGGCCTCTGGCGGGGATGTGAGAAGGTCTGGAGGAGGAGGAGGAGCAGCAGCAGCAGGACGATGGAGGAATGGTAGGGATGTTGGGGGGCAGGAGGTACGACAGGGGCTGGGGGGCATTTGTTGGGCAGGAAATACAGCATGGGGCAGAACAGGATGCTCAGCAATAGGTGTCTCAGTGTGTGCCTGTGTGTGAGATTGAGCCTGGACATGTGTGTGTGTCTGCGTGTGTGTTTGGGCCTGGATGCCGGTTTGTGCGTGTGTTTGAGCTGGCTCGGCCTGGTGGTGCTGGGGGGACGGGGGTGGGCCTGCCACTACCTGACTATAGAGCGGCAGGACCTTGGGCTGGGACTGAGGCGGGGCCACGTTACTGGGCACTACTATCTGTGCAGGGGGCTGTTGGGGCACCAGATGTGGAGCAATGTGACACTGAGAGGGCAGCTGACTCTCATCGAGGGGCATCAAAGGCTGCTGAAGAGGAAGCGCTTTCTGGATGGGAGTTGGGGGTGGCTGCGCCGGCAGCTGGGCCTGTAGAGGTGGCTGTTGCTGTGGTGCTGGTGCTACTAGTTGTTGTTGTTGGGGAAACGTCGGCAGATGTTGCTGGTATTGCTCAACAGGTTGAGGCATAGCAGGCTGGGAGATGGACTGAATCACGGAAGGAAGTGCAGCTGTGGGCTGCTGCTGCTGCTGCTGGGCCTGGACAACGGGCTGTAGCGTCGCTTGGCCCTGGACATAGGCTTGTCCAGTCTGCTGCATAGCATGAGGGGCAGGGGTGAAGTTTGCAGGGTCAACGACTGAGCTGGGAGCAACAGCTGTGATAGTTCCAACACTCCCAACGGAGCCAGGAGACAGAGTCATCTGCTGATACTGCAGTGCTGGAGGCTGCTGTTGTGGTGCAATGTGAGTGACTTCCTGTTGTAGTGACGATGGCATGACTTGGTGAGTGGGCTGGGGTGGTGCTGGGACATACTGAGGTGTTGTCAAAAGGCCAGCTGCTGCTTGAGCATGCACCTGACCATGGAGCTGGCCTTTGGTGGTCTGGAGCTGTGGCTGTAACACACTCTGCTGAACCGGAGTCTCGTGTTGGACCTGACCAGGAGCTGAGGCGATTGCAGCTGGAGGCTGGAGGGCATGGGCTTGGCTCTGCTGGCTCATCAACATCTGAGGAGTGTCACCAGCTGGGCCCTGTAGTGGCTGAGGAGGTGTCTGACCACCTGTTGAGTGCAGAGGCTGAGTGGTGAGAGCAGCCACCTTGCTCTGTGTAGGAGCCACAGGGACTGGAGGAGCGCTCTGTAAAGGAACCTGCTGGGTTTGGATGGGCTGAGTCTGGTGCTGGATTGAGGCCACTTGAGGAGGAATCGCCTGAGCTGCTGCTGGGGCTGTGAGTTGGACCGGGACCGGGCCTTGGCTCTGGGGATGACCCTCACTTTGTCCTTGCTGGGGGGGGAGAACTTGGGCCTGGATCACAGTCGCGGGCGTCTGCATGGGGTTCTGCGCAGTCTGAATGGGACCCACTGGGACCTGGGCCTGGGAGAGCATTTGAGCTTGGAGCTGAGTCGCCTCACTGCTGGCTGCTGGGGCGCCAACTGGAATGTGAGGTTCCATGACAGAGATGTGGTGCTGTGGTGCCTGGGCAATGTAGGCTTGCTGCTGGATCTGTTGCTCTCTCACCTGCTGCTGAGTGAGAACATTGTGAGGTGGAAACTGAGCAGTGTTTGCTTGTGGGATACATGCCTGCAGGATATCAGTTGGCCGCTGCTGCTGAAGCAACATCTGCTGCTCACTGTTGCTTTGTTGAATAGGGACAATCTCCAGGTTCACAGTTTGCTGCAACTGAACGCCGGCTGCTTGTTGTTGCTGCTGTTGCTCTTGAAGCTGTTGCTGCTGTATCATCAGTACCTGCTGGGCCTGTTGGTGCAGTATCTCTGCATGTTGCTGCTGTTGTAACAGCGCCTGTTGCTGTTCTAACTGGTGTTGCAACAGCGCCTGTTGCTGTTTTTGCTCTAGTTTCTGCTTGAGTTGGGCTTGCTGCTGCTCTTGTTGCTGCTGCTGTAACAGAGCTTGCTGTTGTTGCTGCTGTTGCTGTTGTAAAATAGCTTGCTGCTGTAAATGCTGTTGTAATAGTGTTTGTTGTTGTTGCTGTTCCATTTGTTGGAGCAAGGCTTGCTGTTGCAGTTGTTCCATTTGCCGCTGTAAATGGGTCTGCTGTTGCAGTGCAGCTTGTTGTTGTTGCTGTTGTTCAATTTGCGGTTGCATCTGTGGTTGTCCTTGTATTCCAGCTTGCTGTTCAATTTGTTGTTGTAACTGCCATTGTTGTTGCTCCAGTTGTTGTGTCTTTAAAATAGCCTGTTGTTGTTGTTGTTGCTCCAATTGTTGTTGTAGAAGTGCTTGTTGTTGTTCTTCTTGTTGCTGTTGTAGAATAGCTTGTTGTTGCTGCTGCTGCTGCTCCTGTTGCAGATGAGCATGTTGCTGCTGCTCCTGTTGTTGTTGTAGAAGTGCCGCTTGTTGTTGTTGCTGTTGTTGTTGTTGTTGCTGTTGTTGTTGTTGCTGCTGCGGATGTTGCTGCAGAAGAGCACATTGCTGCTGCTCCTGTTGCGGTTGTAGAAGTACTTGTTGTTGTTGTTGTTGTTGTTGTTGTTGATGATGTTGCTGCTGCTGCTGCTGCAGAAGAGCATGTTGCTGCTGTTCCTGTTGCAGAAGAGCTAGTTGTTGCTGCTCCTGTTGCAAAAGAGCTAGTTGCTGCAGCTCCTGTTGCTGTTGTAGAAGTGCTTGTTGTTGTTGTTGTTGTTGTTGTTGTTGTTGTTGATGATGATGATGTTGCTGTTGCTGAAGCGCATGTTGCTGCTGCTCATGTTGCAGTAGAGCTTGTTGCTTCTGCTCCTGTTGCAGTAGAGCTTGTTGCTGCTGCTCCTGTTGCAGAAGAGCTTGTTGTTGTTGTTGTTGTTGTTGTTGTTGTTGCTGCTGCTGCTGCTGCTGTTGCAGAAGGGCATGTTGCTGCTGCTCCTGTTGCTGTTGCAGAATAGCTTGTGGCTGTTGCTCCTGTTGCAGAAGGGCTTGTTGCTGTTGCTCCTGTTGCAGGAGAGCGTATTGATGTTGCTCATGTTGCTGTTGGTGTTGCAGAAGAGCATGTTGCTGCTGCTCCTGTTGCTGTTGCAGAAGAGCGTGCTGCTGTTGCTCATGTTGCTGTTGCAGAAGAGCTTGTTGCTGCTGTTGCTCATGTTGCTGTTGCAGAAGAGCTTGTTGCTGCTGTTGCTCATGTTGCTGTTGGTGTTGCAGAAGAGCATGTTGTTGCTGCTCCTGTTGCTGTTGCAGCAGAGCATGTTGCTGCTGTTGCTCATGTTGCTGTTGCTGTTGCAGAAGAGCATGTTGCTGCTGCTCCTGTTGCTGTTGCAGAAGAGCATGTTGCTGCTGCTCCTGTTGCTGTTGGTGTTGCAGAAGAGCATGTTGCTGCTGCAGCAGAGTGTGTTGCTGCTGTTGCTCATGTTGCTGTTGGTGTTGCAGAATAGTATGTTTCTGCTGCTCCTGTTGCAGCAGAGCGTGTTGTTGGTGCTCCTGTTGCTGTTGCTGTTGCAAAAGAGCTTGCTGCTGCTGTTGACCCAATATTTGCTTTTGAATAAGTGCTTCTTGTTGCTCCAGTTGCTGCTGTTGTAGTTGGGCCTGTTGTTGCTGCTGTTGAAGCAATGCGTTTTGTTGCTTCTGCTCGAGCTGCTGTTGGATATATGCCTGTTGTTGCTCCAGGAGTAAAGGTTGTTGTTGATGCGGCTGTTGCTCCAACTGTTGTTGATTTTGTTGTTGCTGCTGCTGCTGTTGTCGTAGCAGGGCTTGCTGTTGCTGCAGTTGTAGTTGTTGTTGCTGCAGTTGTTGTTGTAGTTGTTGTTGTTGCTGTATCATGGTCTGCTCATGAGGATCCATTTGTGGTTGCTGTGTATACGTCCAAGGTTGCTCCCCTGACTGTGCTAATGACATGGCTTGCTGTTCCATACCTGTTTGTGTTGGTAGCACAGGCTGCTGAGTAGGTGGCTGGACATGCAGTACGGGCTGTGGTACGTAGATCTGCTGCTGAGGCTCAGGTTGAAGTTGTTGGACAGCTGTGGCCGAGAGGTTCTGTCGGTGCTGTTCTATCGGCGGGTGTACGGTAGCCGCCGTAGCCTGTGGCTGCTGAATGGCGTTGTTAGCTTGTTGCTGTTGGAGCAGAGCCGTCTGAGCGTCCATTTGCTGCTGCTGCTGAGGGGTGGTGGTCTGTGGTTCCAACCCGGTCTGTTGTTGTCGAACAATGGTCTGGTGAGGGATCATGACGGCCTGTGTTTGGTGGGGTGCTGCTGCCTGGGGGATGATGTCAGTGACCTGCATGGGAGTGGCAGTGGGTTGGGTCTGCTGGGGGGCGAGGGGCACAATGGCCCCCGCGAGTCCAGTCTGATCGCTCATTGAGAGGGGGGGCATAGTGAGGACACTGATGGGCGCTTGTGGAGAG
This sequence comes from Poromitra crassiceps, assembly GCF_964638095.1. NCBI lineage: Eukaryota > Metazoa > Chordata > Actinopteri > Beryciformes > Melamphaidae > Poromitra > Poromitra crassiceps. The sequence continues at coordinate 24,483,773 of NC_139637.1, forward strand.
AGCGGGGGTATGTATGACTGGGAGGGGGGCATAGAGCCATGGGGAGTAGTAATGTGTGATCCATCTGAATGGTATGACTGTGTCTATTCAGTGATCAATGAGTGATTGAAAGAAGAGGGGGAAAGACAGCAGTGGAGAAAATAAGTTAAGAGTAAGCTTTGGCAAGGGGAATTAATAATTAACACATTTTAATTTTATACAGCATAAAATAAATAGACAGTCAACCGCAAAGGATTATGAGGATGATTTGTAGTTGAGTACAACAGTTATTTAAGGGTAAAAACACAAAATTGAAGTAGTGGGAGGAGCATAGTTCTAGTTCAATTAGTATGAATGTATTAGCTGTAGCTCAGGTGTCTCATATGCCGTTGATTTTAATATAAGTTAATAATGTAAAATCATGAGGTTTATTCACCTGAGAATATTGTTGAGGTACACTTGGTGAGATGATCTGTGTTGCCATGGGACTGGGCTGGAGGAATGTCTGACCAACAGATGCCCCTCCACTTTGGCCTATGGACAGGCTTGAGATACCACCACTCTGACCAATAGGCACATTTGGAAGCCCCGCACTCAGGATCTGAGGATGAGCCACAAGCCCGGTACTCTGTAGTGCCAGAAAATAGACACTCAACCATGTCCTTTAATAACACAACGATTTCAAACAACGGAGGACGAATCACAATTTGGTATATGTTATGAACAAGGTGGAAACGCAGTATAGACTTACAGACACAGTAGGGGGGAGAAGAGTTTGGGAGTGGGTGTACGAGTCTCCTTGCTGAGAGTACGCCTGACTCTGTCCACTTGCATAGGATTCACAGCTGGCGGACCCAACACTCTCACCTTCAGAACGAAAGATAGTTGAAAGATTAAAATAACGGTTGTACTTTTTTTTTAACAATATGTATCTGTCCAGCAGGGTCGGGCTGGGACTAAAAAACGGTCCTGGACATTTCTACCCAGACCAGTCCACCTCAACCAGCCCGCGACGCACAAACACAAGAGCAAGACAAAATTCGGAGGGGGCAACAAAAAATGTTATGGAAACGTAACCGTCATGAGACAGGTTAGTTTTACCCTACCCAGCCTGGGTGTTGCAGCCCGCCAGGGGTGCACCGAAGTCGGGTAGAAAAATGTGGAAATTGCACAAAGTCTTGAGACCAGAGAGGCTAATAGCACAGGCAGTCAGTGCGCTTTTAGCCTCTCTGGTGTAACACGGTGCCGGGGGGAATTGCAAAGTAGTGCCTCCGGGATTTCAGAAACCCAGTTTTCAGGTACTGGGACCTCCAGGACAGAGTGCCGGGCAGTGCACAGAACGCATCCGATCGTCGGGCCGACCTCCGCGGGGAGGCTTCCAGGGGTGGTAGGCCCCGTTTTCCCAGAGCTCGCAGCCGAAATTTTGGGTTGTTTTTATGAAATGTTGGTTCGTTTGAAGCCAGATTTAGAGGAATATCTCATAAAATAAACTAAAAACATTTCCCCACCACCCCCACGTCAAGCGGCCCACCAGCCCAGCGGGATTTGTCCCGGTGCTCCCGATGGCCAGGACTATGTGTCCAGGTCACAATATTCACTGTCAATTTCATTTGTTTTTGTTCATTCTAATTCCGACACTATCATTATAGCACAAAATAGTTATGTCATATTAACTGAGAGCATAAATCTCTCACAATCACAATCACAATCTGGTTTAAGTAGCATGTAATGAAAGAGCAATGACAAAATGTCAAAGAGCAACACTCCACCTGCCAGGCTGGGGGCTGTCCCACTGAGAAGATGCTGCTGTCTGACATGCTGGTCCACCTCGGGCAGCTCCTCAGACTCCTGTCCTCCTCCTCCTCCTCCTCCTCCTCCTCCTCCTCCTCCTGTCTGCTGGGCTGCCCCGCCCGGGCCCAGCGAGGAGGAGGGGCAGGATGGATGTGAGCAGGTGTAGGAGGCGAGCGTAGAGTCTCTCCTCTCGTCAGAGCCCCGCTGCTGCTGCTGCTGCTGCTGCTGGAGCAGCAGCTGCTGCTGACGGCGCTCCCGGGACTTCTTGATCAGAGTCACTCGGTCGCGGATGGACTTGCCCACCACCTTTGCATCGCTCTCGTGGAAGAAGCCTGACTTCACCTGGGATGAGGGCCAGAGAGAGAGAGAGAGAGAGAGAGAGAGAGAGAGAGAGAGATAGTTAATTAATTAAAAGGAACTATCTTTGAATGCCTTTTATCAATCTACCCCATCCCATACCTGATATTAATAAACGCCCTTTCTCCGAGTCATGCCCGAATAGAGACACTGCATGAAATAGGCCACGCCCATCACGGGGGAAAGCTCTCCGTTCATTTCCACACACCAGTGTCATTTTCCTTGAATTAAACATAGCTAAAAGCTGTTGTGCGGTGGGGCTGCGCAGACGACAAATGTAAAAAAAAAAAAAAAGTTTTTTTGCGCGCCCGAGCAAAACAAGGAAGCCATTGAGAATTGGCGAGAAGAAAAATGTGGATCTAGCTGTCAAGGAAGAAGTTGGAGTGTTCATCTTCCGTATATATGATCTTTGTGTGCAACACGTGACATACAGTAGGAGAACGCCAGGATTGGGGAGGGGAGTTTTTGTTATCCCCCCTTTTGGGCGTGGTTTCTGAACGATGACGCGCTCCGCAGTGTCTCTATTGCCCGTCTCTCTCACCATCTCCAGAGCCACCTCCTCGGCGCTGTCGTTCTCCAGGTCGTAGCTGAACTCGATGGCCTCGTTGTCCTTGTGCTTGCCCTTCAGCTTCTTGGGCTCCTCCACCCAAATCCGGAGAGCCAGACAGTCTTGGCAGCCGGTGTCCTCCTCCGCCAGCTCCACCCGCACCCCCGTGTCCTCGCCGAAGAACGCGTGGGTCAGGAGGTCTCGGACGGAGAGTCTATGAAGGGAAGAACAATATAAGTAAAAAGCACCATCACGTTTTTAGAGTGCATCTCAGTAATTGTGCATGATCAATGCCATATTATGGGATGTAATGAACTGTTTACCTCTGGCTCTTGTTCTGACGAATGCAGCCCTCGATGATCTCTTTAATCTCTGGGTCATTGACTTTATCAAAGCTGGCTGGTTTTATACCCTACAGAGAAAGAAAGGACACATTTTCTTTTTGGACTTATCTCTTATCAGTCACAAATGCCCTGAGAGAGTACAGAAATAAGAATAGGACAGAGTTGCATGCAGTCAGAGACTCACACTGGTGACTTTGCGGTAGATTTGAGCAGCGTTCTGGCACTCCGAGTAGGGGTATTCTGAAGTAGCCATCTCCAGCATGCACATTCCAAAGGCATAGACATCCACAGACTCATCATAGTGCTCCTCATACATCTCTGGTGCCATGAACTCTGGGGTTCCTGTGAAGACCAAACAATAGATCCTAGTCAGTTAACACATTCACTGCCAGCCGTTTTTTTTTACTGTAGGTAGCTTCTGCCAAGTTTTTTTTTTGAGGATTCTGGCTCATCTTTCAAGAGCCGAGGATTATTTTCTGCTAAGATTTTGTGAACACAAAATATCTCAAAAGAACTAATAGAATGTGTGCTTTCTCTGTCTAAAAGAGTTAGTTTGTAGAGTTAGTAGTTAAGTAGGCATTAGCACTTGAATACAGCATGGTTTCAGCGTCTGAAAATTTAAGCTGAGATAAATGGCTTTTTGTGAAATTCGATAGAACAGTCACTTTAACCATTCATTTTTGGCATCAGTAAGACGTCAGACATCTAAACAATAGTTTTGAACAGTAATTTCCTCCATAACAGCAGGAAACCCCCCTCTGCTTCAAACTCCTCCCTCCGTGTGTGTTCTCCTCCTGCCTCCCTGGCTCTGCAGCAGGCGTGTCACAAGCGAGTTTCTGCTGCTGCTGCTGCTGCTGCCTGTCTGCTGGCGGCCGCTCTTTGGGCGAGTCTGGATGGGCTTGCTCGTTTCTTGGGGTTTCGGTTGAGAGCTTTGATGAAGCTTTTGCGATTCTGGTCTTATTTATGCTGCGTGTTTCAAAGTGTGTTGCACCCATAATCTATTATGCAAATTTGCAATCCCCCACCGCCAGCTCCCTGCGCGAAAGCGAAAGCGTTTTCGCCAATCCATTTTCATGAGAATGGCTTCCTCACGCGGCTGTTTTTGCTTGGCTTTCTCTCGTCTGGAGAGCACTGTCGCCACTTAGTGGGTCGGTAAAATAGATTATACACATTCAATACCTCCCATATTTTAATAGGAGATGTAAAAGGGGTTGATCGACGTCCCACCGTCAAAAAAAAAAAAAAAAAATTTTGGACGAGATATCTCGTCATTGGCAGTTAACCGTTGGTTTCTGCTTGACGAGATATCTCGTCCACGGCAGTGAACGTGTTAAAAAAAAAAGAAAAAAAAAAGAAAAAAAAAGAAAAGAAAAAAAAAAAAAAAAAAAAAATATATATATATATATATATATATATATATATATATATATACTAATTTACCATTATCAATATCTGCAATTTTAATTTACATCTCAACAGCTCCTGTGCTCTGAGCTAAACTTTATTGAACATTGTTCTGGTTGGTTGCCAGAGCCAAACATCTAGTGAAGTTTTACAACATTTTTCATAAAAAGTCACTGTAATGTTCTCGCTTACACATTTCCCTCTCTCCTTCAGGTGTCATGCATCTACCTGATTAAGGGGGCGTGGGAGGTTTTGCTAATCCAATCACAGCTGGCCACATCCTTCCCATACAGCCAATCACAGCTTTAGCGGCAACCTTAAGAGCTGTTCCCTTCTCATACTCTGATCTGCTGTCATTTCAGTGCTGCTGCAACCCTCCTCCACCCCATTCTCCTCCAGGTCGGAGATCTCCAGAAGCCTTCTTAGTCCACCACCACCAGGTCTAGACTCCACGGGGGGGATATCCTATTCTACTCACGGCTTCACTACCTCCTTCATAATCACCATGACGTCAGCATGACGTCTCACGATGATGTCAGCATGACGTCTCCGAGTCGTGATGGAGTCTAACCGCCAAAGACTTTGAACTTTTCATAACCACTGAACATTCATAATCTGTCATTCATAATCATTGATCACATGTAAATATATCATTGCTCATGTTAATAAATCAGTCATCCAAAGAATAGTGACTACTCTTCTGAAATGTGGTCTGTATTTACAACAGGTGCTACCCGGATGAATTTGAGTGACTCCGTCAATAATAATCTATACTCCTGCTACCCTCTGGACATCAGCTCAGCGCTGAATGGAGTGGAATGTGCATAGAGGTACTGAGTCTTTGCTGATGGAGCTACTAAATGCATTGAGTTCTTCTCAAATGTTCTGGGTCTACTTCTCTACCTATGACACTCTTGGCGAAGGAGGTCCTCATAAGAGTGGCGAGTCCCAGGTCTCCTATCTTGACAGAGCCGGTAGTCCCTGTGATGAAGATGTTGTCACACTTGAGGTCCCGGTGGACTATCGGAGGCGTCCTGGTGTGCAGGAAGTGAAGGCCCTTTAGGATCTGTCGACACCAGCTCCTCAGCACCTTGGGCTTCATCACCTTAAAGCGCTTCAGGTAACTGTGTGTGGAGAGAGAGAGAGAGCAAAGCACGATCGTTTTTGTACGGAAGTTATTATTTTAGTCAACCAATGACAGAGCTGAATGAGTGACATCAACAACAACGGCCAACCATTTAATTTAAATGCATCATGTTACTGTGATAATTCGCTGAATACTACAGTATATTGTACATAAATATTTTACTTCCCCATAAAGATTGGTAAAACAACCTGCTCTAACATCTTAGATAATTGAAAGTAATGATTTGTTTTGATCACAATTCCTCTGAAGACCAATTTGCTCTTCTGATTATAGAGGACGACACACTAACCTGAAACATAATCCCTCCCTGTGGCTTTGAGTTTGAGCTTTCAGAAACGTCTCAGGGGCTTCCTGACTGACTGACTGACTCCCCATTGTTGAGCAGTGTTATGCAGCAGTGGCAGCGGTCTGGGTCCGGCTTAACTAAAGCTTCCCTAGTCTTGTTTTTCTAAATCACATCAGTGAACTGCCATTAGCAGTTCTTGTAGAATTGTGTTGGGGTTGGGGATCATTTTGGTTCTGAGACCTATGTTTGTTTCTAGACATATTACAGGATCAGTTACAGTGGTGTGCTGCAGTTTAAGAACTGCGCCTATTTGTATCCTGACATATCAATTACAGCATAATAGTCATTGAATCTGCATTTCTCTAGCTATGGGGACAGTTCACAAGCCATGGGGGGGGGGGGGGGGGGCAGCTAAATTAATTTAACCACTGCTACAGATGTCGTCACTCAGAGGGGAAATTAAAATTCAATAAATCTGAATGACTCATAAACTAAGTGTCATTCTGGTAGACCTTTCCCAGACATTTATACTATGATAAATCTATCAGCCTCGTTACAATCTTACAATCTTACAATGGATACAATCTGTGCTCTAAAGCAGTGGTTCTCAAATGGGGGTCGGTGGCACTTTGCCAGGGGGTCCGCGGAAAGTTTTCAGGAAAATAAAAATAAAAACTTTTTTTTTTGGTTGCAAAATCTTCATAGTTCAACGAAAATATGTTATATGCTTTAAATCTAAACTGGGTCATGGATTACATTTTAATCTAACAAACCTATCAATTTAAAAGTCGAGCACGTTACCGTGGAAACAATTAAGCTCAGCCCAAAATCACAAATCAGGATGAGGGGGTCCCCGGTATATGTTCTATCTCAGTGATACTCAACTTGCGGCCCGCGGGCCGGTGGAATTGCAAAACTTTCAGGTCGCACTTGAAAATGAGATCCAGGTCTCAAGGTGATTCACCTGTATAAATAAAGGTTAAAAAAATAAAAAAAATAAAAGAATTACAGTGAACCTGAACGCAACATGCAAGATACCCGCTGAATAAGTGTCCAAATGTTCATGTCATTCTGGCCAATACTCCACTTCTGTTATAGCATTTCCGTCTGGAATATGGAATATCTTTCAATAATCTATGATTTAGCTGCTAAATTGTCAAATACCGCCATCTGCTCGCTACCCAGGCACTTATGTATGTACTTAACCTAACTAACTTAACCTAACTAACTATCTGGTGTGCACAACATTGTCAGACTAAACTCCGGCTGACACCCCAAAAACTTACAATCCGCTACAGAAAGATGTATGTTGTTTGTTTATTAACTGGCCCCTGGCCTTCTATCATTTCACGTATGTGGCCCCCAGGGAAAGCAAGTTGAGTATCCCTGTTCTATCCTGTAAGGGGTGCTTGGCTGAACAACATTGGAGAACCTCTGCTCTAAAGGTATCCAGTGAGCTGTGACTCTGTGAGAAGTAATAGATATGAGGGAGGGTGTCCTGACTGACGCTTTGAGTGTTCCTGAGGTCATGAGTTCGGTGACGAGCACGATGCACTTCTTGCCGCGGAGCACCGACTCCCAGGAGTCGTAGAACCGCACGATGTTGGGGTGCTGGAGCCCCTTCAACATCTCCGCCTCCTCCTTGAAGCGCTGCTGCTCTGCTTTGGTCAGCTTGCGGTCCTGGTGGTGAGACATACACAACAGGTTACATGGCATGCAAGCATACATTTGTGTCAGCATATAGAGAAAGCTTTCTCTATATCTCTATATCTCTATATCTCTATGTTCTATGGTCTCTCCCGATTCTAAATATATCTGAACCGTTTGGTTTGACCAAGTAAAACTATTTTTATAAGCATTTTACAAAATGTCTATGGGAAAATAAAGGGCAGATAAAAATCTCTGGTACAGTGCTGAAGCAGGAAGTAGGCGGGTCACTTTGCCTCTCTATAAACTGTACACGTTCAGGGACAAGATGAAGGCAAGGGCGGCTGCCAGAGTAGCTTGTCAATGACGGCACAATGCTCTAATCTAGGGAGCCCTCCCACATCACCAGGCAACCTGACTCTTCACACCCATGACTGTGCACTACACGCCTACGGCCACTAGATGGTGCAAGCAAAATAGAGTTGCAGGGGGTGGCGAGACAACACCCAAAGCAGAGCTTCATAAAACATATTGTGCTGCATGTGACTGCCACACAGCCCCAGTATGGCGGATGGGATGGGTTGATGCTTCTGAAATCCCACTCACTGGCATAGCAGCGTCCCACAGGAGCACAGACAGCCATTGACTAAACCCTCAGTTAGTCTATTCATAAGAAGACCTAAGCCTTATGGAGTTTATGGAAATGGTTATGCAGTACAGTTATTCTGCACTGCAGTACAATAAAATAAAAAATAAATAAAATGAAATTCGCTTTTTCTTTTTCTTTTTTTAAGTATTGAGGTTTTCTTCCTACACCCTGTCCACACTGCTCTTAACTTATTCAAACAAAGCGCACACATATCTCTGAATTCCATAAATCGGTCAGGCCTAATGAGAACAAAATATGTTTAGGAATATGAAGACATATGAATATTTCTATGCAAATTGAATGAACAAATTCACTGAATGGTTTCAGAGGGTTATTCATTTGATCTGTGATATAGCATCATCCATGATACTGATATTAAAGCAAAATGAGGGATCATGAAAGCCCCTGGAAACCCAAATCCAAAATAACCTTCTAACTATGCAATTTAGGGTCTTACTGTGTGTACATAATAGAACGCATCTAAAAGTATTAGAAATTAGTTTAAATCCAAATTTGAAATGTTGTCATTTAAGTTGTTGTTCTTGATGCTGGGTTTAAATTGAGCGTGGTTATGCTCGAGATTTATTACGTAATAAATTCCATGAACTAATAGAAAAGGCATGTCAGTTGTCAGTTACAAAACCAAGGACATTCTGACTGGCTCCAATAAATTATTTTGGTCTGGGGCTAGGCCTGCCACTGTTTGCTGTCGCCATGTACACAAACAACAATGTGCTTTAAGTCTGTGGTCTTTTGACCTTTGTTGATTTGTGCATTGACGTTATAGAACATGAATCCATTTCTCTGAACAGTTTGAATAGAAAACACACTTTGAACAAGTGATGGCCATAGGCTTGAGACTGCAAAGGGAAAATAGTTCCTACATGAAACTGCTCACAACAACGTCTGTGGAATGTGGATGATCTTGAGTAACCGGGTCATGATTTCTGGAAAGAGACAATGCTGTTGACTTTATCAAATGTTTTTCTTTGGCACTTTGAGCACCACAAGCCGAGTGCCATCCAGTTCCATTGTATTCAAAAGAAGGCCGATATCTCCAAAACTCAGGCAACTAACACAAAACGATATAGATAGATGGATAAATAGCACTTACAGGTGAGAGGGAATATATGTATTTTGGATTTTAGGGTGAGCTGTCCCTTTAATGTGTGTGGCTCTGCTCCTCAGAAACATCTTCACAATGCTTCTGAGATACCTGTGAGGGAGCAGACTGCCAGCCAGTGCAGAGTGTCACAAACATACCTCCCTATAAATAGCAGTCATCATAACAATGGCTTCCCACAGATCGATTCAATTGACGTTTACACAAAGTTGTCCAAAGCGAGGTGATGCACTGCAGACGTTTCAATGTAAATAATATGATTTTAATATTTCATGCAATGTCCTTTTTTAATCTCTCCTACTCCCTCTTTTTTTTCCTGGCTCAGCTTCAATGGGTGTATTTTTTCAGAGATCTTTTGCTCTCTGTCTCGCCTATACCGGCTCAATGTCCTTTTCTGGAAGTGCTGGTGGAGGGAGGCCATCTCTCCACCCCTCCTCCTCCCTCCTCCTCCTCCTGTATTGGAACAGAGACGTTATCATCAACTAGGAGACACTGCTCCTCCTCGTCGTTGCACTATTATGGCTAAAAATAAGCTGCACAGCCTGGGACTGCTCTCATCCTTTCATTCTTGGTGTGTGTGTGTGCATGCGTGTTTGTGTGTGTGTGCGTGTGCGTGTGCGTGTGTGTGTGTGCGCGCGTGTGTGTGTGTGCGCACATGTACCTGTCTACCTGCGTGCGAGTGTGTCTTTCCATGCTCAGCTCTCAATACTGCCTGCCTGTCTCCACTCTAGGGTGCTTTTGCTGCTTCTGTCTGGGTGCCTCTGTCCTCTCTGTGTCACTCCCCCCCAGTCTGAGCATCATTCTGACTGACTGTCTGGCTCTGTGAGAGACTGTGTCTGTCTGTGTGTCTCCGTCCGTCTGTCTGTCTCGGTCTCAGCATCTATTGTGTCTCCCTCTGAGTGTCACCTCAAGACGGTCTTAGGGTCAAACGTGCCACATGGTTAGCTATTGTAATTGTGTCTAGATGACAGTGTTGGGGGTAACTCATTACAAAAGAAACATATTACATGTAATATATTACTTTTAGCAGTAACTCAGTAATATAACTTATTACTTATAGGATTTCAGTAATATTATATCAGTTACTTTGTCAAGTCACTCAAGTTACAAATTGAGTTAAAAAAATGTTTTAATCAAAGCACATATTTAAAAAAGATACAATCATTTCCTAATCAAACTGTGTGTTTTTATGCAAATAACCACTATAGATGACAATCACAAAGGAAAAGAATAACATTTAGGATTTTGGATTGTTTACACTGACTTCAAGGCGGTTGAAATTATTTTTGGGATGGTTCCGGGGCGGCGATGTCATTCTGCTGCTGCTGTTGTTTTGGTAAAAGTAATGCAAAAGTAGTGTAATAAGTAACGAGTTACTCTACACAGACAGTAATATTGTAAAGTAACTTATTACTTTCAAATGAATGTAACTAGTAATATGTAGTCTATTACATTTTGAAAGTAACTTGCCCAACACTGCTAGACGAGTTCACGTACACCTACACCCCCATCATTGTGCACAAACAGACAAACGGACAAACAAACACACGCACGTCGCACACGTTCGTGTGTTAGGTTCATGTATTAAAGGAACACTCCGCTCATTTTCAACCAGCTTTGTATCATTAGAACATCAGTAGTATATCAGAAAACTGTAAACGGTTTTGAAGTCTGTCATTTAATTTGACAGTTATTGAGTGTTAAAGTGTGGACCAGTGACATCACTGGTCCACACTAACTCAAATTAATAACTCATTAACTCAAATCAACTCTCAATAACTGTCAAACTATTCATCATTCATCTAGTTTGACAGTTATTGAGAGTTGATTTGAGTTAATGAGTTATTAATTTGAGTTAGTGTGGACCAGTGATGTCACTGGTCCACACTTTAACACTCAATAACTGTCAAATTAAATGACAGACTTCAAAACCGTTTACAGTTTTCTGATATACTACTGATGTTCTAATGATACAAAGCTGGTTGAAAATGGGCAGAGTGTTCCTTTAAGGTGATACGCGTTCCACAAGAGCGGCCATGAATAAGTTACACTCGCCTTTCCGTTCTCAAGGCTGCTCACCCAAACACAATCAGCAGTGTTAGGAACACAAGAGGCGTCACATCAGGCTTAACTCCATCAGAGGTGTAAGCAAATACTGTGATTCTCTCTCTCTCCAGAAGCGCTTTGAAACGGAGATCCTGCATCATTGTACCTCGAGTAGACAAGTTCTGCTTTGCAACGGGACCAAAAAGAGGCTGCGCGGGGAAAGAGAGTGGACAGAACATCCTCTTGACCATCAGATAAATGGGAAGGAGAAAGCGAGGGGGACAAAGAGACAGAAATGGAGGGGGGGGGGGAACCGGGGGGGGGGGGGGGGTCTCATGAGGTTCATGAAAAGGTCTATTGTGAGCAGCTTTAGTCTAGGTCAGACAGGTCTTTCTTCCTTTCTGCGCTCGCTCACAAGCCGCTCGTTCTGAGTGGAGCAAAAACCTACACTGCCACCAAGTGTTTGGACACGTGCGTTTTTCTTTATTTGGACTCGTTTTCACATTTTAGCATCGTAGTAAAAACATCGACACTATGAAATAATAACACAAACGTAATTAATACGCAGTAACCAAAAAAGTGTTAAACAAATCGAAACTACTTTATATTTGAGATTATGTGACGTAGCCGCCCTTTGCCTTGATGGAAAGGAAAGGGCTTTGGAAAGAAATGTATACGTAGATAGGCATCAACTTTACTATTCATATTTGTCAAAAAAAAAAAAGGAAATTTCAAGCGTTTAAGCATAAGCATGTAGGTCAAAATCACTTTAAGATTGTCACAAACATCATTGATCATTTCAATCCGGTTTGTACGTTTCCCCCCTTCCCGGGTCACTGCTCCACCCCCTCTGCTGACCTGGGGAGAGCTGTAGACTAGCACCACGCTTCCTCTGACACATGCGCCAGTTGCCAGCCGCTTCTTTTCACCGGACAGGTGCCCCGACCGACCACGGCTTCCCACCCGGCACAGCCAATCATGCCTGTATGGACGCCCGACCAAGCCGGAGGGAACACACCGGGGGGCGCGAACCTGCGACCCTCGTAGGTTTGTCCAATCTTTTGACTGGCAGTGTTATGCTTATGGAGTGAGACAATTTACTCTGCTAGCAAGAAAAGCTAAAGTTTCAAACAAACATTAACACATTTAAAAAAAGTGTGTTAATATTTGACACTTTAGCCTGGATTGTAGAGTTGTTAATGAGTACAGATGGTTGTATCATGGTCTTTTTGGGCAGCCATCCAACAGAAGACCTTTAGCTGTAAACAATGTAGCTCTTAAAGAGAACTTGAGACAAACACATTACCTAACAACCTACAGTATACTGGATACACTTGGCACCACCTTCAGTATATACGAGGGATCAGCCGAGCAGCACTTTGGTAAACAAACCGCGTCACTGGGTGGAAGCGGCAATGGAACCCTATGGAGCGTGAGCCTGAGCGTCTGACTCTAGCCGCCTGACCCTGTTTACATTTAAAAAACTGTGACAGTTCACACAACTTTAACATGACATGCATATATTATACATCAAACTCTTGAGCTAATTCTGCTCTCACTCAGAATGTCAAAGTATAAGCGATGTGATGTATAGTTTTTGAGATATTCACGTTTGTTTGGCACAACTCATACTAGTTAACTGCCGCGGGGTTCCGCATTGAAGAGCTGTCAGCAGCTGAGGCACCATGAGACTGTTTTGGATCTGGACACCTGGTGGAGCAGAAGGTCAGGCTGTGGGTTAAGTAGCTTCATAAAATAGCAGCAAAAATGAACAGGATATGACACAAGCAGTGTTGGGCAAGTGACTTTCAAAATATAATATACTACAAATTACTAGTTATTATAATTTGAAAGTAATACATTACTTTACAATATTACTGTCTGTGTAGAGTAACTCGTTACTTATTACACTACTTTTGCATTACTTTCACCAAAACAACAGCAGCAGCAGAATGACATCGAATGAACCATCCCGAAAAATAATTTCAACCGTCTTGAAGTCGGTGTAAACCGTCCAAAATTCTAAATGTTATCCCTTTCCTTTGTTATTTTCATCTATAGTGGTTATTTGCAAGAAAACATACAATTTGATTAGGAAATTATTGTATCTTTATTTAAATATGTGCTTTGATAAAAACAAAACAAAATGTCACTCAATTTGTAACTTGAGTTACTTACTTGACAAAGTAACTGGTATAATATTACTGAAATCCTATTGGTAATCAGTTATATTACTGAGTTACTGCTAAAAGTAATTTATTACATGTAATATGTTACTTTTGTAATGAGTTACCCCCAACACTGGACACGAGGCACATTTGGCTGATGGTAAGAGGCATGGGGTCAAGGAGGTCAACACACGTGAGCCCTAATATGACAGCCTCTCTTTGACCAGCATGAACGTCATATAGACGGCACAAGATTGACTGTCTCATCTTGGGTTTCTCCACTGGCCTTCTTGTCTGTGGGAGGTGCTCCACCCACAGCCAGATCAATAGAGAGGCAAAGTGAACGTCACTTCCTGCTTCAGCACTGTACCAGAGATTTTCTTCTGCAATTTATTTTCCCATAGACATTTCGTAAAATGCTTATAAAAATAGTTTTACTTTGTCGAACCAAACGGTTCAGCTATATTTAGAATCGGGAGAGACCATAGAACATTTCACTCGGACCAAAAAATATATTTTCTTTAAACCCGCATTTTTTTGTTATGCGATCTCTCCTGTTTCTAAATATAGCTGAACCGTTTGGTTTGAACAAGTAACAAGTTTTTATAAGCATTTTACAAAATGTCTATGGGAAAATAAATGGCGGATGAAAATCTCTGGTACAGTGCTGAAGCAGGAAGTAAAGTTCCACTTTGGCTCTCTATACATGTAGTGATGGGCCTGGACCCTCAGGTAGCACAGAGAAACAGGTTGGACTTGGTGGACGTTTGGACCTGCCTGCGTGATCCGTAGTGTGACAGGAAGTGGTTCAGTGTGTGGAGATGCGAGGTGGCTGCTGGCTGGTAGGATTAGATTACTGTTAAGCTACGACGGCTCAGACTATTACGAGATGGTCTGCTGGAAAAGGGCAGGCTCTCACCCTGGATTACCACTCCAGGCCAGTGGGCCAAGTTCACTCACCAGTCACCATCATCGTTGTCTCTGTTGTCTGTTTACTGGAGGTCACCCACCCTTGCTAGCAGGCTTTTTTTATACCTCCACCTGTGTTTTAAAATGGCCTGTGTTGTACAGTGGTAGATAGATTGACTTCATTGTAGGGCTGCAACCAACGCTTATTTTCATAATCGATTAATCTGTCGATTATTTTCTCGATTAATCGATTACCGTAAATTCCGGACTATAAGCCGCGGCTTTTTTCCCGTTTTTTGGCCCCTGCGGCTTATATAACGGTGCGTCTTATCTATGGATTTTTTCAGAAAAAAAAAAAAAAAATACAAATAAAATCTCTCTTTTTTAGCACTCTTTCTAACTATAAATCCACTTCTGTTTTAATTTCCTCTCTTGCCCTCTTTTCACCACACCGCGGACACTGTGTGCACTGTAAAAATAAACAACGGTGGTGTTGTGTTATGTTGTTTTGTTGAAATGTTACGGTAATACGGTAAATGGGAGCTTCCTCAAACAGCCATCTCTTTCCCGACAATCCCCTCTGTGCGTGACCACTTACATATGGTAATTACGGTAAGCAAACGGCCACTCGGCCATCAACTCCCTCCCCCGACTACCAGGAGAAAATCACAAACTTCGGCGAATTCACACAAAGGAAGATCAAGGAATATTCACAACAAGACGAGCAGTAGAAGCAACACTCTCACTTACCATGGGGAAGGTACGCAGAAATTCACATGACGCAGCTTTCAAGTTGAAAGCAGTCAATCTCGCATTAAAAGAGGGAAACAGAGCAGCCGCGCGTAACCTGGGCATCGATGAGTCAATGGTGAGGCGTTGGACGGTGCAGCAGGAGGACAAACACAAAGGAAGATCACGGAATATTATAGGAGTGTGAAAACATCCACAATCACCAACGGGTTCCAAAACGCTGGACTGCTGCGGGATGAAGAGGATGACGCCGCCACAGCTGGCGCTGAGGGCCGTCAGAGGCTTCAGAGGCTGTTCGATGCCGACAGTGATGAAGAGGAGTTCGTTGGTTTTGAGTGACAATGAAGGAGAGAGGAGAGTGGTTGACGAAGCCACCCTGAACCTGTTCGTTTCCGACACTGAAGATGAGGACTTTGGTGGTTTCAGTACGCAGGAAGAAGAGGAAGACGAGGATTAGTGACTTGACTTCTCTGGTTACAGGTTTGCTGCACATATAGCCTATTGTTGTGTGATTTTGTCTGGGGATTAGTGACCTGACTTTTGTTTTGTTTTGTTGAAATGTTAATAAATGGGAGCTTCCCCAAACAGCCATCTCTTTCCCGACATTCCTCTCTGTGCACGAACCCTTTCATATGGTAATTAAACATCAAAACACCCGCGGCTTATAGACCGGTGCGGCTTATAGAAGAAAAAAATAGTCAATTTTGGTCCCGCGGCTTATAGACCGGTGCGTCTTATAGTCCGGAATTTACGGTAGTTGTTTGGTCTATAAAATGTCCGAAAATGGTAGCAAATGACGATCAGTGTTTCCCAAAGCCCAAGATGACACCCTCAAATGTCTTGTTTTGTCCCCAACTCAAAGATAACCTTTTTTCTTAAAATTGTACTCAAAACGATTAATCGATTATCAAAATAGTTGTCGATTAATTTTCTGTGGATCGACTAATCGATTAATCGATTAATTGTTGCAGCTCTAATTCATTGCCATGTCTAGACTAGTTGGCCAGCTGCAAAATATGATGCACAACACCTCAGCACTCCACTGATCAACACTGCATTATCACTGGCCCGGCAGCAAAAAACATGAAAATATGTTCTTTTCATAATTTGGGGGATTTATTATAGCGTACATAATATGTGCAACAGTGGAGTTCCATTTAGATTTGTGTTTTTTCCTTTAGTTATGGATTATATAAGGTTGATATATTACACAGATATGCAAAAGGAACACGAACACACACACACACACACACACACACACACACACACACACGAACACACACACACACACACACACACACACACACACACACACACGGGGCTCATATATCATTCTGACGCCACCTCTTGTTGAAATGCAGATCCCCTCTGGGTATTTTCCATTGTCTACCTCTGCCTTTTCCTGCATCTCTCATGATGTAACACTGCTATGTGTCGCACACATCTGTAAGCTAACAAAGCGTCACTACGTCAGGTAAGAAGTCCAGTGTTTCCACTGGCTGTCACGGTAAAATCATGACATGAAATGCTCAAACTATTTTCAAAATAATTCGGTTTTTGGCTTAAATCATGGGAAGGCCGCATTCACCCACTATGCTTCTGCTAGCTGGAACAAACTGCCTGAAGATCTCAGATCTGCCCCAACTTTACTCACTTTTAAAAATAGACTAAAGACTTTTATGTTTACCGTCGCTTTTAACTACTGACAGCTGTTTTTAGGAGATGTGTGTGGCCTCTAAAGGCTCGAGTCCAACTATTATAAAGGTTATGGACATTTTTCCAATCATGTGTGTGTTGTAATGTTTCTTATCATGATGTCGGGGGATTTCATATAGAAAAATGTATTTATTCTATTATGCAAACCCAATGAGTCCTCTGTCAGTTTTTAGCTCTTTTTGTAACTGCTGCACCTGTCGCTTAACGCACTTTTTATGCTCTTTCTTAAAGTTCTGTTGTGATGTTTTTAAATGCCTATTTTATTCTCTTCTTTTATTCTTTTATTTTCTTGTGTCATCCATTTTATGTGAAGCACTTTGAATTGCCTCTGTGTATGAAATGTGCTATACAAATAAACTTGACTTGACTTGACTTAAATGGTCTCACTTAGTTGCCTGGGTCCGCCCACTCCAACAGAGTTGAGTTTGGCTGCTCATGGAAATGAGTGTACAAGTTTGACAATTCAGTCTAAATATTAGGCTACTCACTTAGGCTAAACTGCTGTTAGAACCAGTGGTTCCTAGGCTGCTGCTGAAACATTGCAGACAGAGTGACAGAAGCACACACACACAGTTCTATAATCATTCAGTCATTTATGTATAATAATAATAACTGCCGTGTGTGCGTGTTTCTCCCCCCGGGGAGCTGTAAGACAGAGAGATCTAGGCCGGGGGAAACGCTGCCTGAGTAAGTGCGCTAGTAGTGTGTTGATGGATGAGACGAGGAGGGGGGCGTCTTGAAAAACGATGGCGCGCTCTGGCTGTCGCCAATCAACTCGCCCTGCATAAACTGCTGAGTTTAAACATTTTCGTCTTTCATCTTAATGGAGTCGTTGGTTGCGTATCAAGCATGGGTAGCAAGGTGTGAAATGGTGTTATAATGGGCATGCCAGCCCCACCCACCCCCCCTTCCCGACATCCCCCTCCCCCCTTCAAGTCTGTTCAGATAGCTCCTCCTTTTTCAACCTTGGATTGCCTTGGATTTAAATCACTTAATAATCACACATCAAAACAATCTGATCAACATCTGAGCTTTTCTGATTGATTGGATTCTAATTAGGCTATACAGTCATAACTCACACATTCAACAACAATTTAAGCTCAGCAGCCAGTTAGCAAAACAATATGACAGTGGGAGGATCCGGCCTGAGGGGACACTAATCAGCTGTCAATGCCCTAACTGACCGTGCATCCGGTCAGTCTGGTTGGATTGATTATATCCCAGTTCTGCTGTGGCCCATTCAATTTTGCTCTACTCATTTCAGTCACTCGTCAATAGTATGTCTTTGGTTCACCTAACCTAACCTAACCTAACCTAACCTAACCTAACACCTAACCTAACCTAACCTAACCTAACCTAACCTAACCTAACCTAACCTAAACTAACCTAAGCTAACACCTAACCTCACCTAACACCTAACCTAACCTAACCTAAACTAACCTAACACCTAACCTAACCTAAGCTAACCTAACCTAGCACCTAACCTAACCTAGTCTCGCTGGCCAGCCTCCTCTCCCTTCTGTCCGAGGAGTCTGGCGCCGCAGGTCTCCATAGTGGGATTGCGATGGGCGTCGCCTTGCGGCAGTGCCCTTGGAAAATAGTTTCAAACAATCCAACTTGCCGTTTTCAGCGTGTAGCAACGAGCTAGCGTGTAGGTTTCTGCCGTTAGCTTGATAGCTAGTTAGCGTTGTTGTTGTCACTGAGGCGGCAGGGCACTATTTACAGCGACACACCCGGGAGGAGGGAGCGGAAGCCGCTCTGATTGACATGGCCAATGACGAGTTTGTAATAAGCCGGGAGCGGACATCCGGCTGCCACCGAAACAGTCGCTCCAATGGGAGAGCAGCTGTAGAGCAGAGGAGGGTTTATCCCAGTTATGGAGACCTGCCGCACCAGACTCCTCGGACGGAAAGGAGAGGAGGCTGGCCAGCGAGACTAAACCTAACCTAACCTAACCTAGCCTGAATGGTCTTCCATCATCAGAAACAAGTCAAGTCCATTTTCAGCTCCTCCCAGTACTGTAGGAGGCACATGTGTTTGATGCCAACAACTGTTGATCTCTGGACCTTGTGAATGGTTGGATTATCATGGTGTTAATCCCTGAGTGTAACTGAATGAGGGGTCTCCACTCCCCTCACATGGACTATACAGACTGAACCTTTAACCATGTCATTGGCAATGCCCTTCATAAGGATGAGCCTACCAGGAAGCCAGGCAAGGTTTGTTCCTCAGCAGGCATCTCTGAGGAACCTGAGGGCAGCTCAGGCTGTTTATAGGAAGACATGGATTGAATCACCAAATCTTGGAGGTGGTATCGTGGCAACCTTGAGTGCTGCAGGCAATCAGAGCTGAGCGCTGCCCTAGCACTGTTGCTAGCCTAGCGCCGTGAGAGAGAGGCTGAGCTGAGCTGGGCCGGGTCTGACGGGTCTGACGGGACTGGGTTGAACCAGTCTGGTCTCTGCCCGCCCCAAGTTGTGCTGTCTGTGCAGGGTTTTTGTTCCAGCCGGACAGACAGGCACCCACTGTAATTAACTCCCTGGATCACTCTGTATACTCACTCACACAGACAAAGAGCCAGGCAGGGAGGGGGGGGGGGGGAGGGAGGGAGGCAGAGAGGGAGAGAGAGAGGGAGAGAGGGAGAGAGAGAGGGAGAGAGGGGGGGAGAGGGGGAGAGAGGGAGAGAGGGAGAGAGAGAGGGAGGGGGGGAGGCAGGGAGGGGGGGGGGGAGAGAGGGAGGGAGGGAGGGAGGGGGGGAGGCAGGGAGGGAGAGAGAGAGGGAGGGAGGGAGGGAGAGAGGGAGAGAGGGGGGGAGGGAGGGAGGCAGGGAGGGAGAGAGGGAGAGAGGGAGAGAGAGAGGGAGAGAGGGAGAGAGAGAGGGAGGGGGGGAGGGAGGGAGGGAGGGAGAGAGGGAGGGAGAGAGGGAGAGAGGGGGGAGGCAGGGAGGGAGAGAGAGAGGGAGAGAGGGAGAGAGAGAGAGGGAGGGAGGGAGGGAGGGAGAGGGAGGGAGGGAGATAGGGAGGGAGGGAGAGAGGGAGGGAGAGAGGGAGGGAGGGGGGGAGGGAGAGAGGGAGAGAGGGAGGGAGGCAGGGAGGGAGAGAGGGAGAGAGAGAGGGAGAGAGGGAGAGAGAGAGGGAGGGGGGGAGGGAGGGAGGGAGGGAGAGAGGGGGGAGGCAGGGAGGGAGAGAGAGAGGGAGAGAGAGAGGGAGGGAGGGAGGGAGAGGGAGGGAGGGAGAGAGGGGGGGAGGCAGGGAGGGAGAGAGAGAGGGAGAGAGAGAGGGAGGGAGGGAGGGAGAGGGAGGGAGAGAGGCAGGGAGAGAGGGAGAGACAGACGCATACAGTGGCATATGTTCACACAGACGGACAGGGAGCAACAGCGTGCCTGCACATGCACACACACACACGCACACGCACACGCACACGCACAGAAATGTAATACTCACATAGGTGCACATGACACACACACACACACGCACGCACACACACGCACACACACACACACACACACACACACACACACGCACACACACACAGACACACACACACACACACACACACATTCAGGCTGATGGATGGCAGAAGTCACAACTTATGCAATAGCGAGGGGGATATATAGCTTTGCCCTTTTCAGCGTGGCTGGAATTCCCAGAGGAAGGTGAGAGGAGAGATGGTGTCTCCACCAGGGGAAGGGAGAGGAGAGAGGAGAGATGGTGTCTCCACCAGGGGAAGGAGAGGAGAGAGGAGAGATGGTGTCTCCACCAGGGGAAGGAGAGGAGAGAGGAGAGATGGTGTCTCCACCAGGGGAAGAGAGAGGAGAGATGGTGTCTCCACCAGGGGAAGAGAGAGGAGAGATGGTGTCTCCACCAGGGGAAGAGAGAGGAGAGATGGTGTCTCCACCAGGGCAAGAGAGAGGAGAGATGGTGTCTCCACCAGGGGAAGAGAGAGAGGAGAGAGGAGAGATGGTGTCTCCACCAGGGGAAGGAGAGGAGAGAGGAGAGATGATGTCTCCACCAGGGGAAGAGAGAGGAGAGATGGTGTCTCCACCAGGGGAAGAGAGAGGAGAGATGGTGTCTCCACCAGGGGAAGAGAGAGAGAGGAGAGAGGAGAGATGGTGTCTCCACCAGGGGAAGAGAGAGAGGAGAGAGGAGAGATGGTGTCTCCACCAGGGGAAGGAGAGGAGAGAGGAGAGATGGTGTCTCCACCAGGGGAAGAGAGAGGAGAGATGGTGTCTCCACCAGGGGAAGAGAGAGGAGAGATGGTGTCTCCACCAGGGGAAGAGAGAGGAGAGATGGTGTCTCCACCAGGGGAAGAGAGAGAGAGGAGAGAGGAGAGATGGTGTCTCCACCAGGGGAAGAGAGAGGAGAGATGGTGTCTCCACCAGGGGAAGAGAGAGGAGAGATGGTGTCTCCACCAGGGGAAGAGAGAGAGAGGAGAGAGGAGAGATGGTGTCTCCACCAGGGGAAGAGAGGGGAGAGAAGAGATGGTGTCTCCGCCAGGTTAAGAGAGAGGAGAGAAGAGATGGTGTCTCCACCAGGGGAAGAGAGGGGAGAGAAGAGATGGTGTCTCCACCAGGGGAAGAGAGGGGAGAGAAGAGATGGTGTCTCCACCAGGGGAAGAGAGGGGAGAGGAGAGATGGTGTCTCCACCAGGGGAAGGGAGAGGAGAGATGGTGTCTCTACCAGGGGAAGGAGGGAGAGGAGAGATGGTGTCTCCACCAGGGGAAGAGAGGGGAGAGGAGAGATGGTGTCTCCACCAGGGGAAGAGAGGGGAGAGAGGAGAGCTGGTGTCTCTACACTGTGAACTTTATTACCCACTCTCTTTCAGGCTAACCCCCCTGTGCTGGAGTGGCTTCCTCCTCCACAGGAGCAGAGTTGCTAGGTGCTCTCAGGCAGTCTCACAGGACAGCAGAGACAGCATCAGCCAGCAATGTGCAGGCAGTGTGAGACATACATCTCATTACTACTGCTACATCATGCACCTTATCACTGTATATCATGCACCTTATCACTGTACATCATGCACCTTATCACTGTACATCATGCACCTTATCACTGTATATCATGCACCTTATCACTGTATATCATGCACCTTATCACTGTATATCATGCACCTTATCACTGTATATCATGCACCTTATCACTGTATATCATGCACCTTATCACTGTATATCATGCACCTTATCACTGTATATCATGCACCTTATCACTGTATATCATGCACCTTATCACTGTATATCATGCACCTTATCACTGTACATCATGCACCTTATCACTGTATATCATGCACCTTATCACTGTATATCATGCACCTTATCACTGTATATCATGCACCTTATCACTGTACATCATGCACCTTATCACTGTACATCATGCACCTTATCACTGTATATCATGCACCTTATCACTGTATATCATGCACCTTATCACTGTACATCATGCACCTTATCACTGTATATCATGCACCTTATCACTGTATATCATGCACCTTATCACTGTATATCATGCACCTTATCAGTGTACATATTGTATTACTCTGACTGTCACTGCTGCTACCTGTGATGCAGCCTGACCCTGTATATAATCTGTAAACAGCAAACTTAAGAAAGAGGACATGGAACATTTGATCATGTGACTAGTTCATTTGCATTTGACCTCAGACAAGACAGCAGACTGCTTTCAAGCCTCACATTTACATAGATTTGCTAGAAAGATAAATAACATTTCACTTTTTGCGCCAACTAGGACGCCACTACATGACATCACTAGGTTAACCGTACAGTACCGTACAGTACAGTACTGTACAGTACAGTACAGTACTGTACTGTACTGTACTGTACTGTACTGTACAGTACTGTACTGTACTGTACTGTACTGTACAGTACTGTACTGTACTGTACTGTACTGGACTGTACAGTACTGTCAACCTAGCAGTTAATTGTTGTTTTTCTTTGTTCTTTGATGTGAATTTATGGCTTTTTGGCACCTATATGTAACCTTTTAAGGTTGAGATAATTGTATTATCATTATATGGTCCAAATATTTCAGTAAAGCACTTGAAACACTTGAAATATTCTTGCTTGGCTGGTATCATTCTACTTGAAATGATGGTAAAATGCATTATTTTTAGTCAAATAACATGTCCAGTTTTTCGGCCGGCCACCCGGGTCGGCCCGTGCATGTGCACCCCTTCCTATCTAGGGTGCATCCCTAGTTATCTTGTTCTGGAACCGGCCCTGCAACCTAGTGACATCATCAAACAGCGCCCTAGTTGGCGAAAAGCTGAAATGTTGTCAATCTTTCTAGCAAATCTATGTAAATGTCAGACTTGAAAGCAGTCTGCTGTCTTGTCTGAGGTGACATGCAAATGAACTAGAGTCACATGATCAAATGTTTCATGTCTACCTCACCTAGCTGGCAAGTCTGTTTATACTCTGTTAATACTGTTTGTGTCTGTTAATACTATATATATATCTGTTAATATCTGAATCCCTTTATCATATTTTATAATCTCTTTAGATCCTTTATATCTTATTTGTTTATGTCTTGTATATTTGTTCTTATCAATGTTAATGAGCACCAACCACACCAAGACAAATTCCTAGTATCTGATGACATACCGTGGCAAATAAAATGATTCTGATTCTGATTCTGATTCTGATGAGACACACAAACTGGGAGTATGGTGCAGCTCCACACAGTCGGTTAACCCATTGATACCTGATGCAGCATTTGTGTGTGTATCCCTTTAAGACGTCTTAAAGGGATATACACACACATATGAGGGATATACACGCAAATGCTGCATCAGGTATCAATGGATTAAAGGTCTTTGCGTGATGTTGCCATCATTATCTCTACCAATAATACAAGCGCTG
>NC_139637.1:24512505-24520005 GCF_964638095.1 Poromitra crassiceps
GGTGCTACGGTATATACATGTGATGTGGTGCCTTCACTGGTGCCACGGTATATACATGTGATGTGGTGCCTTCACTGGTGCCACGCATGGCCGTAACTAGCTATGAGGACGGGGCGGTCCGGACCTCCCCTAATATTTCAGCCTGCAAAAAAAAAAAAAAAAAAATTTTTTTTTTTTTTTTTTTTTTTTTTTTTTTGCAGGCCAGGCCAGGCAACACATGACTGACTCCTCTCACACAAAGCCAGCAGTGAGATCAGCTGGAGGACCACAACACTGCTCTGTATTGTGTTGGACCACCAAGACTCATCTCCTCTCCTCCACCAGTGTGTCTGTCTCCCACCACATGTTGAATTACTCACACCATCTGACAATGTCCCCCATTGCTGCTCCACACATTCAATCAGGCTGGCTATGTAAAGACATCAACAGAGCTCTGACAGCAAACCTTCAGTCAACTCCTCTTGTCCTCCTCCTCCCACCACACAGTGACAGAAAAGAGTTCCTTATCATGATGCTGGCTGTCATTATAGCTACAGTAGCTACACTGTTTTCCTCTTGCTTTGTTTTCACTAACTGTGTCTCCATTCACAGCCTGCATGCCTTCTGCAGTGTTTACATTTCATACCTCCTCTGTGCGGGACTACTAACACATTGCACAGTAGACAAGAGTAGGCCGATGTGTGGGTTATTATGACATGTAGCCTAGTAGGCTATAGAGTAGTGGTTCTCAAATGGGGGTCCGGGGACCTCCAGGGGTCCGTGGCACTTTGCCAGGGGGTCCATCCGAAAAGTTTTCAGGAAAAAATAAATATATATATATATATGGTGAAGAGAGGATTCCCATGTGCATAGCCAGTAGAAAAATCAGGTGCTGGTCGGTTGCAGGATAAACATGAAATGAAAAATTAAAGGAACCACCGCAACACTGAAAATGACTTACTGATGTTTATTTGTTTATTTTACAAATAAACATCAGTAAGTCATTTTCAGTGTTGCGGTGGTTCCTTTAATTTTTCATATATATATATATATTAGGGGTGCACCGATCGATCGGCAAGCAATCTGATCGCAAAAATGCGATCGGCTGATTGCCGATATTTCGGCTGATTGCCGATATTTCGGCTGATTGCCGATATTTCGGCTGATTGCCGATATTTTTTTATATTATTATTATTATTATTATTTTTAATTAAAAAAAGCCCTATCACTAATCAGGCTTTCCAACGATATAAAATACAATGCCAATTGGTATTATTAAAGGGGAGAAATAATCGAAACCAAAATAACGTTTCCAAACTTTTTTTGAGGAGTTTATATATCGGTGATCGGTGATCGGTGATCGGTGATCGGTGATCGGTAATCGGTGATCGGTCGATGATCGGTTGGGCAGATATTTCCCATAGGCGATCGGCAATCGGTGATCGGTGGCAAAAAACGTGATCGGTGCACCCCTAATATATATATATATATATATATATATACCGTATATATATTTATTTATATATATATTTATTTTTTTTATTATTTTTTTTGCAAAAGCTTCATAGTTCAATAACAATATTGTATGCTTTCAATCTAAAATGGTTCACGGATTACATTCTAATCTAACAAACCTATCAATTTAAAAGGCAAGCATGTTACCGTGGAAACAATTAAGCTTAGCCCAAAATCACAAATCAGAATGAGGGGGTCCCCGGTATATTTTCTATCTTGTAAGGGGTCCTTGGCTGAAAAACATTTAATTGAGAACCTCTGATTTAAGCAAGATGAAAATGGACCACAAGCCAGAGAAAACCTAAACTTAACAGACCTCTAAATATGTTCAGATATTTCTCAACTGTGAGGAGGCTCTTGCATAATTGACAACAGTACGGCTACAACATTAAATAATTGATACAATGCATATTGATTTCTACAGGTGAACACTGAACAGTCCTTAATTACCATACATGGATTCATATAATATTCAGGCTGATGTGGAATGCTGTTTCTAATAGCACAGTCTATCAGAATGACCGCTGACAGCATATGATTCTATTATTCTGTGCTGTCACTCAACAAGAGATGTTCCTACTTTTCACCCTACTCTCCACTGAAGCAGTCTCAGAGTATGAATAGCAAACACACAGCATGCTGAACCAGTCTCACAGTATGAAGCAGTCTCACAGTATGAAGCAGTCTCACAGTATGAAGCAGTCTCACAGTATGAAGCAGTCTCACAGTATGAACCAGTCTCAGAGTATGAAGCAGTCTCACAGTATGAAGCAGTCTCACAGTATGAAGCAGTCTCACAGTATGAAGCAGTCTCACAGTATGAAGCAGTCTCACAGTATGAAGCAGTCTCACAGTATGAAGCAGTCTCAGAGTATGAAGCAGTCTCAGAGTATGAACCAGTCTCAGAGTATGAAGCAGTCTCACAGTATGAACCAGTCTCAGAGTATGAAGCAGTCTCAGAGTATGAACCAGTCTCAGAGTATGAAGCAGTCTCACAGTATGAAGCAGTCTCAGAGTATGAAGCAGTCTCACAGTATGAAGCAGTCTCACAGTATAAACCAGTCTCACAGTATGAAGCAGTCTCACAGTATGAACCAGTCTCACAGTATAAACCAGTCTCACAGTATGAAGCAGTCTCACAGTATGAATCAGTCTCAGAGTATGAAGCAGTCTCACAGTATGAAGCAGTCTCACAGTATGAAGCAGTCTCAGAGTATGAAGCAGTCTCACAGTATGAAGCAGTCTCACAGTATGAACCAGTCTCACAGTATAAACCAGTCTCAGAGTATGAATCAGTCTCAGAGTATGAAGCAGTCTCACAGTATGAAGCAGTCTCACAGTATGAACCAGTCTCACAGTATGAAGCAGTCTCACAGTATGAAGCAGTCTCACAGTATGAAGCAGTCTCACAGTATGAATCAGTCTCACAGTATGAAGCAGTCTCACAGTATGAACCAGTCTCACAGTATGAAGCAGTCTCACAGTATGAATCAGTCTCAGAGTATGAAGCAGTCTCACAGTATGAACCAGTCTCACAGTATGAAGCAGTCTCACAGTATGAAGCAGTCTCACAGTATGAAGCAGTCTCACAGTATGAATCAGTCTCACAGTATGAAGCAGTCTCACAGTATGAACCAGTCTCACAGTATGAAGCAGTCTCACAGTATGAAGCAGTCTCACAGTATGAAGCAGTCTCACAGTATGAAGCAGTCTCACAGTATGAATCAGTCTCACAGTATGAAGCAGTCTCACAGTATGAACCAGTCTCACAGTATGAAGCAGTCTCACAGTATGAAGCAGTCTCACAGTATGAAGCAGTCTCACAGTATGAATCAGTCTCAGAGTATGAAGCAGTCTCACAGTATGAAGCAGTCTCACAGTATGAAGCAGTCTCACAGTATGAAGCAGTCTCAGAGTATGAAGCAGTCTCACAGTATGAAGCAGTCTCAGAGTATGAATCAGTCTCACAGTATGAAGCAGTCTCAGAGTATGAAGCAGTCTCACAGTATGAAGCAGTCTCAGAGTATGAATCAGTCTCACAGTATGAAGCAGTCTCACAGTATGAAGTATGAAGCAGTCTCACAGTATGATTAGTAAACAGACAGCATGCTGAGGAGAGAGCTCCTGGGACACATTTTATGCTATTTGTAGCAGAAGAACATTGGGCTTATACATTTCCCCTGCATGCTGATTGGAAAGAGATTGTGTTATTTGTATTTGCAGTGATGTTCCACTCACCTGCCAGGACCATTTACACATATTCTTATGTGGAGTCGTGCCTACAAACATTCGAGGTAGATTTGTATCTATGCAGCATGCTAGCTCATACATAATGTATGTTAGCTTCATGTTTGACATTGTGGTGTGTAAATAGAAAGAACAGTGAATCTCACCTGAAGTTCACACCAGGCCACCTCCACCCAGCTCTCCGTGTCCAGGCCTTTGTACACAGTCTTGAAGGCCCCGCTGCCCAGCTTAATGTCAAACTTGAGGAACCTGCCTCCAGGAGAGGTGGCCACAGCCTTCATCTCGGCCTCCTCCTCCTGCTCGCGGTCCCTCTCCTTGCCCCTCTGGGCGGGGGTGGAGGAGGTCGGGGCGTCCTTGCCGGGCCCGGGGCAGGACGGGTCACGGCCCAGGGCAGCGCAGGCCGAGGCGGCCCCCTGCTGCTGCTGCTGGGCACCGCCGGCGAAGACCCAGTCCGAGGAGGAGCGCAGCTCGAGGTTGTGGGGGGCGCTGTGGGGGGGCGCCTCTGGAGGCTCCTCCACCACCACCACCTCCTCGTCCTCCTCGCAGATCTCCACGCTCTTCCTGAAGAAGCGCTTCTCCCTCCTCAGGCGGCCGTGAGCGTGGGCGGCGGCGGGCGAGGAGGGCGTGGAGAACGACGTGGGTCCGGCCGGGCTCTCCTCCCCCTCCTCGCCCTCCTCCCTGCCTCCCCCTCCCCGGGGTCCTCCTTCGTCTCCCGCGGCGGCCGCTCTCCTCTCCTGAGTCTGGGAGGAGGGGAAGTCACACGGGGTGCTGCGCGCCGTCCGCTCCCTCCTCTCCGGGCCGGCCCTGCCCCCCCGCTCCGTCTCCTCCTCCTCCTCCCTCTGCCCATCAGGTTTCTCAGAGGACTCCTCGGTGCCCGTGGGTTCTCCCGGGTCAGTGGCCATGTCCCACTCCTCCGAACCCTCCTCCTCCTCCTCCCGACCTTTGCGTCTCCGTCAGTCCCCGTCTCTCTGTCTTTCGGTGGTCACTGTGGTCCCAGTCGGTCAGGCTGTACGTCCAGTGCTGCAGGTGACGTCCTCAGTCAGATTGGTGACCCCCCCCCCCCCTCCCACTCTCCTCTTGTTTTGGTTGCTTCACAGTAGTGCAGGAGGGTGAGACCAAAGCTCTGGGAGACTGCTTTCCATCGTCACTTTCTCCTCCTCTCCATCTCCTTCCTACATAGCCTTCAGATCCCACTAAGGCTCATTCCTAACCAAAATAAACCACAACCTCATCCAAATCTCACTTGGCAAAACCACACACGAAACCAGGGCCTTTTCAAGTCTGTTCGGGGGAAAAGCGGTGGCCTCCTCCTCTTTAAAAATGGTGTGTGGACATCTTCAAGTAAATCCTGCAAGAAAAAAAAGAAGAAGGAACCAAAGCATTAATATTCAGAAAGCTGGAAGAGAGGAATAACTTGACATGTTGTTGTCATCTCCAACTCTTTCAAGAGGAACGCGAGTGAGTGATGACGGTGTTTGATGAGATGCGCTCGAGAAGGAAGGTCAGAGGGTCTGCTGCTGTGCTTTGGAGGGACAAAATAGACGAACATCAAAGGAAAAACCAGAGATCCCTCATAGAGATTTTTTTTAAGAGGAGCAGGCGTTATTTTTCGTGGGAAAATGCTGAAATAGAGCTGATTTTCTTTCTTTTGAGGCCAACCTTTGCTACTTGTTTGCTAACAGATATTTCCCCAGAGTCTAATTGATGTGAAGTGTTGATTGCCTGCAGACCTAATAGCTCGGCAAATGGATTTGTAGCAATTAAGGTCCCTAGCTAGCAAAATGCTGCTAACGTTGAATAATGGCTAATGCACAGTCAATTGTACAAAGGGGCTGCTGACAATATATTCTTTTTAAACACTCATAATTGGGTCAGAACCCTGTACCCAGTAATTGGATGCAGAAGGTTTGAAATGTCCGCAAATGGCCTTTTTCCAGTGTTGGTAGCCAAAGGAGAACTGTTGTGTTTAATTGGACACTGTTGATTCAAACTGGGTAGTGACTGAGCAGCCCTCACTAGTGCCCATGTATGGTGAGAATATCCTAAAAGCCGTACAGGATGAGAGAGCTTTAAATCTGCTAATGAAAACCAAACAGAAGCTTAATCTTTGTCATGGGCTCAACTTTGACGTCAGAGTAGTAGCTAGCAGCTAGCTAGAAGCTAGCAGCTAGCTACTACTCTGACAAAAGCGTAATCTTTGTTATGGGCTAAACTTTGACATCAGAGTAGTAGCTAGCAGCTAGCTAGAAGCTAGCAGCTAGCTACTACTCTGACAGAAGCTTAATCTTTGTTATGGGCTAAACTCTGACATCAGAGTAGTAGCTAGCAGCTAGCTAGAAGCTAGCAGCTAGCTACTACTCTGACATCAAAGTTGAGCCCATGACAAAGATTAAGCTTCTGTTTGGTTTTCATTAGCAGATTTAATGCTCTCTCATCCTGTACGGCTTTTAGGTGTCCCGGTGGAGATGTGCTGAGGACCCAAATGCAGGACAGCGAGACAGGTGGTAATCAGGGGACTGCCCCCTAGTCCGATACCTCACGAGTCCGATACCTCACGAGTCCGACACCTCATGGTTTTGGGTTAGGGTCTGGGGGAGGTTAGGTTTAGGCGTGGGGGTGTGAGAGGTTAGGTTTTGGGTTAGGGTCTGGGGGAGGTTAGGTTTAGGCGTGGGGGTGGGAGAGGTTAGGTTTTGGGTTAGGGTCTGGGGGAAGTTAGCCTCTTTTTTCGGACTCGTGAGGTGTCGGACTCGTGAGGTATCAGACTCGTGCCATGGCACCGGTAATCAGACCCCAAGCCTGGGTGTTTACTGTTGAATATACAAGTAGACGGTGAGGCGGGAAATCAAAGACAAGTGCTCTTCACACACAAACTGACAAAAATAACAGAAAGACAATGATCTGACTATAGGACTGACTAATATATATATACAGCCATGCCATGGCGAGGGTGATGATGACAGCTGGAACAGCCAGGCAACATGGTACGCGTAGAATTGGGAGAGCTCAGGGAACCACAACACACAAAGGAACACACCACAAAACCCAGAGCATGAACCAAGGTCAAAGGTCACAACCATGACACAGGCTAAAGACTTAATCAATCATCAAACGCATGTTTATAAGTGTCTTGTGATTTAAGTTGAGTCTAATGGCACCATTAGTCAAAAAGAAGAAAGCTGCAGTTAGGACTATGTGATCCTGAGCATTAAATATGGATGACGCACTATGGGCCAGTTCAGTGTGAATAATTCATGTTGAGCTGTGCTGGAGTGACCGCCACAGATCTGCAACAACGGGCCTCATCAATATACACACGAGTAGCATTGTAATTATTATCAGCAACAGGCGTTTACCAAGGCTATTTCTCAACGCGTACTCCCCAGCCATCCATTTAGCACGTCTGTGATAGTGGAGACCCCCCGGAGGATAGTCTTATCCTCTGCCAGAAGAAGGTGTTATCTCATCTGCTAGAAGGTGAAACTGACTACAGCCAGTTTCCTCTGACATGGCTAACACCCTGCAATGCACCCAGTGTGTGTGCACACACGTGTGTGTGTGTGTGTGTGTGTGTGTGTGCGTGTGTGTCTGTGCGCACACGCGCGTGTGTGTGTGTGTGTGTGTGTGTGTGTGTGCACACGCGTGTGGGCGTGTGTCTACGTATGCACACTGGTGGGTAGGGTATCTCTGGTGACGTTTTTATCTCCACTCTCCATCTGTCCCTGTGTGTTGTATCGCCTCTCCCTTCTGACAGTCAATGAT
>NC_139637.1:24525005-24530005 GCF_964638095.1 Poromitra crassiceps
AGCCTGCTGACAGGCGGCTTCACCGCCTGGTACGGGAACTGTACCACCATGGACCGCAGAGCGCTACGGAGGGTGAGGCGCGCGGCCCAGCACGTAACAGGAGGTGAACTGCCAGAACTGCACGAACTGTACAACCAGCGGTGCCTCAGGAGGTCCCTGAAGATCATCAAAGACACAAACCATCCCCACAACAGCCTGTTCTCCCTGCTACCCTCAGGGAGGAGATACAGGGTTCCAAAAACACGCACAAATCGCTTGAGGAACAGTTTCTTCCCGCAGGCCACGAGACTCCTAAATATGCACAAATAGTGCAGTAGTCGTACCGTACCGTACTGCAGCTGCTACTATTACGGATGCCTAACGTTTAATTGTAAATTTAAGTGTATGTTTAATAAGGTGCCTAACGTTTAATTGTAAATTTAAGTGTATGTTTAATAAGGTACATGCTATTTGCACATGTATGTATAAAACGTCGAATTTGGAATGTCTGAACACGTCTAACGTATGCACATGACATGTGCACCTATGTGCAATGAATATGCCACTGTCGTATAAGCCACCGACTTGTCTTATTGCTTATAGATGCCTATTTCTTATTGCCTTATTGCTGTCTTATTGCCTATTGATGCCTATTTCTTATTGCCTATTACTTATTGCTTGTTGCCTATTTGTACTATGTCGTAAACGGAGTCCACTGCACAAGAATTTCACACGTGGTACTTGTACCATGGAGTGACAATAAAAATCTTGAATCTTGAATAAAAAATCTTGAATCTTGAATCTTCATTCCTTCCACACCAATGCATGGGGCAGCATGATGCACATGTGATAGCACTGCATTTAAAGGGCAGCTCCTGTGTTTTTTCCTCCTGTGTTTTCCTCCTGTGTTTCCTCATTGCCCAAATATTGTTTGCTGGACCAATAAATACTTTCAACTGGACCCAAACCTGTTTGGACACTATATTTCTGCATCCTAACGGATGCCCCATGGTGACAAGTCAAAGTGAATCCTGAGAACCAAACCCTCCATTACACGTCAAGAGTCATTTCGTCACGTTCACATGTCAGAGTCATTTTGTCACATTCCCATGTCAGAGTGGTTTGGTAGCAGCGCTACATGGGAACTGAATGTTTGACATGCTGCACTCTGCCTGCCCCCCAGGCATCTACACACCTGTCTGCACCTACACCTACAGCTACAGCTAGACCCACACCTACACCTGCAGCCACCTCATCATCATGACTGAAACGCACAGGTAAGATCAGAGTGACACCTGAGCTTTACTGTGCTGCCAAAGCTCTGATTCATATTCAATCTCCAGAATCCACTGAAGCATCCCACATTTATTTCCACTGAACCGTTCAGCTGTCGTCTGAGCTCAGTTTCATAATGAGAATTTAACATGCATATCATAATGCCTGGCAAAAAAGAACTAATTTCACTGGATAGCAATTCATACATTAATACTTTTCTATATATATTTAAATTTACATGAATACTTTTAATGAATTACTAGTAAGTAACATGAGTTTTACACCACCCAAAAAAATGGGGGGGTGGGGGGTGTTTTTTGATGTATATTTTATATTATAAAACGGCTCTCTCAAATCAAGCAATCTGATTGGTTCACAGCCATTGTATAATTCCAGTAACCGAGTTCAATAACCCATGGCCATGGGTTATTGGTTGCCATGGCAACTCTCTTACTAAGAGAGTAATAATAAGGCTTACCTCAAATGACAACGTAGAAAAAAAAAATGGCGGAGACAGCTGTCAGATCCTTGTGAATCGATCTTCGCTTATAACTTTACTAATACTTCGCAGAAAATGATGTTTTGTACAAGAATAGATGCGGGCTAATGTCTTCTTTGCAAAAGAAAGGCTGTTAACCCCGCATTTAACCCCGCATTTAACCCCGTAACGTTAGTTGGTGTCGGGCTTTGCAGAAAGCATTCAGCTTCTCAGCAAGCGCTGAGAATGCAACGCTGCCTGTCGGGGTTTCCAGAAAGCTCTCAGCTACTCAGCAAGCGCCAGGATTGGCCAATGTCAACTTCAGTCTCCAGAACGAGCCAATCAAATCACCCGCATGTTCTTGCGGTCCCGCCTTACAGTAGTGTTTCAACTGACTCTATCAGAATGACATGCCAGTCGGAGTCGGACTTATAGTATTATTATTATTATTATATTATCATACTTGGAAACCGTTTTATAAAAGCAATATAGCACTCGAGCTGCGTGTGTTGTGGAATATATCCCCCTGCTCAGCAGTTATCCCACTCGGCCTGCGGTCTCGTGGGATAACAGCTGATCAGGGGGATATATTTGGCACAACACACTGGCGCTCATGCTATATTGCTTAATTATATTATATTATATATTTTTCTATATTTTTTATATTTGTATTTATATTTTGCTATTTGCCAAAGTATTCAACCCCTTTTACTTTGGCAAACCTATAGGAAGGATGGACACCTGCACACTGTCTTCACTTGCTCAAAATGGACATTTAACACACGTTTCGCTACAAGACCTTTTTCAAGTAGGATCTACTTTGGCAAATCACGACTCAATTAGGTGACAATGTGTGATGATTGGATGACAGGTACTATTATCTGAAAATGGCTCAGAAAAACCCACAATGACATGTTTTGAATGGTGTAGACTAGAGGTGTCTACATTCCAGGTGTAGACTAGAGAGTTTCTGTGAATGACCTAGAACTCACAATAGCCTTTATAGCCATGCCCAATTTGTACAATTCCAGGACTGTTTGGGTACCACAGTGTGCTGGAATAGAGATACAAAAAAAGGCAAGAATATCATTTTCACTGCATGCAGAACACTTGCGACCCGGGACCCATTTGAGCAGTCATGCCCCATTAACTTTGTCAAAAACTTTGCCGACTTCGGAGCTATGCTACACCTGCTTCCCAGCCAGTTAGCAAAACATGGCTGCTACCTACATATTCATCTGGACGTCTAGTATTTTTAGGGTGCGCAGGTCTAAAAGCGCCCAATGAAATGCCCTACAAAATCTACCCTGAGACAAAGACAAAGGCGCACACGTAGTCCCATCTCCCACACAATCTCTAACCGCCAAACATAAACACATGGTACCCTCTCCACCCCCTGCGCAGGCTCTAACCTGTAAACACAAACACATGGCACCCTATCTGCCTCCTGCACTAGTCTCTAACCTCCAAACATAAGAAACACATGGCACCCTCTCTGACTCCTGCACTAGTTTTTCATCCCTCACTTCATGGGGATACACACATTAATCCAAACAGTTGGGAAATTATGAATTATCGTACCTGAGGGTCACAATTATCGTTTTTGGAGGGAAATTATCGTGCGTGAGCAGCGGCTGCTTCTTCTTCCTATGGATTTTCCGGCAGACTGGATGCCTTGCATCTTCCACCAGGAAGGATTTATGACATCACTGATGACATCACAATTGCTTGCGTGACATCACTGATGACATCACCATTGCTCAAGTGACATCACCGATGAATCACAATTCCTGATTTATGACATCACTGATGATGTCACAAATAGACTAACCACCGCCCGCCCACTTAGACCATTTTAGGCACCCTCTCTGCCTCCTGCACTAGTTTTTCATCCCTCACTTCATGGAGATACACACATTAATCCAAACATAACAAACACATGGCACCCTCTCTGCCTCCTGCACAGTCTGAGTCTAAACTCCAAACATAACAAACACATGGCACCCTCTCTGCCTCCTGCACAGTCTGAGTCTAAACTCCAAACATAACAAACACATGGCACCCTCTCTGCCTCCTGCACAGTCTCTGAGTCTAAACTCCAAACATAACAAACACATGGCACCCTCTCTGCCTCCTGCACAGTCTGAGTCTAAACTCCAAACATAACAAACACATGGCACCCTCTCTGCCTCCTGCACAGTCTCTGAGTCTAAACTCCAAACATAACAAACACATGGCACCCTCTCTGCCTCCTGCACAGTCTCTGAGTCTAAACTCCAAACATAACAAACACATGGCACCCTATCTGCCTCCTGCACAGTCTGAGTCTAAACTCCAAACATAACAAACACATGGCACCCTCTCTGCCTCCTGCACAGTCTGAGTCTAAACTCCAAACATAACAAACACATGGCACCCTCTCTGCCTCCTGCACAGTCTCTGAGTCTAAACTCCAAACATAACAAACACATGGCACCCTATCTGCCTCCTGCACAGTCTGAGTCTAAACTCCAAACATAACAAACACATGGCACCCTCTCTGCCTCCTGCACAGTCTGAGTCTAAACTCCAAACATAACAAACACATGGCACCCTCTCTGCCTCCTGCACAGTCTCTGAGTCTAAACTCCAAACATAACAAACACATGGCACCCTCTGCCTCCTGCACAGTCTCTGAGTCTAAACTCCAAACATAACAAACACATGGCACCCTATCTGCCTCCTGCACAGTCTCTGAGTCTAAACTCCAAACATAACAAACACATGGCACCCTCTCTGCCTCCTGCACAGTCTGAGTCTAAACTCCAAACATAACAAACACATGGCACCCTCTCTGCCTCCTGCACAGTCTCTGAGTCTAAACTCCAAACATAAACACATGGCACCCTCTCTGCCTCCTGCACAGTCTGAGTCTAAACTCCAAACATAACAAACACATGGCACCCTCTCTGCCTCCTGCACAGTCTGAGTCTAAACTCCAAACATAACAAACACATGGCACCCTCTCTGCCTCCTGCACAGTCTCTGAGTCTAAACTCCAAACAGAACAAACACATGGCACCCTCTCTGCCTCCTGCACAGTCTGAGTCTAAACTCCAAACATAACAAACACATGGCACCCTCTCTGCCTCCTGCACAGTCTCTGAGTCTAAACTCCAAACAGAACAAACACATGGCACCCTCTCTGCCTCCTGCACAGTCTGAGTCTAAACTCCAAACAGAACAAACACATGGCACCCTCTCTGCCTCCTGCACAGTCTCTGAGTCT
>NC_139637.1:24535005-24561545 GCF_964638095.1 Poromitra crassiceps
TTTAAAGACTGGAGGTTAGCATGGGTCCCACAGAGGTTAGCATGGGCCCCACAGAGGTTTAAAGACTGAAGATTAGCATGGGTCCCACAGAGGGTAAAGACTGACGGTTAGCATCACAGAGGTTTAAAGACTGAAGATTAGCATGGGTCCCACAGAGGGTAAAGACTGGAGGTTAGCATCACAGAGGTTTAAAGACTGATGGGTCCCACACAGGGTAAAGACTGGAGGTTACCATGGGTCCCACAGAGGTTAGCATGGGTCCCACAGAGGTTTAAAGACTGGAGGTTAGCATGGGTCCCACAGAGGTTTAAAGACTGGGGGTTAGCATGGGTCCCACAGAGGTTTAAAGACTGGAGGTTAGCATGGGTCCCACAGAGGTTTAAAGACTGACGGTTAGCATGGGTCCCACAGAGGTTTAAAGACTGAAGATTAGCATGGGCCCCACAGAGGGTAAAGACTGGAGGTTAGCATCACAGAGGTTTAAAGACTGATGGGTCCCACAGAGGGTAAAGACTGGAGGTTACCATGGGTCCCACAGAGGTTAGCATGGGTCCCACAGAGGTTTAAAGACTGGAGGTTAGCATGGGTCCCACAGAGGTTTAAAGACTGGAGGTTAGCATGGGTCCCACAGAGGTTTAAAGACTGACGGTTAGCATGGGTCCCACAGAGGCCAGAGGTTTAAAGACTGGAGGTTAGCATGGGTCCACACAGAGGTTTAGAGACTGAAGGTTAACTTAGCATGGGTCCCACAGAGGTTTAAAGACTGGAGGTTAGCATGGGTCCCACAGAGGCTTAAAGACTGAAGGAGACTGAGCGATGTGAGAGACAGGACAGAGGCAGCACGAGGTCTGAGAGGTGCCGGCCAAAATTCTAATGGCCCGATGTCAATCAACAACTATTGTGGAGATCACAGGTGGACGTTTGAGCTAAGCTATGTGTAGCCCAGCTGTTTGAGCTAAGCTATGTGTAGCCCAGCTGTTTGAGCTAAGCTATGTGTAGCCCAGCCGTTTGCTAGATTGGCAAGTAAACAATATACCACACTTGTTCCATGAGGGCATATTAAACCGTGACCTTTGGGCATCCTGGTGGCTCAGTGGTCTGAAGTGCGTACCATGTGAATGCAATGTCCCAGGTTCGAATCTGGCGTGGGACCGTTGTCCCTTTGTCTCTTTACTTCAATGTCCCCCAAAAAACCACATTTGTCTTTTGCCATCCAGTCACACCAGGACACATCGGTTATCGGTATTGGCCAAAATCTTCATATTGAGAGGAAACAATGTGGTAAATCTATGATTTATGGGCTTTTCCAAATATCTTGGAAATAAAGAAAGACGTTACTTTTTACAGCGTTTACATATGTTTTTCACTATGTACAAAATTTGATTATCATAGAAACCTGTTTTTATATAGATCATATCGTTATCGGTGAATATCGGTTATCGGCCACAACAGCAATGTTAATAATGTCAGTTATCGGTATCAGCCACAATTTTCATATCGGTGACGGTGGATCGCTTTGAACTTTGAAAACAGTGTATGTCCAGCTGGACAAGACAAAAGAGAATGAAGCAGAGACACAATCTAACAGAAAGATACAGTATAGGTAAATGAATATATAAAGTAATCTCTCCTAATCAATGATTACATACATGGTCTCTGACCAGGGTCCAAAATTAACTTTTATGTCCACAGACCAAATGTCTAGACCAGGGATACTCAACATGCTTTGCTCGGGGGCCCCTTCTGCAAAATGACAGGAGGCCAGGGGCCAGTTAATAAACAAACAATAATAATATAAATGTTTCTGTAGCGGATTGTTAGTTTTTTGGGGGGTGTAATTTGGAGTTTAGTCTGACAATTTTGTGCACACAGGATAGTTACTGTATTAGTTAGGTTAAGTTAGTTAAGTACATAATTATACTGTAAGTGCCTGAGCTGTGAGCAGGCGGCAATATTTGACAATTTAGCTGGAGCTCAGTCAAACCTTATTTAATGTTAGTTTTCATTGTGAATTAGAAAATGGTTGGGGGGCCACTCTGCATCCTACCGCGGGCCACTCCTGGCCCCCAGGCCGCAGATTGAGTATCACTGATCTAGACTCTATAGTGACGACTAGACTCTATAGTGATGACTGAAGTGAATGTCTGTCTAGACTCTATAGTGATGACTGAAGTGAATGTCTGTCTAGACTCTATAGTGATGACTGAAGTGAATGTCTGTTCACTTGCATGTTTTAAGAGCATTTGACTGGTGACCGGTGCTAATTTTGGACCGTGTATCTGACTCAGCACATGTTGCTTGAACGTGCTTCCCTTGCCTCTTTGGTCTCCTAGGCCAGTGGTTCTCAAACTTCTTCATGTCAGGGACCCTTAAACGGACTCAAATTAGACCATGGACCCCCCATCTGATCAGATTTTGTCCCAGGGTCCCGCATCTGATAATATTTTTGCTTTTAGATGTTTTATTACAGAAAGTATCGTCATACATTATGTCATTGTGTTATTTATGTATGGGTGGAATTATAGTGAAAATAATGACCACCCTTTTTTGCTGGGGACCCCCTGGAACCTCCTCAGAGGCCCCCGGGGACCCCACTTTGGGAACCACTGGGCGGTATTTTGAAATGTGATGATAAGGATACTGTACTGTTCTACTGAAATCAAACACTAACACACACACACACACACACTCACACACACACACACACACACACACACACACACACACACACACACACACACACACACACACTGGTTGCTCTCTTTCCATTAGGGCAACTGCAGGCCGAAATGACAACAAGTACTTTTGTCCAATCCAGGTCAAGCATGGGGAGTGTAGGTAGCACACACAGAGTACTACTGTTCAGTGTGTGTGTGTGTGTGTGTGTGTGTGTGTGTGTGTGTGTGAGAGAGAGAGAGAGCGACACAGAGACAGACAGAGAGAGAGAGAGAGAGAGAGAGAGAGAGTAGCTATGTGTTATCTAACTCTCTTTTTCTATTCTTTTAGTTGATTCCGCTCAGCTCCTTTTAGACATCCATCTAATCCAGGTGAGAGGGGGCGGGGCTCCTTAATCAGCCAATGATGAATCAGGGATTAGACATCACTAAAGTGGCTTAGCACTCCTGGAGCTCATATCAACAGCTGAGCCCCTTTTATCGCAGCAAATGGTCAGATCACCTCTGGACTTTCACGTCTTCGTAGCGGAGACGGAGAGCACTGATTTATCGAGATCACTGCTCAGTTAAGTGTTTCTGCTCAGATGGTTTCAGCGCTTTAGCGGGTTGTCAGCATTTTTATGAGGAGCAATAGCAGCCTCACTGATGTTTTGAGTACACTGACTAGCATCATCACTCAAATCAAGACGTGCAGAGATCAGAGCCAGAGGCAATGTTTTGAACTACGCCAATAGCATATCAATAATACAGCTGGTGTAGAGGAGGGGCATGGATGGCAACACTGATCCCTGTGTCTCTACTGCCCAAAGGCAAAGATACAAACATAGTTATTAATTAAATGACCTGTACTTGAGGATGCGCTGATAACAAACACAGCGGATGGAGGTTTTAAACAAAAATGAATTGATGGTATTTATTTATTATTTATTAATAGGCTACCGCATATTCACACACTGTATTTGCGTGGATGAGCATGGGGGTCATGTCATGTGCAGCCATTGGCTTACTGGCAGCTCAGCTGACTTTAGAAACGCCAAGCGGTGGAAGAAAAAAAAAATCTACAATCCCCAGGACACGAGATAACTGGGGGGGGATTTGTGATTTTGATTTGTGATGGTGTCAGACTGACGAATCAAAATCCCAAATCCCAGCAGCCTAAAGTGCCAGAGGGGCGACAGGCGGTTGACAAACGGCCAAATCGTGCAAATGACGGGATAATAAACATTTGGTGTGTGTGAAGGCCTGTCAGTCAAGCCGCCCATCTGCACTTGACTGAAGTGCTTTAGCCTACCGGTAGGCTATGAGAGAATAAACAATATAGGAAAGATACATTATATTTTTGACCTAAATTGTGATGCGAATGAAACCCTATGCAGAAATCTGCTATAGTGCTTAAACGGACTTGACAATAACATTGTGTCTCTGTGAACAAGTCCAAGGCTGTTCCACAATAAAACCATGCAAATTAGTCATTTGCTGTAATTGTAAATAACAATATTCGTCACTCACCCAAATGTAACATCGTCGGTCCGGTGATTTGTTTGTTATCAGACGAGCCCAGACAGGCTGTTCAGCACAGATGGCTAACTGAGACCTATAGAATTTGTTATTCCGTTAACCGTTAGCTACAACACGCTTCAAAGGTTCCTATGAGATTTACAATGCGCTGTTTCGTAAAAAAAGAAAGAAAAAAAAAAGAAACAAAAAGAAAGAAATTTACACCAAAATAATATTTACAAAGAGCTTAAAAAAATACGCGCGTCCATATATATCTTATTTTACATTTCATACGCTTGTCGTGGTGCTGTCGGCTTGAAAATCCCCACTGGAGCCGCCGAGCCCGAGCCTCGGTCTGTGTGAGAGGGAGAGAGAAAGAGAGAGAGAGAGAGAGAGAGAAAGAGAGAGAGAGAGAGAGAGAGAGAGAGAGAGAGAGAGAGAGAGAGAGAGAGAGAGAGAGAGAGAGAGGGAGCCTCGGTCTGTGTGAGAGAGAGAGAGAGAGAGAGAGAGAGAGAGAGCACTTGGGTGTACGTGCTCCAATTCAGACGATGCTGGCCGTTGATTTACAGATTTCTCTCCTCGCGCGTCGATTTGCCGACTGAAACTTGCAGACCTGCCATTCAGATATATTCCAACAACAATAATAAGTTATGTACATAATTTACAATGTACTCAAAAACGGCCATTTGCTGGTTGTAGTGTAGTGAAAGCGCGTGCCCGTCCCCCCTGACTGTCGAATACACTTGCCACAGACAGGCTCATCATCCACACGAACAAAACGGTTTTCAGTTCGCCACAAGGGGGCAGTGCCACAACATGTTTGTGATATGCTCGCTGCCTTCAAATGCTCCTCGTAAACTCCTATTTCCGAGCACCAAGCACTCAAACCCCCCCCCCCCCCCGTTTTAGAAGTCAGTAAGTAATTGCCACAGCTGCCGTGGTCTATGTGGCTTCTCCACCAAGAAACGCCATCTAGACATCAGCAATCCCCTTTCTTTTCTACTGCTTGGTTAGATTGTTCGTGAACAGTCAGCTCATAATTATGATATTCCAGACAACACTTGAAGGCCCCACAATATAGTTCAATGAAACACAGGAATTATTCGTACTATGTGATTATTTTCATACCAATTTAACAAGTAGCGTGCAGCGATGCCGTCATGTTTAGGTTATTGTTCAAACTACACATTGTGCACATTCAGTCATGCCAGTGCTGCAAATGCCTTGAGTAGTTTGAACTGAATAACCTCGTCATATAAGAGACCTTCGTCGCCCTCTGGTGGAATTTCTCCATACAGGTCAGTTGACTTTAAAGTTACTGATGGAAATAAAACACAATTTAAATATTTACACAACCGACAGAACCAGATATAACTTATTTTTTATTTATTGATCGGCATTTGTTAACACAATATAAAACAGTGTGGTTCTTCTTAGAATACCTTGAATTCAGGGAACACAATCATATCAACAGATCCACACTAAGGTTGCTAAAATAGACCTCAAACATTTCCTACAAGACACCAGATGGATACATTCCAGAGTGAACAAAATAATCCATATTCAAAAGTACAAGAAAGAGGCTGTAACGGATTTTTTTTTAGGCCTGAGACAAAATTAAAAGCACAGGTGGTTTTTAAACAACCCACACATTGATGCTAGCAGCTAGTGCCACCTTCTCTGTTAATGTATCAGAATAAATAGTTTCATCAACGTAGTAGGTCCTAGGCCAAAGTTGGTTGAAACTGTATTAAAGAGACACTGTGTAAACATTGGGCAAAGAATGACTGCGGTGCATCAAGTTCTATGGAAACTGGCAGCCAACACTACTACGCATAACAATATCAATGAAATATAGATCACAGGATGAAAATATATTAAACGCATTTAAATATAAAATCAGCACACGAGACAAGAGCATTAGACCACCTGCTTAGTGGGAAATTACTACTGTAGTACCTCAAATGTATTTTTGTCAGTCCTGACCTGGGCTGGGTTCCCCGCAGCTTTGGTGAGAAACCAGTCCCGTTTTTTTTTCTCTTGCCTGCTGAACATCAAATGTCACACAAACATTTGAATCCTTCATATCCCTTTTGCTCGAGCACAGACTGACACACCATTTTGGTGGGACTTGCAGAGAAGAAAAAACATCTATGTTCCTACAATGGCTTTGGAAGATCTACTCCAGCTGTATTCATTCTCTGGTCACCGTTGTGTTTTGGTAATAAAAAATCCGGCCTCTGAACGTCCCCCACTCCAGCGAAAAAATTTACCCGAGAGCAGCATTTTCTTAATATATCAAGTCCCGAGACAATGTAACTAATATCCCTGCCAGGACCTGGAGAAATCAAATATCATTGTTGTCCGAGGTCTAGGATGGCTCCAACCATCCAGCAGTTCCGTGGCTTTATAACAGACGTCTGGATCCATTGCTGCTGCAGGTATCAGGATATTTACTTGCTCAGAACCAGAACCGGACAGAATTAGCCTTCCAGCGGAGCCCGCAGGGGGATGCAGCCATCCATCTCCAGGGACTCGGGCCAACCTTCATACTTGTTACTGCTCTTACTGTTCTTCATACGCTGAGCACACAGACACATAAACACAGTTAACATCAGCACAATACATCGTTTTCAAAGTCCAGCTGAAATTGAGTATTTAACTTCCTCATCGTGGTGTATTTCCGAGTGAAACGTTGATCGCAGGCGGGACCAGAGACTGGGAGGAATTTGATTGGACAACAGGTTACAGGCCGCTAGAGAGGCGGGACTAACCTTTGGGGAGTTTGATTGGACCATTGAAAAAAGTGGGTGCGTCACTTGCGTCAGAACAAACCAATATGGAGTCTGACAGCGATGAGTTGGATGCTAGCCTCGCTAACGTTAGCCTCCATTCAGTTGTGGAGGACTACTACAGATTGCACTCTGATGGGAG
The DNA here is from genome assembly GCF_964638095.1 of Poromitra crassiceps. Taxonomy (NCBI): domain Eukaryota; kingdom Metazoa; phylum Chordata; class Actinopteri; order Beryciformes; family Melamphaidae; genus Poromitra; species Poromitra crassiceps. The sequence continues at coordinate 24,542,112 of NC_139637.1, forward strand.
AAATGGTTGTCCTCTCAATCCGCATACAGTTGCTGTATCCAGATTGAGAGGACACATTGCATTTACACTTGTGTTCAATGTGTACACAATGCATCCCTGACCACCTCCGGAGGTGGTTTGGCCGATCAGATTGCAATCCTTCTTCAATGCGTTTTGGGGGTGTTTACACCTGTACTTTCAAGTGGTCCAGCACAATCTGATTGCAATCTGATGACAGAAAACACATGTTAACGGCAGGTGTAAATGGCCTCATTAGGTCTGTGTCAGCACCACATCGCACATTTGCTGGAGAATGACAGCTGGAGATTGATTGACAGCTGTCATGTCATGGTTGAAATTTGACAGTACTAGCTGTAGATTTCATTATGAATGAAGACAAACATACATGGTTGAATTTTGGTGTGAAAAAACAAAGAGTTGGATTTTTATGATTTGTTTTTGTGCATACATTGATAAATAGGGATGTGATCTAAAATAAAATAAAAAAGTCATTTTTCATTTCAGCTTGACTTTAATTTTCTGTCTGGTTCTAGCCATTATTTTGTACAGAGAGCTGGGTGAACACTGGATGTGTAATCTATAAATAATCAACCTACATTGTAAACATGTCCTTCTGTGTCATTGCTGCCTTCGTGGAGGAAAGCATCAGATCAGTGTTCCCACACTTCCCACACATTTTCATGGATGACATTTCAAAACTTTTCCATGACTTTTCAAGGATCCATAATATAATTTAATACATAACATAATATAATAATTATGACTACACTGGACAAAGAGGACACACCTCTTAACTGGATGTTAGTGCTTGAGAGTCACTGTCTCACATTACAAGATGATGGAAGCTATAATAAAACAAGAATTTCCCACGAAATACTATAGTAATATAAAATACTATAGTAATATAAAATACTATAGTAATATAAAATACAAGAAGCACTCAAATTGACACATATTAGAGCTATGTTACGTCAACAACTACAGAAAATAAATTTGCCGTTATGTTACATTACATGGAAAGTTATCCACGGAAGATGACTGTAACGTTGAATTAATTTCATTACGCACAACAAAATTCCCCCGACTTTTCCAAAACTTTCAAGGATTTTACAAAGTCAATGACTTTTCCAGGCCTGGAAAAAAGAGATCTTGAAATTCCATGACTTTTCCATGACTGTGGGAACCCTGTATAAGCTGCTATTTGAGACGGTACGCCTCTGTGTGGACTGACACCACGGCTGGCATGTGTGTTCAGCATCAGTAATGGTAATGTACCTGCTCAAAGGGACTTTTATTCTCGATGCCCTTGGCGCCGACGAACACCCAGCTGTCTCTGAAGGCCAGCTCCTTCACCGCCGTGCTGCCCAGCTCCTCGAACAGCCGCCGGGCCTCGTCGTTCAACCTGCCGAGGAAACGGGGACACGAGGAACCAGGTTGATGTTCACAAAGTGAGACTGGCTGTTCTTCTGAGAGAGAAACAACATACAGCTTCACACACACTGACACAGCATCTTCTCTCTTTACATCTGGATCAAACAACACACACTGCATTAACAGCAGTGTCTGATCCACAGTTGTACCGAAGCTATAGAGACACTGCATGAAATAGGCCACGCCCATCACGGGGGAGAGCTCTCCGTTCACTTCCATACACCAGCGTCATATTCCTTGAATTAAACATAGCTAAAAGCTGTTGTGTGGTGGGGCTGCGCAGACAACAAATGTGAAAAATCGCCAATTAAAGTTTTTTTGTACTCCTGAGCAAAACAAGGAAGCCATTGAGAATTGGCGAGAAGAAAAATGTGGATCTAGCTGTCAAGGAAGTAAGTTGGAGTGTTCATCTTCCGTATATACAATATTTTTGTGCAACACGCAACCATGCACGTGACATAGGAGAAGGCCAGGATTGGAGGGGGGGTTTCCGTTTTCCCCCGTCTTGGGCGTGGCTTCTGAATGATGACGCGTTACACAGTGTCTCTATAGGACAGTGTTTCTCAAACAGTGGTCCGCAGACCACAGATTTATATTTTTTTCCTTTTTTTTTTACCTCCCACTATCCAATCAGAGAAATGTTGACATTTTCTGGGAAACTCAAGGTCAGATCATGATGCCTCTAAAGGACTATATGTATTTTTTCACCCCGAATCCAATGCCATCACCCCTGACTCTCTATGACTTACGGTTGTGGAGATACGTCCACTCTGCCTGCAGGGCTACAGGAGAGAGACAGAGTACAGCGGTGGTTGGGAGTTCCAAGTTACTGACCAAACACTCTATTTCAGTAATTGCTGTCAGAATATAGAGCCATTTAACACTTATTTGAACACAAAAACATCACTGAATGCAACTTGAAGATGGCAAAAGATAGCCTTTTTGACTTTGGCAACATTGTGCATTTATTGAACGTGAAAAAACTTTCTTTGAACTTTGAATATATTTGAACTAAACAGGAGAAATAAATGTTAAAAAAAAAGGTAAATAGACTAACTAAAATAAATTACATAAATATTTTTTATATCGGTTATCTTCTTTTCATAATTGTGGGAAGCCAAAAATGTGATTAATTGTACTGCTGTTTGTCATTTAATTAGCCTGTAATTTGTAATTTACAGTTGAAGTAGTAGGCCTATTGTTTTTGGGGATGTTTTGGGAGTTAGGTGGTCCCCGAGTTTTTCTCATTGGGGTAAGTGGTCCTTGGTGTGAAAAAGTTTGAGAAACACTGCTATAGGAGGATTGTTTCCCCCTGTTTTGTTCACTGGCCATGCTCTTGACAAGCTGCTGTTGTCTATAACAGTCGTTTCCAAACTGGGGTACACGTACCCCTAGGGGTGGTGGCGTGGAGGTACTACAGGGGGTACTTGAGAGAAAGGGGGAAATGGCAAAATGTAAGAATAAATCATGAAAATAAATGAAACGTTAAAAATAAATCTGCTCAGGAGGCACTAATTGCACCTCTTTCACTCCAATTCTTATTTTGTCATGTTATATTCTTCAGACAAAAGGTGGGTGATCATTCATTCATGGCATCATATGCTAGTTTTCTCCTGCAGTTTTCAAAGTAAAATGTTGTAGTCGGGTGAAGGGGGTACTTGGGTACTGAAGCCAAAAAAGTTTGAGAACCACTGGTCTATATAACGTGTCAATAATTAGCTATTCTGTGTCTAGCGTGGAATAATTACACTCTACAAAAAGATTTTCACACGTTACAACATGAATATCCACCACGCCAGCTGACAAGGTATCAGTGAAAATAGCTTCCATGTGTGGCTATAGGGCAGGGAGGGGGGTGTAGATGTGGCTATAGGGCAGGGAGAGGGGGGTGTAGATGTGGCTATAAGGCAGGGAGAGAGGGGGTGTACATGTGGCTATAGGGCAGGGAGAGGGGGGTGTAGATGTGGCTATAAGGCAGGGAGAGGGGGGTGTAGATGTGGCTATAGGGCAGGGAGAGAGGGGGGTGTAGATGTGGCTATAAGGCAGGGAGAGAGGGGGTGTAGATGTGGCTATAAGGCAGGGAGAGAGGGGGGTGTAGATGTGGCTATAGGGCAGGGAGAGGGGGGTGTAGATGTGGCTATAAGGCAGGGAGGGAGGGGGTGTAGATGTGGCTATAGGGCAGGGAGAGGGGGGTGTAGATGTGGCTATAGTGCAGGGAGAGAGGGGTGTAGATGTGGCTATAAGGCAGGGAGAGAGGGGGTGTAGATGTGGCTATAGGGCAGGGAGAGAGCGGGTGTAGATGTGGCTATAGGGCAGGGAGAGAGCGGGTGTAGATGTGGCTATAAGGCAGGGAGAGAGGGGGTGTAGATGTGGCTATAGGGCAGGGAGAGAGGGGGGTAGATGTGGCTATAGGGCAGGGAGAGAGGGGTGTAGATGTGGCTATAAGGCAGGGAGAGAGGGGTGTAGATGTGGCTATAAGGCAGGGTGAGAGGGGTGTAGATGTGGCTATAAGGCAGGGTGAGAGCGGGTGTAGATGTGGCTATAAGGCAGGGTGAGAGGGGTGTAGATGTGGCTATAAGGCAGGGAGAGAGGGGTGTAGATGTGGCTATAAGGCAGGGTGAGAGGGGTGTAGATGTGGCTATAAGGCAGGGAGAGAGGGGTGTAGATGTGGCTATAAGGCAGGGTGAGAGGGGTGTAGATGTGGCTATAGGGCAGGGAGAGAGGGGGGTAGATGTGGCTATAGGGCAGGGAGAGAGGGGTGTAGATGTGGCTATAAGGCAGGGAGAGAGGGGTGTAGATGTGGCTATAAGGCAGGGTGAGAGGGGTGTAGATGTGGCTATAAGGCAGGGTGAGAGCGGGTGTAGATGTGGCTATAAGGCAGGGTGAGAGGGGTGTAGATGTGGCTATAAGGCAGGGAGAGAGGGGTGTAGATGTGGCTATAAGGCAGGGTGAGAGGGGTGTAGATGTGGCTATAAGGCAGGGAGAGGGGGGGGTGTAGATGTGGCTATAAGGCAGGGAGAGGGGGGTGTAGATGTGGCTATAAGGCAGGGAGAGAGGGGTGTAGATGTGGCTATAGGGCAGGGAGAGAGGGGTGTAGATGTGGCTATAAGGCAGGGAGAGAGGGGTGTAGATGTGGCTATAAGGCAGGGAGAGAGGTGTGTAGATGTGGCTATAAGGCAGGGAGAGACGGGTGTAGATGTGGCTATAGGGCAGGGAGAGAGGGGTGTAGATGTGGCTATAGGGCAGGGAGAGAGGGGGGTGTAGATGTGGCTATAAGGCAGGGAGAGAGGGGGGTGTAGATGTGGCTATAAGGCAGGGAGAGACGGGTGTAGATGTGGCTATAGGGCAGGGAGAGAGGGGTGTAGATGTGGCTATAAGGCAGGGAGAGACGGGTGTAGATGTGGCTATAGGGCAGGGAGAGAGGGGGGTGTAGATGTGGCTATAGGGCAGGGAGAGAGGGGTGTAGATGTGGCTATAAGGCAGGGAGAGACAGGTGTAGATGTGGCTATAAGGCAGGGAGAGAGGGGGGTGTAGATGTGGCTATAGGGCAGGGAGAGAGGGGGTGTAGATGTGGCTATAGGGCAGGGAGAGATGGGTGTAGATGTGGCTATAAGGCAGGGAGAGGGGGGAGTGTAGATGTGGCTATAAGGCAGGGAGAGGGGGGAGTGTAGATGTGGCTATAGGGCAGGGAGAGATGGGGTGTAGATGTGGCTATAAGGCAGGGAGAGGGGGGAGTGTAGATGTGGCTATAGGGCAGGGAGAGAGGGGGTGTAGATGTGGCTATAGGGCAGGGAGAGAGGGGGTGTACATGTGGCTATAAGGCAGGGAGAGAGGGGGGTGTAGATGTGGCTATAGTGCAGGGAGAGAGGGGGGTGTAGATGTGGCTATAGGGCAGGGAGAGGAGGGTGTAGATGTGGCTATAGTGCAGGGAGAGAGGGGGGTGTAGATGTGGCTATAGGGCAGGGAGAGGAGGGTGTAGATGTGGCTATAGGGCAGGGAGAGGAGGGTGTAGATGTGGCTATAGGGCAGGGAGAGGGGGGTGTAGATGTGGCTATAGGGCAGGGAGAGGGGGGTGTAGATGTGGCTATAGGGCAGGGAGAGGAGGGTGTAGATGTGGCTATAGGGCAGGGAGAGGAGGGTGTAGATGTGGCTATAAGGCAGGGAGAGAGGGGGGTGTAGATGTGGCTATAAGGCAGGGAGAGGGGGGTGTAGATGTGGCTATAAGGCAGGGAGAGGGGGGTGTAGATGTGGCTATAAGGCAGGGAGAGGGGGGTGTAGATGTGGCTATAAGGCAGGGAGAGGAGGGTGTAGATGTGGCTATAAGGCAGGGAGAGGGGGGTGTAGATGTGGCTATAAGGCAGGGAGAGGGGGGTGTAGATGTGGCTATAAGGCAGGGAGAGGGGGGTGTAGATGTGGCTATAGTGCAGGGAGAGAGGGGGGTGTAGATGTGGCTATAAGGCAGGGAGAGGAGGGTGTAGATGTGGCTATAAGGCAGGGAGAGGGGGGTGTAGATGTGGCTATAAGGCAGGGAGAGCGGGTGTAGATGTGGCTATAGGGCAGGGAGAGGAGGGTGTAGATGTGGCTATAGGGCAGGGAGAGGGGGGTGTAGATGTGGCTATAGGGCAGGGAGAGAGGGGGTGTACATGTGGCTATAAGGCAGGGAGAGAGGGGGGTGTAGATGTGGCTATAGTGCAGGGAGAGAGGGGGGTGTAGATGTGGCTATAGTGCAGGGAGAGAGGGGGTGTAGATGTGGCTATAGTGCAGGGAGAGGGGGGTGTAGATGTGGCTATAGTGCAGGGAGAGGAGGGTGTAGATGTGGCTAAAAGGCAGGGATGGGGGGGTGTAGATGTGGCTATAAGGCAGGGAGAGAGGGGTGTAGATGTGGCTATAGTGCAGGGAGAGGAGGGTGTAGATGTGGAGCCATGGTGGATTCTTACTTTGTAGCAGCATCATCAAAGGAAGCCACAAACACCAGCGTTCCCTCGTGGAGCGGCCGGACAAACTTCAACAGGTCCGTAACATCTGAGAATGCAGAGCAGATGTGGTCAGTTTATGGCTGAGTCAGATCTACCAGATGTGCAATATGTACATTCAAATCAACATCTTGTTCTGATTACCTCCTGCCCACATATCAAAGGACTTTGTGTCCAGGAGCTCTCCTGTCACTCCTGGACAACAGAAGCATCAGTCAGATGTTGGGACAACACAATAAACAAGCCTTTCGAATATCAATATGATGATATATAGTCAGGTGGAGGCTCCTATTCTTACCGTTTACCAAAGCTATATTTAGCCCTCTGCCAACATTGTTCTTCACACTGCTCACCAACCTATGAGACAGAGACCAGAGAGATGAAGCTGTGACTGACAGTGCCTAAAGGAGCACCTGGAGCACTGAGAGGTTCATCTGGACACTAACACACACTTAAAGGGACAGCTCACCCTAAAATCCAAAATACATGTGTTTCCTCTCACCTGTAGTGCTAATTATCCATCTATATCGTTTTGTGTTAGTTGCCTGAGTTTTGGAGATATCGGCCGCAGAGATGTCTGCCTTCTCTCCAATACAATGGAACTGGATGGCACTCGGCTTGTGGTGCTCAAAGAAATACATTTGAAAAACTCAACAGCAATGTCTCTTTCCAGAAATCATGACCCCGTTACTCAAGGTAATGCACAGACTTTGTTGTGAGCAGTTTCATGTAGGAACTATTTTCTTTTGCAGTCTCATGTAGGAACTAGCTAGCAGCTAGCGGGTGTAGTTTGGTCAAAAGAAAATAGTTCCTCCATGAAACTGCTCATAACGAGGTGTGTGGATTATCTTGAGTAACGGGGTCATGATTTCTGGAAAGAGACATTGGTGTTGTTGAGTTTATCAAATGTATTTCTTTGGCACTTTGAGCACCACAAGCCGAGTGCCATCCAGTTCCATTGTGTTGGAGAGAAGGCAGACATCTCTGCGGCCGATATCTCCAAAACTCAGGCAACGAACACAAAACGATATAGATGGATAAATACCACTACAGGTGAGAGGGGATATATGTCTTTTGGATTTTAGGGTGAGCTGTTCCTTTAAGAAGCGACACCAACTATAAAAGGACCAAGGCTACAGACAAAACTAAAGAGGGGAGGGGCAGACAGACAGACAGAGGGGCAGACAGACAGAGAAGACTTGCATTGAGCTCACCAGACAGACGTGAGGCCTGGTTTTGACAGCACAGAGAAAGACAGAACGGCATGTGAAACAAAAACAACACACACACAAACAAAGAGACAGCAGGGGAGACAAAGACACAGATGAGCCGAGCGGACAGGACAGGAATGATTCTCACATCTTGTCCTCCAGGCAGATCTTGGGGCCGATGACGTTGGCAGCACCGGACACCAGGCGGAAAGCCAGGTGCTTCTGGGGACAGGGAGCTGAGAGCCCACATTTATACCTACGAGGGTGAGCCTCTGATCAAGCACAAAATGACACGTACGTTAGTGGTGATATACGGCAGAGATGCTACGCTTTCATCAAGACAATGTTTGACGAGGATAGCCCATTACAACCTGTTTCTTCCACTTACCAGGCGTCGGTTCCTCGCTCGCACCTGGAAAAAACAAACACGTGGGTAAATAAGAAGAACGCAGTTCTATTTGCTCACTTTGTTTATTTAAGATCCGCAATAACTAGACATGTTGTTGACAGCTGACTTACAGGAACTGAATTGTCAGCAAGTGTCCCAACTAAATAGTCCGTGGTGCAACTGCACCCGAGCACAATGTTCCCTAGTGGGTTCAACTTGTTCAAGGTTCGATGCAACATGTCATAATCAAATCTGATGATTCGTAAATTGAACAGGAAGAGCTCTGGGACATTTACCCGCGAAGAAGTGCCGCACAGACGAACCGCTGTCCCCTCCAAATATCGTGTTGGCCATCAACACCCAGACGAGCACCACCAACAGCAGCACGGCCGCAGCTCGCAGTGGGACTGTCAAGAGAGGAGAGAGATGTTCCTGTTTAACTTAACTTCTCACACAACTTCTAGCTCACTTGAGTGACACTTAAAATCTCAACCAACCTGTTAATCTCATGATTCACCCGCCGGGGCTCTCAGTCCTCCTGTAACAGAGTTGGAAATAACTGGTTAAAACTTGTTATACAGTACTTCTATGATCAAAAACGGCTGGTTGACACTGCATGCCAGCAGCAATGCCAAGCATGCGGTGTGTCCAATACATTTTTTCTTTTTACAAATGTGCAAGATGGCTCTGTAGAGACGACGGAGGGAAACCATTGCCAGAGACACGGCGGCAAGACAGCGAAGGATAATATTGACATGCGTTTACCTTTGACTGAATATGTTATTATAAGCATCGAGAGATCCTACCTGCTGTGTCAAGGCTGGGGGAGATTATTCACTTATTGAAACGGTTAAAGAAGAGCTGTTGCTCCTGCTGCCGCCCGGGACTTTATTTCTTCTTGCGCTGTTTCCTCATCGAGTCAGTCATCCTGGTGCGAATCAACTTTCCACGAGAAGACAGACTAGGAACCAGCACTATTCAGTCGAGCATATTATATTGTATCATTCTAGTTGTTTTTTTGGAAAGCCATGGAAGAAATGTGCATGTTTATTCTATCTACCTTCCGGAGTTACGTTAGCGCCGCCGAGCCCCATCCCCTCCGCAACACCAATGGCGTCAGCGTTGCGTCTGCGACTGCGCAGAGGGGAGCACGTGACGTGCCCCCTCCCATTATTATTATTATTTTATTTGTTTATATTTTTATTTAACCATTCGTCGGTTCTTTGTCATTGATATTGGTCGTAAAAAAATATGCACATTTCACATAAATAAAAGGGGAGAAGAAGACGAAGAAAAATAGTTGAAAAATATTTCCGTTGTGGCACGCGCAAATAATCTGTATGGCGTGCACGCGCCACCTACATCCTGTTTGAAAATCAAGATGGCCGCCTCCAGTGCTGTGCTCTCCATGTCCAAAATAGTGAAACCTTTTTGGGGAGGACGACTGGGGAATACGGTTAAAGTAAGTGACGAGGAACTCCAGACATTATTATTGTGTTGTTTTGGGTTTCCAAAGTAAACGCGTTATTCCTTTCTGAACACAAGGTCATTTGACTTGACGTTAGCTAGCTAGCTACTATTGATGCATCTGTCTTATCTTGTTTTAGCCTCCTCCACTCACGATTGTTTTGATTGTTTTATCTCAATTGCAGGTAGTTGGAGCAACACTGACAAGTCACAGAGAGAAGTCATCGCGTACTGTGAGTAAATCAGATACATACAATGCCTGTCAGAGTGAGCAGATGTGGAGGACGTGATGTCAATTGGCAAGCTATCAACTTCCACATTCCATACGTAGGGGCACTCACGTGTCACGGGAGCAAGGGGGGCAGCACGAGACCCGGAACTCGCCGTTCAAAACAATAAAGGCAGTGAATGTGAATTTTGTAAATAAACAAGACGCGTACGTGGTCTGAGCTACGGTTTTTAGCCCGAATATTAGAAAAGACCCCACTGATTCATAACAGGTCTAAAGTAATGTTATAGCAGTCGGGCGCACTTATGTGACAAGCAAGACAACAGTAAAACAGACAGGTTTTTGAATTGAGTTTGGCGTCAGTGGGCGTAACCCATAAGAGATAAGAGAGCGATCCCCCAGTAACAACAGCGGAAGTAACTCCAGAGTGTACCTATGTATCCTCTTTAAGGGAGGAGAGACTGTTCTTAGTTGATGGTGTCCTTCTGCCTTGCTGTCAAACTGACTTGTTCCTCTGCTTTTCCTGCTGTCCCATCTTCAACAACAGGGAGAACATATTGTAAGTAGCTGACTCCAACATGGCTCACTGGTCTACCTACGTCACAACACAGAACCATGTCAACGCCTTATTCACTACACTTGTACACCTACTTCCCTATTCATTCTATTTCAGCCCCCTCCTGCAAAGTATGGAGGCAGACATACAGTGGCCCTCATCCCTGGAGATGGAATCGGTCCAGAGTTGCTTAACCATGTTAGAGAAGTTTTCAGGTTGGTCAGGTCTATTAACATGACTATTTTGTGGATTTTAAGTTGATTAAATCCTTTTCAAAAGTGTTGTTGACTGTCTGCAGGGAAGTTGGGGTTTGAATAGCTTATCTTGTGCTATGCGATCGTGCCACAGGTTCAGTTGTGTGCCGGTGGATTTTGAGGTGGTGCATGTCAACTCTACTGCGACCACTCTGGATGATATCAACAACGCCATCACCGCTATCCGCCGTAATGGAGTTGCCCTCAAAGGTACAGTAAACACAATCATGTTTCTTCAAAGTCACAAGGAAAGCAAATACCGGTAATCACTTTTTCCCCTATTTTCTCTTTTTTTTCAAGAGAAAATACTACACACAGTGAACATGAGATCAGGATGGGTCACTCACAACATACAGTAATGCGTAGACTTACACCATACACTATTAGCCCTAGTAGGGCATTTGTAAGAGGCATTCATTATTCAAAAAAAGTCTCAATTTGTTCCAGAATTTTTTCTGTAATGCTTCCGCCATACCGTCTGTAATACGTGGGGGAGAAGCATGCACCAAACGGAATGGGAAGCAGAAAGGCAGGTCTTCCGCTCATTAGTCCAATCAGAATCCAATATGCCGCATTCGCGGAACTCGGGGCTTCTGCACAATCGTTCCGAGTGGTAAACAAAACATAGCCGAATGCTAGCTTGATTGTTGCGGAGCAGAAATAAGTGCACGTCTTGCACGAGGTTCCTCCAAGCCGCGGATACATCGTTTACGTCTATCAGGGTCTTCTTTCACCGGTTTCGTCGCCGTAGCTTCCATGGTAATTCTGTATATCTAAAGCACTGCTAACATTAGCAACCTGCATCGGTTTAAGTTTCCGGGGGGGAACATGTTTTTCGTGGACACACGTGTCGTGATTGGTCGGATTCCGTCGAACTTCCTTCCAGTCTGAAGGTTTTTTTCCCAACTTCCTTGTGCATGTTCTGGGGGTGTAACGTACAGACTGTTTAGCTGCATTCGCCGGATGTAGATGAGACAGTCTGTTTTAAGAGACTACCCCAGGTTCAGACTATAGGTCAGCTGCTCCATTTCGATGCAACTAACTGATTCACAATTATAAATCTATATACATCTGTATGAAAGAAATTACAAATATGAACTTAAAGAGAAAGCGGATTGTCACTGTAAATGATCTTGAGTGTGCAAACGAACTAAATGACTTCTTCCTGAGATTTGACACTGACTCTTCTCAGAAGGAAACAGAGGGGTGCGATATTGATTTCATTCCCATCTGTAACTCCTCTGACCGTCTTGTTATCGCACCTGGACAGGTTCAGTCTATATTTAGTCAAGTATGTACTAAGAAATCTGAACACCTGGACAGGTTCAGTCTATATTTAGTCAAGTATGTACTAAGAAATCTGCGGGGCCTGATGGCTTGCCCGCCACTCTGCTAAAGAAATGCTTCTCAGAACTTACGACAGCTTGGTGCCCTGTATTTCAACAGTCACTGGACAGCCACACAGTCCCTGCTCTGTGGAAAAAGTCCATAATTACTCCAGTCCCGAAAGTATCTTGTCCATCTACAAATAAAGATTTCAGACCGATTGCTGTAACTAGCGGGGTCATGAAATGCTTTGAGAGAGTTATAATAAACAAACATGCTAAAGACTGAGGTGAGGGCAGCTTCTCAGGACCCTCTTCAATTTGCTTACAGGGAGGGGCGAAGCACTGAGGATGCTGTAGTCTGTGTAACTCACTTAATTAGTACGCATCTAGAGGACCCAAAAGCCTATGCACGTGTTTTATTTGCCGATTTTAGTTCTGCTTTCGATACCATCAAACCTCACCTGCTTGTCGACAAGTTAAAAGACATGAGTGTAAATCCTTTTATCATCAACTGGTTTTATTCTCTCTTAACAAACGGATCACAACAGGTCAAAGTAAATGGCTCCCTCTCTGCAGTTAAATACTGTAGCACCAGGGTACTAATAATAATAATAACCATGTCATTAAATTTTCAGATGACACCATTATTTTAAGTTTGCTAAAGGGAGAAGACTGCCCTTCGCAATATCATAGTGAGATCGCCACTTTCCAGGCCTGGTGCAAGAGCAACCACCTTATCCTAAATACTAAAAAGACGAAAGAAATGACCTTTGACCCAAAGGAGCTGAGACACCATGACCCAGTGGTCATTGATGACAGCGTTATCGAGCGGGTAAATTCTTATAAGTATCTGGGCATCCATATTGAAAACTCTCTCAAATGGAACGTCCATATTGACTACCTGTGTGGTAAACTGGGCCAGAGGCTCCACTTTCTTAGAAGGCTCAGACTGTACGGTGTCAGCACCAAGATCATGGAGACCTTTTATAATGCCGTGCTAGAAAGCCTCATTAGATATAGCATGGCAGCATGGTACGGTACACTTTCCGTACAGCTCAAAACGAGACTTGAAAAAACTGTAAATACAGCAATGAAAGTGATTGGCAAGAGAGACTTTGCGCCTCTCCAAACAATCTTTGAGAAAAAGGTCATCAGCCTAGCACTCAAAATCCTGAATGACCCATCTCACCTCTTATTCTGTGGCTATGATCTGCTGCCCTCGGGCAGACGATACAGAGCGTATAGATGTAAGAGTAATCGCTTCAAGCTCTCTCTCCTACCCACTAGGGCTGTCACTTTTTCCCCCAAAAAAGTTCGAACGAACTTTAATTGCCCGCAAAATGTCCGAATATATTCGAAGTTTTTTGGTTAATTAAAAAAAAAATTGCTGCATCCAACTCGAGACAACTTTTCAGACCCTGGAGACAATCCTTCTCAGAAGAGACTAACGCGACAAATCTGGAGACTTTTTCTGACTTGGGATTAACATTACCAGCAAGCAGCAGTTGGTTCATTTTGGTTAATAAAAAAAAAAAAAAAAAAACGAACAGGTCAATTATACATTCGAAAATGCCCTCCTCCCCCACATTCAAAGTTAAATTCGAATTTTGAATAAAAAGTGACAGCCCTACTACCCACTTCTGTGTTATTGCTGAACAAACAGCCTAGGTGGTTGTTCCCCACAAGAAGAGCGGGTAAGGACTCAGTCGTAGGAGGCTGCTCACTGCTGCTGTAACCTCTTTTAAAAATCAGGTCATAGGCAGGTTGGTTTCTTTTCACTTTTTTATGGTTATTTTATTCTCTTAATTCTTTTGATTCTTACTCTTGTTTTTATATTGTGTTACTGGTTTTATTTAGTTGAGTACCCCACTGCTCTTGAGGAGGGGTCTGTACTAGGGATGCACCGATATGAAAATTCTGGCCGATGCCGATAACCGATATTAACATTGCTGTTATGGCCGATAACCGATATTTACCGATGTCGATATGATCTGTATAAAACCACATTTTTATGATCATCACATTTTGTACATACTGAAAAACACATGTTAACACTGAATTTGAAAAAGTTATGCATTTCTTTATTTGCAAAGCCTTTGGAAAAGCCCATAAATCATAGATTTACTGCATTATTTCATATCAATGTGAAGAATTTGGCTGATAATGATAACCGATATTAACATTGCAACATCTGACCGATACCGATATGACCGATATGTAAAAAAATGACTAACATCGGCCGATACCGATATGATTGCCGATATATCGTGCATCCCTAGTCTGTACCTCCTAACATTTTATTTATTTTATCTTCTTATTCTTTTACATTATCATATGGGAAGAAATTGCAATGAGGTTTGTGCAATAAACCCATGACTTGTGCAATATGCTTACGAGCAATTAGGATGAAGTGTTGAACCAATTACATTTTCTGTCTTTATTTTTATACTACACCGCTTGCACAACTTCCCAGTGGAAGTTTAGTGTGCACGTTAGTCAGGGACTACACTATGTTTCTGTATGTTTTTTCTGTCTGTTGTATGTATCGTGTCAAAACCTCTATGTACTTGCGATATGTGGCTGTATGACACTATCTATGCCCAAGACAATTTTCCCCTCGGGGACAATAAAGTTCATCTCATATCCACCGGGGGGCGATGTTTCTGCAGCCAGCTTTTTCAATCGTCACAGTTTTGAGAAGGTTAGCTGTGTTAAAAATGAAATATGACAGTGTTGTTTAACTGTGACATTGTTTAACCGCCCCGGCAGGTAACATAGAGACCAACCACACCATGCCACCTTCTGTCAAATCCAGAAATAATCTCCTTCGGTAAGAGCTTTCATTTGATATTCAGTTCCCTCTTTGACAAACAGGTGATATCTCTGTCTTTTGTGTCTGGTGATGTCAGTTGACCGTGTCTCCGTCTGTCTGTCTCTCACTCTGTCACTCTCTCGTGTGTGTGTGTGTGTGTGTGTGTGTGTGTGTGTGTGTGTGTGTGTGTGTGTGTGTGTGTGTGTGTGTGTGTGTGTGTGTGTGCGTGCGTGCGTGCGTGCGTCTCACTCTGTCACTCTCTCTTTTGTGTGTGTGTGTGTCCACAGCACCAGCTTAGACCTCTATGCTAATGTGATGCACTGTCAGTCCCTCCCTGGAGTCCAGACTCGCCACAAGAACATTGACATCATGATCATCAGGGAGAACACAGAGGGAGAGTACAGCAGTCTGGAGCACGAGGTACACATTGATCCTACAGTCTGCAGAAACACACACTTAAAGGATCATTTCGTGTGTGTTTTTTTTCAACCTGGACCCTATTTTCCACACTGTGTGTGTCTAGGGGTCTCGTCGTGAGGGTCTCATCGTGAGGGTCTCATCGTGAGGGTCTCATCGTGAGGGTCTCATCGTGAGGGTCTCATCGTGAGGGTCTCATCGTGAGGGTCTCATCGTGAGGGTCTCATCGTGAGGGTCTCATCGTGAGATAATTTTTTCAAATTGGTCGAGTACTCACCGAGATAGGCTTGTTTACACCTGGAGCAATGTGCTCAAACAACTACACAGTGTAACCCTGTAGGGCAATTGCGCACCGCATCGTCAATACACACACTAATAAAACTGTTTGTTTTGGGCTGGGAGGCTTAAACTGTCAATAGTGTCTATATATATTTAGCTGATTGATGGATAGTTTCCCCATTCGGTCCCTCTGGTTTTGGCCGCTTCTTCCAGTTCACTTTTGGGACATGGAAGGGTCACAGTCCTCAGTTGGCCTCCGGGCCGGACTTTGGACATGCCTGATGTAGAAGCCACACAGGAGTGTAAACAAAAGACTAAAGGCTAATGTCCACCAGCTCCGGAACAGATGCGGTTACAGCTGCGAACAGACCCACACTCACGTAATCTGTCAGACATAATGCGGGATCCGACATAACAGGTGTGTAATTTTTCCGTACCACATGTATCGCCCATCTATTAACATGGGCGAGAGTCTGATCCGGTAGTTTTACCGGATCCGCAACACAGCCGTAACGCATCTGGTGTACATTGGGTGTTAGTCAGATATTGTTATATACCGTTCTACCTATGTAAATAAGACTGAGTCAGATATTGCACAGTTCACGCATTTCAAATTAGGGTAGTTTGTGTGTGCGTGTGTGCGTGTGTGCGTGTGTGTGTGTGTGTGTGTGTGTGTGGGTGGGGGGTAATTAATTATATACCTGAGGTAGGTGCTACAGGTTGTTGCACAGGGATATTATGCATGTGTTACAAAGTGGTTCAAGTGTTCAGTGACGTGTTGGAGTGAGTAGATTACCGTAAGTGTTGATCGGAGCGATGGCCCTGTGTGGGGGAAGAAACGGTTCTTGCGTCTGGTAGTTTTGGCGTGCAGTGCTCTACAGCGCCTGCCGGAGGGGAGGAGTTCAGTGGTTGGCATGAATGTCTTTCCCTGCAGCCCTTTGTTAACAAAGAAGAAGAAAAACGTGCTAAAATAATAAGTCTGTGGTGCAGGTGAACACAAAGATCAAGCTGCACCGTGAATTATTGATTTTGGCACTGTGTTTTTAAGGGGGTATACTTCTCATACAACACAGAACCATTATAGGATACTACCGTATTCACACCAGCAACCACTTCTTACTGGATGAGATTACCTTTGTACACCTACTTCCCCACGCCCATTATAGTAATTATGTGTTAATAATACATGTCAATGTTGGGAACAATTTTTTTGAAAGTTTGTGGACCGTGCCTCTGTCTTGTTTTCAGTCTAGTTTTACATGTACTCTGAGCAGTTGCATAATACAATATCATCAGAATGCAAAAGCATTTCTTTTTAGTGTTCAGCAAGTTACTTTCAAAATGTAATATACTACATAATATTACTAGTTACTTTCATTTGAAAGTAATACGTTACTTTACAATATCCCTGTCTGTGTAGAGTAACTCATTACTTATTAGACTACTTTTGCATTAATTTAACCAAAATAACAGCAGTAGCAGAATGACATCGCCGACCGTCCCGGAACCATCCCAAAAAATAATTAAAAGTCAGACTGTAAACCGTCCAAAATTCTAAATGTTATCCTTTTCCTTTGTTATTGTCATCTATGGTAGTTATTTGCATAAAATCACACAATTTGATTAGGAAATGTTTGTATCTTTATTTAAATATGTGTACCGTATATTTAACTCAATTTGTAACTTGCGTTACCCTTACAGAGTAACTGGTATAAATATTACTGAAATCCTATTATGATCCTAAATTATATTACTGAACTACTGCTAAAAGTAATACATGTAATATGTTACTTTTGTAATGTGTTACCCCCCAACACTGGTGTTCAGTCCAGTCCAGTTCAGTCCAGTCATTTATCTACCAACCTTCCCTCTGGTGTCTCTGTCCTCACTACAGAGTGTATCAGGGGTGGTGGAAAGCCTCAAGATCATCACCAGAAACAACTCCCTCAGGATCGCCGAGTATGCCTTCCGATTGGCCAGAGAGAAAGGTCGCCGCAGGGTCACCGCCGTTCACAAGGCCAACATCATGTAAGTCCGTCCGTAGTGATGTATCGTGTCATTTTGACTTTCTTTTGCACTTGATGTGTTGAACGTGGGCCCGTTCTTCCACACCAACAGGAAGCTTGGCGATGGGTTGTTCCTGCAGTGCTGCAGGGAAGTGGCGTCCGGGTACCCAGACATCACATTCGATGCCATGATAGTGGACAACACCACCATGCAGGTGACCATCCATTTATTTACTGCTTCTAGGGATAGTTCAATGATGTTCATCATGTCTTCATTTTTACATAGACGTTTTTGTTTTCTTGTGTTCAGACATAGGTTTATAGATGTTATTTATTTACCTTGACAGTTTCGACGAGTCAACTCTCGTCTTCTTCAGAAGCAGTCGCACTGACAGCTGGGTATGACGTGTCAACCAGTTGCTGAAAAGCAACTGGTTGACACGTCATACCCAGCTGTCAGTGCGACTGCTTCTGAAGAAGACGAGAGTTGACTCGTCGAAACTGTCAAGGTAAATAAATAACATCTATAAACCTATGTCTGAACACAAGAAAACAAAAACGTCTATGCTTCTAGGGATGTCACAATATATCGTCCCACAATATATCGCAATATCACAAAGTGACAATATGTATCGTTGAGATGAAATCTCATATCGCGAGAAAAAGAAGCTGAACATGGTGGCACTGATCTGCATCTGATCGCTACGCTCGCTCTCCTTTTCATTGCTTTGTTTGAGCAGACGAGGGACGTTACAGACACGGAGGATGAAAATGATGAAATGACTCAAATTAGCGTGGAGGATGCCCCCTCAACTTACAAATTGATCGCAAAAGAATATTGTTAAAATATCGTATCGTATTGCTATCGTGAACCCAATATCGTGTATCGTATCGTATCGTGAACTGAGTGTATCGTGACACCCCTAACTGCTTCTCAACCTTTTTGGCTTTTGACCCATTAAAAACGTCTACTAAGCCACCCTCGTCTCAAGTGTGCAGTTCAACCAAAAGAATGATTTCCCCCGTTTTGGGTCATTTCATTTGATTCATAATCAGAGGAGGCCTAGTGGGTGGAGTGAAAACAATTCACTATTTCACAAGGGGGGGGGGGGGGGGGGGGGGCACATACATTTGAGAAAAATGTGCAAAAATAGACACAGAAATAAATTTGTTTTGTAGAAATATGGTAGAAAAATGAATCAAAACAGCTCACACGTTGCACGGCTCCAGGCTCCATGTTTTATTGCACCAAGCGGCAAGCTCTTCATCATCAGAGACGCTCCAAACGTCACATTGTCGTTTGGTGCGATAAAACACTGAAACTGGAGCCGTGCAATCGCCATTTTTGGCGTTGGATGTGCGCGCTGACTCCTTTCTCTACTAGAAATATGGCCTTTACCTATGTCATAAATCAACCCGGGTTCTCCGCGCTGGTCGGCAAGTGCTTTTACCTGGACACTACCCAGACGCCCTCAAAAGGTTTCTTCGGAGTGTCCGCTTCTTCTCACTCTGTTTGTTGGGGTGTCTGTTAGCTGGTGTCCAAACCGGAGCAGTTTGACGTGATGGTGATGCCCAACCTGTACGGGAACGTGGTGAGCAACGTGTGTGCCGGCCTGGTGGGGGGGCCCGGCCTGGTGCCAGGGGCCAACTACGGGCGAGACTACGCCGTCTTTGAAACGGTGAGTGTTTGGCGATTGATGCTTGACAATGCAATCAACAGTCTTTGAACTTTGTGTGTGCGTGTGTGTGTGTGTGTGTGTGTGTGTGTGTGTGTGTGTGAGTGTGAATACCATAAATTACAGCAGTCTGATGAACTCTCCCCCCCCCCTCTCTCTCTTTACTTTACTTTACTTTATTGATATTTGGCAGACGCCTTTATCCAAAGCGACATACAACCAGGTTATAACACAGTACAGCAATCAGAAAAAATAAATACAAGGTATACGCGAACACATGTATAAACAGCAATTTAAATTAAAACATATTTACAGACATTAGAGGTGTGGATAAGAAGAATAGGAGGATGGCAAGATAGAGAAGAGAAGAGATAAAAGTGCAAGAGAATCAAAGTGCATAGCAGCTA
>NC_139637.1:24561745-24569245 GCF_964638095.1 Poromitra crassiceps
CTGCCTCCTCACACTCACGCTACTCTAAACAAACTCCCATCTGTATGGAAACACGCACCACGCTGCTCGCTCACGCCCACGCTCTGTGTACACACACACACACACACACACACACACACACACACACACGCACACACACACACGACCACCACCTCCCACAGACCATCACGTTGTGCTAACACTCGTGTTTCTTCTGGATCATCTGGCTCATCACGTTGTGCTAACACTCGTGTTTCTTCTGGATCATCTGGCTCATCACGTTGTGCTAACACTCGTGTTTCTTCTGGATCGTCACGTTCAGCGCTCCATGGGTACAATGCTCCCGAACCTTTGCTCCTTATTCCTTTATTTATGTTCGCTAAACATTGACAGATAGCGTTCCCCTTCCCCTTTCTAACTCTGGGGTGGGTTTTCTTTCACCAGGATGCAGATATCTGTCATTTTCTGTGTCCGGTGTCTTCCATCCATCGTTCACGCTTGAATTACAGCCTTGTCTTGTTTTTCCTGTTCTCAACTGCTTTGTTTGCCATGGAGGAGATGCAGGATCTGTTCTCAACTGCTTTGTTTATCATGGAGGAGATGCAGGATCTGTTCTCAACTGCTTTGTTTGCCATGGAGGAGATGCAGGATGTGTTCTCAACTGCTTTGTTTGCCATGGAGGAGATGCAGGATCTGTTCTCAACTGCTTTGTTTGCCATGGAGGAGATGCAGGATGTGTTCTCAACTGCTTTGTTTGCCATGGAGGAGATGCAGGATGTGTTCTCAACTGCTTTGTTTACCATGGAGGAGATGCAGGATGTGTTCTCAACTGCTTTGTTTGCCATGGAGGAGATGCAGGATGTGTTCTCAACTGCTTTGTTTACCATGGAGGAGATGCAGGATCTGTTCTCAACTGCTTTGTTTGCCATGGAGGAGATGCAGGATGTGTTCTCAACTGCTTTGTTTACCATGGAGGAGATGCAGGATCTGTTCTCAACTGCTTTGTTTGCCATGGAGGAGATGCAGGATCTGTTCTCAACTGCTTTGTTTACCATGGAGGAGATGCAGGATGTGTTCTCAACTGCTTTGTTTGCCATGGAGGAGATGCAGGATCTGTTCTCAACTGCTTTGTTTGCCATGGAGGAGATGCAGGATCTGTTCTCAACTACTTTGTTTATCATGGAGGAGATGCAGGATCTGTTCTCAACTGCTTTGTTTGCCATGGAGGAGATGCAGGATCTGTTCTCAACTGCTTTGTTTACCATGGAGGAGATGCAGGATCTGTTCTCCACTGCTTTGTTTGCCATGGAGGAGATGCAGGATCTGTTCTCAACTGCTTTGTTTACCATGGAGGAGATGCAGGATGTGTTCTCAACTGCTTTGTTTGCCATGGAGGAGATGCAGGATCTGTTCTCAACTGCTTTGTTTACCATGGAGGAGATGCAGGATCTGTTCTCAACTGCTTTGTTTACCATGGAGGAGATGCAGGATCTGTTCTCAACTGCTTTGTTTACCATGGAGGAGATGCAGGATCTGTTCTCAACTGCTTTGTTTACCATGGAGGAGATGCAGGATGTGTTCTCAACTGCTTTGTTTGCCATGGAGGAGATGTTCTCCACTGCTTTGTTTGCCATGGAGGAGATGTTTTCAACTGCTTTGTTTGCCATGGAGGAGATGCAGGATCTGTTCTCAACTGCTTTGTTTGCCATGGAGGAGATGTTCTCAACTGCTTTGTTTGCCATGGAGGAGATGTTCTCCACTGCTTTGTTTGCCATGGAGGAGATGTTCTCCACTGCTTTGTTTACCATGGAGGAGATGTTCTCAACTGCTTTGTTTGCCATGGAGGAGATGTTCTCCACTGCTTTGTTTGCCATGGAGGAGATGTTCTCCACTGCTTTGTTTGCCATGGAGGAGATGTTCTCAACTGCTTTGTTTGCCATGGAGGAGATGCAGGATCTGTTCTCAACTGCTTTGTTTGCCATGGAGGAGATGCATGATGTGTTGTCAACTGCTTTGTTTGCCATGGAGGAGATGCAGGATCTGTTCTCCACTGCTTTGTTTGCCATGGGGGAGATGCAGGATCTGTTCTCCACTGCTTTGTTTGCCATGGAGGAGATGCAGGATCTGTTCTCCACTGCTTTGTTTGCCATGGAGGAGATGTTCTCCACTGCTTTGTTTGCCATGGAGGAGATGCAGGATCTGTTCTCCACTGCCTTGTTTGCCATGGAGGAGATGCAGGATCTGTTCTCCACTGCTTTGTTTGCCATGGAGGAGATGCAGGATCTGTTCTCCACTGCTTTGTTTGCCATGGAGGAGATGCAGGATCTGTTCTCCACTGATTTGTTTGCCATGGAGGAGATGCAGGACCTGTTCTCCACTGCTTTGTTTGGCATGGAGGAGATGCAGGATCTGTTCTCCACTGCTTTGTTTGCCATGGAGGAGATGCAGGATCTGTTCTCCACTGCTTTGTTTGCCATGGAGGAGATGCAGGATCTGTTCTCCACTGCTTTGTTTGCCATGGAGGAGATGCAGGACCTGTTCTCCACTGCTTTGTTTGCCATGGAGGAGATGCAGGATCTGGGGGATGGACAGATAGCACGAGCAGCAGTGAGTGGGAAAGGAAACACTGTGAGTGCGGTGAGGTTTCAAAGTTTGTTTTTGTTCCTCCCTCGATTGACGGTTCAAATGACACGCGTCCTTAAACAGAGCTCTCATTAGTGGATCGAAACACAGGATTCGAAAAACATCTCAATGCTGAGTGAAAACATCACTTGTCTTACAGGCTGTTTCTTACAGGCTGTTTCCAGGCTGGCTTTCTTCAGCTTCTTCTGCATTTTTCCTCTCTACCTGGTTCGTGTCCGTCGTCTCCTTGTCGTCGTTCTGTCAATATATTTGCTTTGTTGTTTATCCTTCCCCTTATCTGTGCCTTTTGTATGTTTGCTGTGCACACAGGAAATCCATCATTGTCATCTGGCAGCAGGGGGGGCTCCAGCAGGCAGGGGGGGGGCTCCAGCAGACTGAGGCGAAAAACACCACGATAAAAGCAAAATGAGGAGGTTACAAAGAGGAGAAGAAGGAACAGATGAGATATAAGATAAGAGTAAAAACAGAGAGGAGGGCATTCCGGACAGGGACAGACACTGCTGCCCAGAGAAGTCATCTGAAGCACGGAGCCGACTGAGGAAAAAGGCCAGTTCTCATGCAGATGTAAACTGTGATACATACTGTATACAATATTTTACCCCCCCCTCCCCCCCACACACCCACACCCACACACACACACATGCACACACAATGTGCAATGTATGTGTGTCCGTCCAGGTAGTGCTAGTGCAGCAGTAGGTTCCTTGCCTATTCCTTGCCTACCAACACAAGGGTCGCAGGTTCAAGCCCCCGTTTTGTCTCTCCTGCTTGGTCGGGCGTCCATCCAGGCATGATTGGCCGTGTCTGCGGGTGGGAAGCCGAATGAAGGGTATGTGTCCTGGTCGCTGCGCTGTAGGGCTTCTCTGGTCGTCTGTTCGGCGGGGAAGGGGGATGACTGGGGGGAATATCGTGATTCTCCCACGCACTGCCGATGAAACTCCTGGCTTTCAGGTGCAAAGAAGTGACTGCACTTGTATCAGAGGAAGCATGGTGCTAGTCTACAACTCTCCCCAGATCGACAGAGGGGGTGGAGCCACGACCGGGACGGCAGGCGGAATTGGCCAAGTACAATTGGCGAGAAAATGTGAGGAGAAATAAAATATGATTTGGAAAAATGTAAGGAACCTACCAAGTATGCGCATTTCATCACAATATATTTAGCCAAATGCCTTATGTCACGTTCCTCCAGTCTCATATGAACTACGGTAGTTAACATCTCTGGTTGAAGTATGACAAACGCTCTTCCGTATCTCTGGAGGCCGATGGATCTTTCTTCAGATCTTCTGTCCTCATAAGCTTCCATCAGCATCCAAACTTGGCAGAGAAAATCACCGCTCTGCCACCCACTTTATTAATCCACGTCTTCCACAGCGATTAGCGTGACGAAGCACGCGGAGATAACAGCTGCATCCCATGATGAAAAGCAGCCACGGCTATCATACCGTGACCATACGCACAGCTTGCTATGATATGATAAATGAATTCTCTGCTCCGGGCCTTAATGCTTTGAAATTTCATAAACAGATTATCTCATGGACAATCCATCTTTTTAGATGAACATAGAGTAAAGGAGACACATGTTCACGGGTGTCTGCACTTTTTAGTGGCCCTGCTATTGCTGCTTTACACACAGAGACCATCTGAAAGATGGTAATTTAATCCCAACAACAGCCTTCCTCCTCCTCGCGTCTCTCAGCAAGGCAATAACTTCTTACTTGGTCACTATAAGCCTAACCCTAACACCCTTAAAGTGAAAGTGGGGAGCTTATTTCTGATGATAGATGACATATATATGACGAGCAGAAGTGATAAACGCCTCGCAAAACAACTCCTGGAAACAAGCCGTACTGAATGATGACAGTCATAGGGCATTTGATACAAATAAAATGGCATTTTATTGGCAAAATAATCCCACGGTATCTTTTCATACTTCATAGTGATATCCCAGCTAAATTTGAATGGAGTTGCCTAAAATGGACCCCGAATTCCTCATCGGTCTCGGTTATTTATGGGACGGCTGAGAGTTAATGGTTCCCTCAGATGTTCTTAGCGTTGTGCTGCCAACTTTGTCAGACCAGGTGTTGTGCTGCTGCGCTCCATGCATCTCCCCACTCAAGGTTCCACGGGCTACCTCAGCCTGTCGTACTAGAGAGACAAATTGCTCTTCTGGACCTTCTCCTCGATCCTCCGAGCGAACACACAGTAAATCCTCAGCTCTCTGTTTTGGAGGCGGTGGGCGACCATGTTTGTGGATTCCGACAGTTTGTGGTGAGGAGGCCAAACACCTTGGACTTGACGGAGTGATTGATTCTGGATTCGGTTCAGTGCGTTTCCATGCCTGCCTCAGCCTCCTCCTCCACCGGTCCATGATGGACCACATGGCAGATTCATGTGACCTCCAATGCGAGATTGGACTTAATTGTCAACACCCCATGAGGAGAGTTGTTGAAAGGTCTCTGCAGAAGAGACTCCCTCTCAGAGGAAAACAGCTGTCATTTTTTATTTCTGGCCACAACACTAGGAGCTGGAAATAAGCCCCAACATGTGGGAGAATGTCCAGCCTGAACTCTCAGAGGAGAAGGTTTTGATGGATGGAGATGAAGCTCTCAACTTCTTCTTCTCCCCACCCCCCCCCCCCCTTTTTCAACTTTAGTAGGCTACAGCAGAAGGTTTGGGGCTCCAAACAATTTCAGGGTAGGCTCAGTGAATGGATTTTTTTTTTTTACATTAGTTATTAAAAGGAGTTTGGTTTGGTTAAAGAGATAGTACAGAGATCAAACCGTTTTGGGGAATTTGACTGTTTTTCCCACTTTCCCAGGGGAAATGCATTCAGACAGGCCTTTGTTTATGTATTTGATGAAGTATGTCAAACAGAAATATCAGGCTATCTTGGCTCAATTGTTGAGTTGGGGGGCGGGTGCTTTATCCAAGCTTTGTCTGAGGGGAGGCCCACAGTCTCAGACTTTGAAAAGCCCTGGGCTACGGCCTGCATCTGAGCAGGGTGCACACAACTCGCTCTACCTGCTGATAGCATGGATGTATTAAAAGAACTGGGTAGGGGACGAGCCACGCCCACCCATGCATTCGGACGGAGGCTGCTCACTGGCGCATGAAGTCATCATGGGGGGTTTTTTCTTCCTGGTTTTACTTCCTGACCATGCGGCCGAAGGCGAAGTGCACATGTGTGCCATGACGTGTTCCATGACGTCTCCCACCCCTCCCACCCATGGATGTATTAAAAGAAGAAAATACACCTGTATACGGCTCTTAGTGGCTTCTGGAAGAAAAAAAAGCCCCATAAAAAATATTTGATAATTAAAAGAGTCGTTCTATACTTTGAGTGACACCCGGAAAAAAATCCCCTGGGTTTAACAGCTGCCGGGGTCCCCATGCAAGTGGATGGGAATTTTCCTTTCTGGGCTGCATGGCGTCACGTGACTTGCAATACAGAGCTTCGCCACCATGTCCAAATTGCTTCACAGCCCAGCGCTATTCCTGGGGGCTTGGCTGATAGAGAGTAACTAGAGGAGACCATCTTGCAATGGGATCACACCAACCGCGATAAAGAAGGGGGGGGGGGGGGGGGGGGGATCATACCAATCCTCACACTCGGGGGCTTCATTTTGATGTCAACTACACGTGGAAAACGTTGTGACTGCATCTTTGCACGGTTTTTGATGCTGTCACCTTCAGAGACGGACGGACATAAACACCTGGCAGAGTACTCAAAACAGCTTCTGTGCTTGTTGCCACTACAATAAGTGTCTCCACCATATTTTGCCTTGATGACACACACACACACACACACACACACACACACACACACAGACTCACACGGTGAAAACAATAGCACGATCTGATTTCACCAAGTAACAGTTGTTCCTGGAACGTGATGAAACTTGTTCGTCCAGGACTCACATTACAACCACCCAATCAGCAGCAGCGCTCCGATTGTGATGTCATTTACATGGGACTTGCAGCATGGAGGAACCGCCCCTTTCAAAAAAATGTTTAGTTTAGTTAATTTAGCATGTAAACCTGACCTGACCTGGACGAACACTCTATAGAGACACTGCATCCCCATCACGGGGGAAAAGCTCCGTTCATTTCCACACACCAGCATAATTTTCGTTGAATTAAACATAGCTAAAGGCTGTTGTGTGGTGGGGCTGCGCAGACAACAAATGTAAAAAATCGCCAGTTCAAGTTTTTTTGTACTCCTGAGCAAAACAAGGAAGCCATTGAGAATTTGCGAGAAGGAAATTGTGGATCTAGCTGTCAAGGAAGTAAGTTGGAGTGTTCATCTTCCGTATATACGATCTTTTTGTGCAACACACAACCATGCACGTGACATAGGAGAACGCCAGGATTGGAGTGGGGGGGGGGGTTCTGTTTTCCCCCGTCTTGGGCGTGGCTTCTGAATGATGACGCGTTACGCAGTGTCTCTATGGTGGCCCTGGATGAATGTGCCTTGATGGTGGACCTGGACTAACACTTAATGATGGTCCTGGATGACTGTACTTGAAGGTGGACCTGGACTAACATCTAATGATGGCCCTGGATGACTGTACTTGAAGGTGGACCTGGACTTACATCTAATGATGGTCCTGGATGACTGTAATTGAAGGTGGACCTGGACTAACATCTAATGATGGCCCTGGATGACTGTACTTGAAGGTGGACCTGGACTAACATATTTTCAGCATCAGGACAGCCACATGCTAAATTAAATTTTTGAAAGGGGCGGTGCTGTTCCTCCATGCTGCAAGTCCCATGTAGATGACATCACAATTGGAGTGCTGCAGCTGATTGGCTGGTTGTAATGTCAGTCCTGGACAAACAAGTTTTATTATGTTCCAGGAAAAACAATAGCAGCCA
>NC_139637.1:24571745-24599245 GCF_964638095.1 Poromitra crassiceps
CACACACACGTGCACACACACACACACACACACACACACACACACAAACACACACAGCGGAGAGCACTGAGTAAAAACACAGACGGCATATATCAATGACCCAAGCAAGCATACATCACTACGGGGAGGTGGTTCTCTGGTGTCTCTCTCTCTCTCTCTCTCTCTCTCTCTCTCTCTCTCTCTCTCTCTCTCTCTCTCACACACACACACACACACACACACACACACACATGCAAATACAGACACATATTTCACCATTCCATGATTTTTACCTGTCCCTGGCCTACTGTGCTCTCCTATACGCACACACACACACACACACACACACACACACACACACACACATGCCATACAGACAGACACACAATTTCCATTCTTTACATTTACCCCATCGTTTACCCTTTCTCCCCTCCTCTCTCCCCCCCTTGCCCCTCACTCTCCTCTTCTTCCCCCCTCTCTCTGTCCCCATGTCTCTCTACCCCCTCGCTCCCCTCTCTCTCCTCCCTCTCTCCCTCTCTACCCTTCTTCCCCTCTCTCTGTCCCCATGTCTCTCTACCCCCTCGCTCCCCTCTCTCTCCTCCCTCTCTCCCTCTCTCTACCCTTCTTCCCCATCTCTCTCCACCCCCTCGCTCTCTCTCTCCCTCTCTCCTTTCTCTCTCCTCTCCCCCCTCTCTCACTGTCCCCATCTTTCTTCCCCTCTCTCTCTCCCTTGCCCTCTCTCTCTACCCCCTTGCTCTCCCTCCTCCCTCTCCCCTCTCTCTCTCCTCTTCCCCCTCTCTCTCCCTTGCCCCTCTCTACCCCCTCACTCTCCCTCTCACTTGCTCTCCCCCCCCCCCCCACCTCTCTCTCTCTCCCTCAGCGCTGCACTTATACACTTCATAGGTATGTATAACAGCCACACCCCCCTCCTCCCTCCCTCCCTCCCCTCCTGGCTGCAGGCTCCGCCCCCTCAGCCCTAGAGGACAGGCTTGTTGACCTGGGAGGAGGGGATAGAGGGGGGAAGGATCAGACGCTGGAGCTCAAATTCATTTCTGTCGCTGGTGGAGTCACACAGCTCAATGCAACAGCCTCTCTAATGTGACGCACCAGCAGCCGGGACACGCGTGCCT
Source organism: Poromitra crassiceps (assembly GCF_964638095.1). Lineage (NCBI taxonomy): Eukaryota > Metazoa > Chordata > Actinopteri > Beryciformes > Melamphaidae > Poromitra > Poromitra crassiceps. Next base: position 24,572,855 of record NC_139637.1, read on the forward strand.
AACAAATGGATTACTTTGACATGTATGAACTACCGTACGGAGAGGACTTACCACCACAAGGCACACACAGGACCTGCGCAGACCTCTGACACAAATTCCTTCTCATTGACAGAAAAGCCCCCCTGGGTGTTTTTTTTGTGTCGGACACACAGGTCACAGGACTTTTTGTTTTTGTTTTTGTTTTTAATTATTATAATTATTATCTACTGTCTAATTGATTCAGAAGTCCAACTGCCTCTGACACTTCACCCTGAGAGGGACTTGGCTTTGACAGCTTGGAGGATGTGAATGTTTTGGGGGGACAATTTTGACACCTCTCTGTCACCACTGAGGATCAGTAAGTGCCTTATATTTGATGTGTGACTGTTTGATCATAATTAGAATAATAACAACAACAATAATTAATTAGTATTAATTAATCGTCTTCTTTTTATTATGAATGTGTTCTGCAGGCACTAAAAGTAGCTCAAATTGTTGACTAGATCTGTTTACTTGACCAATCTAGGTCACTGTCCTAGATTGTCCTATCCTGAATAAATCTGAAACTAAAGCTGTCTAATGAATATATTATTATTTATTCTTGTTATTATTATTCATTAAGTCATACATCCACTTGTTCCTAATCAGGGTCTTGCTCTTATCCTAGTATTAATCTTAGACACCTCATAATGGCGCACCCTTTGTTATAATGATATAAAGGAAAATAGTAAAATATTAAATAGCACTCTTCTCTGTAAAGACATAGGCTATATTTTAAATGTTCTGTAGTAGTGCAGAGGTGTCGGAAGAAAATGCAGATAGGGTGTAAAGTGAATTATGTATTCAGTCTATATTGAGTATATATTTTTTTGAAAGATGTGCCACCTACCCAAATTAGATAAACTTATGTGACATAATTCACATTTTTGGCTGTTTGATGACCTTTGCTTACAAATAGGTTTTTTCTGGATGCCGTCATGTTTATTTCAAATTTACACCCTCAAATTTAAAATATTCTAGATTAGCATATTTGGCATGTTCTAATGATTTATATGCCATTTACCATACCTGTCTATCCTGTTTTCAACATAATATATATTTGAGCTGCTGTCAGGATCAGTGACAGTTAATGTTCTGGTAAATGAAAAAGATGTTTTTTACGCCGTGGCCGGGGGTTAAAATGCATGTAATAGACTTCTAATAACTTTTCCATGTGCGGTACAAAAAAACAATAAAAAGTGCGAATTATTGCCGGGTCATTACGGTAATGTGATCTGCTGTAGCATGTCGTGTTAATGGGGCCTAATGGTGACGCCGCCTCTCCTGTTGTGTCCTGTAGCACCGAGGAGAGAGAGAGAGAGAGAGAGAGAGAGAGAGAGAGAGACACCGAGAGACACAGAGAAAAGGACACGCGTGAGACGCTTTACCATGCACTGACAACAAGGTGAGGGATGACGGGAGGGAGGGAGGCAGCCTATACTCACCTTGGAGTGCTCTTCCATTGTGTGTGTGTGTGTGTGTGCATGTGTGTGTGTTTTGTGTGTATTCCCTGCCTATATTGTGTGTGTGTTTGTGTGTGTGTGTGTGTGTGTGTGTGTGTGTGTGTGTTTGTCTGTATTCCCTGCCCATATTGTGTGTGTATGTGTTTGTGTGTGTGTGTGTGTGTGTGTGTGTGTGTGTGTGTGTGTGTGTGTGTGTGTGTGTGTGTGTGTGTGTGTGTGTGTGTGTGTTTCCTGCCCATATTTTCTAAGGCAAATCAAAGCTCTTCATGGAGATTTATGATGGCAAAACAGCTTCAAAAAATAGCTGGAGTCGACCGATCTGTTTACTATGCACACAAATCCACATCTTCAAAAAGCTCATTGTGTGCCGGTTTTCAAAAGGAACAACTGCTGAACTTGTAAACTCTGTGTTCAGATTAGAATTCATAATTGAATGTTATAAACAAGAAATACAAGTTTAGGCTTGGGCCATGAGTAAATGGGTACTAATATAATGTTGGCTTCGCATCTCGTGCAGAGATTGGCATTCCTACCGTAGCAGTTTAATTGCGCAGGTCGGCTTGTCAGTTCTCACTAGAGTGTACGAGCTCAACCTTTTACAGGTAGGCCTAATCTCAGTCGTATCAGAATTCGTTCAGCACAAATCACCGTATCGTTTCTCCGATTCAGAGCAATTTGAGACAAAGTGCTTCAAGTGCGTTTCTTGTTCTTCTTGGCACAATACATGGTATGCATTCTTCCTTGATTGTCACTTCCATCAGGAGAAGCGATCATCTTCCTCATCTCTTTCTTCTTCACATGCTCTATTCCGTGTCGTCTCTGACAGGGATTCATTTCATCAGTGTGGTATGGATGTCAGAATCTGCTTTAGTGGCCGTTTGTGTGTACATATACATACAACGAGGTTGACTCCGGTTTACGTTGCACTCAATGTACTCTGACGCACAAAAAAGGTATGCACTAGCTAAAACAAACAAGAACAGAGGATTGCCAGAGGTATATTTAAACATTTGTATGATGAACAACTTGTTCTTCATGTATTTAAACATTTGTATGATGAACAAGTTGTTCATCATACAAATGTTTAAATACATGTATACCTCTGGCAATCCTCTGTTCTTGTTTGTTTTAGCTAGTGTAAATGTTGTTCAGAACAACATTTAAGCTTTTCACTCAAATTTGGCTCAAACGTCCACTTGGGCTCAAGGATGAGCTGTTTAGATTTTGGTGGTCAAAGGGCAAAGTTCAAGGTCACTGTGTGACCTCACGGCCACCATTTCTCGTGCTCGTTAACGTGATATCTCAGGAAGGCCTTGACGGAATTTCTTCAAATTTGGCTCAAACGGCCACATGGACTCAAGGGTGAAGTGATTACATTTTGGTGCCCAAAGGACAAAGTTCAAGGTCACTGTGACCTCACGACCGCCGTGTTCGTGCTCGTTAACATGATATCTCAGGAATGCCCTGACGGAATTTCTTCAAATTTGGCTCAAACGTCCACTTGGACTCAAGGATGAAGTGATTACATTTTGGTGCTCAAAGGTCAAAGTTCAAGGTCACTGTGGCTGCATGTCCATCTGTTCCATCAAGGAAGTGAGCGGGGCTAGGTATAAGGGGCCATAGCTAGGGATTGGAAGGTCGCAGAGAGTCAGGATTTGAGGGGTGTGTAGGGGGAGTGGCTAGGGGGATGTGGGTGAAGGGGAGGGGCTGTGATCAGTAAGGGGCGGGGCTAGGGAAAATGGGCCATAGAGGGTTAAGAAGGTCGTGGAGAGTCAGGGTTCGAGGGGTGGGTAGAGGGAGTGGTTGGAGTGATGTGGGTGGTTATGGGGTATAGGGGTAGGACCATTTTCCATGTTGAAAATCATTCACCGTTTTGTTGAGGTACTTCCAAACATTGCCTAAAGTGCAATAAGTGAAATATTTCTAGTTTCTGACTTGGATTGTGGTTGTTTTGATTCATCAAAACGTTCAAAGTCCTTACTACTGTACTGTGCCCTAGTTGGCGAAAAGTTTAAATGTCATCTTTCTTGCAGATCTAGGTTAATGTCAGACTTGAAAGCAGTGCCCTGTCTCGTCTAAGGTGAAATGCAAATGAACTAGAGTCATGAATATTTCATGTGCTCTTTTCTTTCACATGGTGAAAATCTTCATTTTGGGATATTTCCATAAATGAGAAACTCCCCCCTATAACTTTTTGAATGACTGAGATAGCTCTCTCAGATCAAAAGTCAAGAGGATTTGAATCTGTTATTATGTGTCTAAAAGTGAAACGTGAGGAAAAATTGCTTTAAGCATTCCACAACATTCCATTTCCTACAGTGGCATTCCAACCAAAACCATACAAATAAATACTTCCATTTTTGTTTGATGAAAGTAATTATTCACCATGATGAACTACGGAGATGAAAGTTACCAAATGAGGAAATCGCTCAAAATCTCAAAGTATGATACCTGCAAAACTCCTTTACTTTGGCTCATTACCATCAATGTGTAGCAGCGTTCTCCAAGGGTTCTCCAAGACCACCACACAAACTATAATAAATAAGTGGTGTATAGTATCTATCTATTTTAAATACGTGTTTAAAAGTGTACGTACAGTATATACATTACATTACATTACATTACGTCATTTGGCAGACGCTTTTATCCAAAGCGACTTACAATAACACATTTTTCTGTCTGCAATAGAACAATCAACTATGGAGCACAGTCTATGACAACTACAGCTTCTGAAGGAACAGTGGTACAAGTTTAGGTTAGTGGTACAAGGTTGGTTAGGGTTTTTTTTTTTTTTTTTTATATATATAAGGAAAGAGAGAGACGAGGTTAGATCAAGAAGGGCCCATATGTACAGGACTGTAAACACAGACTTTAAGTCAGACATTGCATAGTTCTTTACCGTTCTACTGTACTGTATGTAAACAAGACTGAGTCAGATATTGACTGACTATCTGACCATATCACCCGTGAACTGTCAAGGCGTCGGTGTGGTAACATCGTTCCACTCATGCGGTGTGTAGGCTACTCTGAACTTCATGTTCTACTCATGTGGTGTGTAGGCTACTCTGAACTTCATGTTCTACTCATGTGGTGTGTAGGCTACTCTGAACTTCATGTTCTACTCATGGTGTGTGTAGGCTACTCTGAACTTCATGTTCCACACATGGTGTGTAGGCTACTCTGAACTTCATGTTCCACTCATGTGGTGTGTAGGCTACTCTGAACTTCATGTTCCACACATGGTGTGTAGGCTACTCTGAACTTCATGTTCCACTCATGTGGTGTGTAGGCTACTCTGAACTTCATGTTCTACTCATGTGGTGTGTAGGCTACTCTGAACTTCATGTTCTACTCATGGTGTGTGTAGGCTACTCTGAACTTCATGTTCCACACATGGTGTGTAGGCTACTCTGAACTTCATGTTCCACTCATGTGGTGTGTAGGCTACTCTGAACTTCATGTTCTACTCATGTGGTGTGTAGGCTACTCTGAACTTCATGTTCTACTCATGTGGTGTGTAGGCTACTCTGAACTTCATGTTCCACTCATGTGGTGTGTAGGCTACTCTGAACTTCATGTTCCACTCATGTGGTGTGTAGGCTACTCTGAACTTCATGTTCTACTCATGTGGTGTGTAGGCTACTCTGAACTTCATGTTCCACTCATGTGGTGTGTAGGCTACTCTGAACTTCATGTTCCACTCATGTGGTGTGTAGGCTACTCTGAACTTCATGTTCTACTCATGTGGTGTGTAGGCTACTCTGAACTTCATGTTCCACTCATGTGGTGTGTAGGCTACTCTGAACTTCATGTTCCACTCATGTGGTGTGTAGGCTACTCTGAACTTCATGTTCTACTCATGTGGTGTGTAGGCTACTCTGAACTTCATGTTCCACTCATGTGGTGTGTAGTCTACTCTGAACTTCATGTTCCACTCATGTGGTGTGTAGGCTACTCTGAACTTCATGTTCCACACATGTGGTGTGTAGGCTACTCTGAACTTCATGTTCTACTCATGCGGTGTGTAGCCTACTCTGAACTTCATGTTCTACTCATGTGGTGTGTAGGCTACTCTGAACTTCATGTTCCACACATGGTGTGTAGGCTACTCTGAACTTCATGTTCCACACATGGTGTGTAGGCTACTCTGAACTTCATGTTCCACACATGGTGTGTAGGCTACTCTGAACCTCATGTTCCACACATGGTGTGTAGGCTACTCTGAACTTCATGTTCCACACATGGTGTGTAGGCTACTCTGAACTTCATGTTCCACTCATGTGGTGTGTAGGCTACTCTGAACTTCATGTTCCACTCATGTGGTGTGTAGGCTACTCTGAACTTCATGTTCCACACATGGTGTGTAGGCTACTCTGAACTTCATGTTCCACACATGGTGTGTAGGCTACTCTGAACTTCATGTTCCACACATGGTGTGTAGGCTACTCTGAACTTAATGTTCCACTCATGTGGTGTGTAGGCTACTCTGAACTTCATGTTCCACTCATGTGGTGTGTAGGCTACTCTGAACTTCATGTTCCACACATGGTGTGTAGGCTACTCTGAACTTCATGTTCCACACATGGTGTGTAGGCTACTCTGAACTTCATGTTCCACTCATGTGGTGTGTAGGCTACTCTGAACTTCATGTTCCACTCATGTGGTGTGTAGGCTACTCTGAACTTCATGTTCCACTCATGTGGTGTGTAGGCTACTCTGAACTTCATGTTCCACACATGGTGTGTAGACTACTCTGAACTTCATGGCATCTCTGTGATGTGAAAAACATCAGTATGGTTTAAGGTCGCGTGCTGGTTAATCATACATAACAAGAACAACAGTCGATGGTCTTGTGGACGGGCTTTATCAGTGCACATAGGAGGACTTGGACCTTCTTCGACACGAAACCAAAGTGAGCCCTGTCTGGCCGGCCAGTCTATTATGGGAATCAACTTCATGACTCAAGGCGAGGTTCCTAAATACAAAACTCAAGTAGCAGGGCACACAAGAGTTGTATTGAAATATGCCCGCGTAATAATGGCTGTATCAGTGTGTGCAATGAGGTGTGGTCCCCACATGATTAGCATTTAATGGGTTAGCTTGGGCAAAAGAACAGAAAGACGAAAGTGTTTACCTTTGTTGCTCACATGGGCTGTACGCCGTGGAGGCAGGAGTTGCATGGAGACAGGAGTGCCGTGGAGGCAGGAGTGCCGTGGGGGCAGGAGTGCCGTGAGGGCAGGAGTGCCATGGAGGCAGGAGTACCATGGGGACAGGAGTGCCATGGAGGCAGGAGTGCAGTGGAGGCAGGAGTGACATGGGGGCAGGAGTGCCATGGAGGTAGGAGTGACATGGAGGCAGGAGTGCCGTGGAGGCAGGGGTGCCATGGAGGCAGGAGTACCATGGGGGTAGGAGTGCCATGGAGGCAGGAGTGCCATGGAGGCAGGAGTACCATGGGGGCAGGAGTGCCATGGAGGCAGGAGTAACATGGGGGCAGGAGCGCCATGGGGGAGGAGTGCCATGGAGGCAGGAGTACCATGGGGGCAGGAGTGCCATGGAGGCAGGAGTGCCATGGAGGCAGGAGTACCATGGGGGCAGGAGCGCCATGGGGGCCGGAGTGCCACGTAAGCAGGAGTGGCATGGAGGCAGGAGTGCCATGTAAGCAGGAGTGGCATGGAGGCAGGAGTGCCATGTAAGCAGGAGTGAGATGGAGGCAGGAGTGCCACGTAAGCAGGAGTGCTGTGGAGGCAGGAGTGATGTGGAGGCAGGAGTGCCACGTAAGCAGGAGTGAGATGGAGGCAGGAGTGCCACGTAAGCAGGAGTGCTGTGGAGGCAGGAGTGATGTGGAGGCAGGAGTGCCACGTAAGCAGGGGTGCTGTGGAGGCAGGAGGGACGTGGAGGCAGGAGTGCCACGTAAGCAGGGGTGCCATGGAGGTAGGAGTACTATGGAAGCAGGAGTGCCATGGAGACAGGAGTGCCATGGAAGCCGGAGTGTCATGGAGGCAGGAGTGCCGTGGAGGCAGGAGGCAGGACTGACACATAAGGGACACAATAAATCAATGGAGGCTGCAATTTGTAACTGGCGCGTGGAGAATGAATGAATGTGTGCGAACGTGAATTTGACTTTCAGCGAGTAGCAGAGGTGCCCTCGCAGCTCGGCAAATTGAAATTAATATACACAGAGTGTCCATTTGTCATTGAATCGATGCATTCAGCCTGAGTGTGTGAATGTGAATGAGGATCTAATGTAATGTGTTTATGTGCAGGAATAAAACAAAGCTGCTGTCATATCTTATTTTAGCGTGCGGATGAAATGCTGCAGAAGTCCACAGCACCGGCGTGGACCCACTATGACTCATCCAGGCGTTTATTGAATAACGCCGTATTGATCGCTATGTAAATGAAGTCTCTCGCCCTGCTGGGAGAAACAGCATACAAGACCAAAAGCTGTGTTACATCATGCTACGCTTGATTCATATGTTTATGTTCTGTCAGCTCGGGTGCTGATTGGCTGCCCTGGACCATTCGGATCCGGTTTCCTGCTGCCAGAATCCAACAATGAGGGTGGTAATTGAAATTACACGGAAACAACAAGCGTATCAGTAACCGCAGCTGTACGCCTACAATGATGGAGGGTGGTTGGAATGGTGGTTAGGATGGCAGCAGGAGTAGGTGGATCTAGGCGAGATGTGAAGAATGAGAGTAACGTGTAGCGAGAGCTTGAGCGTACGCTGGGCTGGGTGATGAGAGTAACGTGTAGCGAGAGGTTGAGCGTACGCTGGGCTGGTGATGAGAGTAACGTGTAGCGAGAGCTTGAGCGTACGCTGGGCTGGTGATGAGAGTAACGTGTAGCGAGAGGTTGAGCGTACGCTGGGCTGGGTGATGAGAGTAACGTGTAGCGAGAGGTTGAGCGTACGCTGGGCTGGTGATGAGAGTAACGTGTAGCGAGAGCTTGAGCGTACGCTGGGCTGGTGATGAGAGTAACGTGTAGCGAGAGCTTGAGCGTACGCTGGGCTGGTGATGAGAGTAACGTGTAGCGAGAGCTTGAGCGTACGCTGGGCTGGTGATGAGAGTAACGTGTAGCGAGAGCTTGAGCGTACGCTGGGCTGGTGATGAGAGTAACGTGTAGCGAGAGCTTGAGCGTACGCTGGGCTGGTGATGAGAGTAACGTGTAGCGAGAGCTTGAGCGTACGCTGGGCTGGTGATGAGAGTAACGTGTAGCGAGAGCTTGAGCGTACGCTGGGCTGGTGATGAGAGTAACGTGTAGCGAGAGCTTGAGCGTACGCTGGGCTGGGTGATGAGAGTAACGTGTAGTGAGAGCTTGAGCGTACGCTGGGCTGGGTGATGAGAGTAACGTGTAGTGAGAGCTTGAGCGTACGCTGGGCTGGGTGATGAGAGTAACGTGTAGTGAGAGCTTGAGCGTACGCTGGGCTGGTGATGAGAGTAACGTGTAGCGAGAGCTTGAGCGTACGCTGGGCTGGTGATGAGAGTAATGTGTAGCGAGAGCTTGAGCGTACGCTGGGCTGGGTGATGAGAGTAACGTGTAGCGAGAGCTTGAGCGTACGCTGGGCAGGTGATGAGAGTAACGTGTAGCGAGAGCTTGAGCGTACGCTGGGCGGGTGATGAGAGTAACGTGTAGTGAGAGCTTGAGCGTACGCTGGGCTGGGTGATGAGAGTAACGTGTAGTGAGAGCTTGAGCGTACGCTGGGCTGGGTGATGAGAGTAACGTGTAGTGAGAGCTTGAGCGTACGCTGGGCTGGTGATGAGAGTAACGTGTAGCGAGAGCTTGAGCGTACGCTGGGCTGGTGATGAGAGTAACGTGTAGCGAGAGCTTGAGCGTACGCTGGGCGGGCGATGAGAGTAACGTGTAGCGAGAGCTTGAGCGTACGCTGGGCTGGTGATGAGAGTAACGTGTAGCGAGAGCTTGAGCGTACGCTGGGCTGGTGATGAGAGTAACGTGTAGCGAGAGCTTGAGCGTACGCTGGGCTGGTGATGAGAGTAACGTGTAGCGAGAGCTTGAGCGTACGCTGGGCTGGTGATGAGAGTAACGTGTAGCGAGAGCTTGAGCGTACGCTGGGCTGGGTGATGAGAGTAACGTGTAGTGAGAGCTTGAGCGTACGCTGGGCTGGGTGATGAGAGTAACGTGTAGCGAGAGCTTGAGCGTACGCTGGGCGGGTGATGAGAGTAACGTGTAGCGAGAGCTTGAGCGTACGCTGGGCAGGTGATGAGAGTAACGTGTAGCGAGAGGTTGAGCGTACGCTGGGCTGGTGATGAGAGTAACGTGTAGTGAGAGCTTGAGCGTACGCTGGGCTGGTGATGAGAGTAACGTGTAGCGAGAGCTTGAGCGTACGCTGGGCAGGTGATGAGAGTAACGTGTAGCGAGAGGTTGAGCGTACGCTGGGCTGGTGATGAGAGTAACGTGTAGCGAGAGGTTGAGCGTACGCTGGGCTGGTGATGAGAGTAACGTGTAGCGAGAGGTTGAGCGTACACTGGGCTGGTGATGAGAGTAACGTGTAGCGAGAGCTTGAGCGTACGCTGGGCAGGTGATGAGAGTAACGTGTAGCGAGAGGTTGAGCGTACGCTGGGCTGGGTGATGAGAGTAACGTGTAGCGAGAGCTTGAGCGTACGCTGGGCAGGTGATGAGAGTAACGTGTAGCGAGAGCTTGAGCGTACGCTGGGCAGGTGATGAGAGTAACGTGTAGCGAGAGGTTGAGCGTACGCTGGGCTGGTGATGAAAGTAACGTGTAGCGAGAGGTTGAGCGTACGCTGGGTGGGTGATGAGAGTAACGTGTAGCTAGAGGTTGAGCGTACGCTGGGCTGGGTGATGAGAGTAACGTGTAGCGAGAGCTTGAGCGTACGCTGGGCTGGTGATGAGAGTAACGTGTAGCGAGAGCTTGAGCGTACGCTGGGCAGGTGATGAGAGTAACGTGTAGCGAGAGCTTGAGCGTATGCTGGGCTGGTGATGAGAGTAACGTGTAGCGAGAGCTTGAGCGTACGCTGGGCGGGTGATGAGAGTAACGTGTAGTGAGAGCTTGAGCGTACGCTGGGCTGGTGATGAGAGTAACGTGTAGCGAGAGCTTGAGCGTACGCTGGGCAGGTGATGAGAGTAACGTGTAGCGAGAGCTTGAGCGTACGCTGGGCTGGTGATGAGAGTAACGTGTAGCGAGAGCTTGAGCGTACGCTGGGCTGGTGATGAGGACATCATTTAGCAGGGTTGGGTCGGATCTGCTCAAAGGGAAGAACTAATCAAGGGACTGGCATCCACAGAGCAGACCGGGAGGGCAGTGATGAGCTCTTTAATTAAGTTTGGGATTTCTTCCCAGAATTTTGCACCAACTTGTCTGTCTGCCACCACTTCATGTCAGACACTGATTAACCCTGCCATCTACGCTGGCATTAGCCTCAAATGTCTTCAGCCTATAGTCTGACAAAAGTTCAAGAAACCAGCCATGATTTAAGTCAACGAAATCCATTTCCCGACCATGAAAAAGCCTTTCAGAGTTTCTGTGCTCTTTTCATGAAATGTTACGAGACCATGTTGCCAAATTTGATGTTGTAATTCTTTTTTGCAATATAATGAAGAACATCAAAGGAAATAGGAGAGGAGTATGAAAACAAAACCGCCAGATTTAGTTGAAAGCCATGCCAAAATAAACCACATCATATTCAGGATCAAAGTTCCTTCTAATGATCATTCACATTGACCAGATAACAAATAATAATTCATATTGACTAAACAACACATGGGACGGCGCGGTGGCTCAGTGGTTAGCACTGTTGCCTCACAGCAAGAAGGTCCCGGGTTCGAACCCCGGCGGTCCGTCCCAGGTCCTTTCTGTGTGGAGTTTGCATGTTCTCCCCGTGTTCGTGTGGGTTTTCTCAAGGTGCTCCGGTTTCCTCCCACCATCAAAGACATGTATGTTAGGGTTAATACTCCTGTCAGTGCCCCTGACCAAGGCACTGGCAAAAGAACTGGAGTTGGTCCCCGGGCGCTGCACAGTGGCTGCCCACTGCTCCTAGTTCTAGGAAAGTTCCTAGTAGAGGATGGGTCAAATGCAGAGGATGAATTTCCCCATGGGGATAAATAAAGGATAGTCTCGGCTCCCAGACGTTTGGTGAGCGGCGCCAACAGCGCCACCTAGAGACTGAGAACTGAGTCTAAATAAAGGATCACTTAAACTAACTTAAACTAGATCTTGCGGGGATGGGATCACACCAGCTGTGATGCCCGCTCCCTGAATGTGGGCCAGGGGGCGTAAATGTGGGGGTGTGGGGGTGTCCCTGTTTCTCGGACCCTGGCTATTTTCGAACTCTGCCTTCATTTGGATGTCAGCTGCACACCTGTAAAGTTTCCTGACTGCGCCTTGCACGGTTTTGACGCTACCATGGTGACAAAATCTGTCCACACAGATGTATAAACACCTGGAAAAGTCCTCAAAACAGCTTCTGTGGTAGTTCACGCTACAATAGGTGTCTCCTCCAGGAGCACATTTAGCCCTGATGACATCACACACACACAGACTTCACAAGGTGAAAAACAATAACCAGTCCCGCTATGGCGGCTGGTAATAATTATAATTGCATCATATTGTCCCTAACAAATGGAGTCAGTTGTGATGGCAGACAGGATTGGATACAGGGACTTCTTTGCCATCTCTCTGCAGACTGTGGTTGGGTCTCAGCATAGTTGGCACGACGTTACGCAGTGTGTTGGAGCGGAATGACACGAACATGTGTGAACAACAGTGTTGGGCAAGTTACTTTCAAAAATGTAATGTACTACGTATTACTAGTTACTTTCATTTGAAAGTAATGAGTTACTTTACAATATTACTGTCTGTGTAGTAGAGTAACTCATTACTTATTACACTACTTTTGCATTACTTTCACACCAAAATAATGGCAGTAGCAGAATGACATCGCCGCCGCCGGAACCATCCCGAAAAATAATTTCAAGTGTCTTGAAGTCAGTGTAAAGTGTTCAAAATTCTAAATGTTATCCTTTTCCTTTGTTATTGTCATCTATAGTGGTTATTTGCATAAAAACACAATTTGATTAGGAAATGATTGTATCTATTAAAATATATGCTTTGATAAAGAAAATGTAACTGAATTTGTAACTTGTCTTACTTGACAAAGCAACTGGTATAATATGACTGAAATCCTATTAGTAATAAGTTATATTACTGAGTTACTGCTAAAAGTAATATATTACATGTAATATGTTACTTTTGTAATATGAGTTACCCCCAACGCTGGTGAACAACAAGAAAACAGGGCTGAGATGGTGAAAGATGTAATGTTTTGCTTTGCTGCGCACTAACTACCTGTTTTCACCATGGGCCTCGGGGCACTAGAGAGAGAGTGTGTAAGATGAAAAGGACAAGAAAATGGATGGTTGCTGCCGATGCGCCTCTGGGGAGGAAAGCGAGGGACGGACCAACTCGCTCGTTAATCAGAGTGAAAGCTTTAAAGTAAAGAGAGGAAGCGACGCTCTGCACCTCCTAAAGAGCAGTGTCTCTACAGTCCGTCCGGCAAGCCAGTCGGAATAATTTGTGCTTTACATTAAGTCGATCAGACAGATGGGAGCTGCTCGTGTTGTTAGGGAAAATGTACAACGCATATTTTTCATAAAGACCGCGCGGCGGCGTGTGTATATAGTGTAAAAGATTACATCAAAAATGAATACAGCCCCCCATTTCTACAGACATTATTTACCTTCTCCATGTTACTACAGTTCAAGGAATCTCCTCTGAGGACAGGAGACTCGCCGGTGCCAAGAAAAGTTTTTGAAGCCGTGCGTGGGTCTTCTCCTCCTGTAGTAGAGCTCATTGAGCAATTGGGAAGACAATCCATCTTTATTTCTTGGATGCAACAAGCCATGCAAATGAGACACGGGGAGATATCTGGAGAACATTCTCCGTGTCCTTCAGGACTTCAGGGGGAAACAAGGATTTCATTCAGAGTTCCCCTTTGTGAATCCGTCCAGGAGAGCCGATCGAGGAGACCTCTGACACGGTTGACATATTACCTATCGACCTCTTCAAAAAACCACAACATGGTCAAATAATGTTCTCCCTCCCGACCAGTTCAAACAACGGTTTTACTTCAATCGAATCAGTGCGATGAATTACCGTGATTAATGTTTAGGTCACAATTATACCTTATCTGAACCATATGGGGGTCAAGAAAATAGGGATTTGACGTCGAGACATTATAAGCATGAAGGCAAATATACATAATGTAATTACATAGGACATGTGGAGGAACTGCAGAAGCATAAAGAAGTCTCTCATGAATTATAATTACAGACAGGGGCAACGGGGCTCCTCGGGTCCAGACAACAGAGAGGCCAAGAGATTCCTGGATTAAAAAACAGAGAGAAGGCCTCCTTGTCTAAACCCTTAATTAAAACGGGTAATAAGAGAGATAATTACCAACTTTGATCCAGGGGGGGGGGGGGGGGATGGACGGACAGAGCCGCGTACACCGGGGTCTCCTGCCAAACGCTTTGAAAAGTTGGCCTACTTTTCCCTTCTATGGCAATGCTGTGGAAGCCCAGTTTAGGATCCACACCAGATGCTGCTCTCAGACCGAGCAGGCTCTCCCTCTCTCCCTCACTACCTTCATGCTGGGCAGAGGGAGAGAGGGAGATCCAGCTGGCATGGCTTGTCATGCATATTCGTCCTCCATACATTCCAAAGCCAACATGTCACAGTTTGACAATATGTTTTCTGCTGCCTGCGCGTTATCTCGCTCGCCCCATCAGTAAGTGAGCCATTACCGGCAAATTGGCCATTCGCTCTCGACGGAGTCGTTCCAACAGCCTTGTAACTTTCTCGTTAGTCTCGCTCAATTACCCCCCCCGACGCTATCGCTGCTATAGGTTTGCCGCCGTGTTTTGAGGGAATTGGAAATTTCCAAGTAGCCATTCGTTATAGCACACAATGCCAGGGCCACTCCTGTCTGCGCATTAGTCAAAGTGATATACCGCCCCAGGTATCGACCAACACACCCTCTATGATCACCAGCAAGCACACAGACCACCTCCAAGCTGTGTTTGTCTACCTCCCTTTCCCCTGTCTTATCCCATCTGTCCACAAGTCTATTCTTCTACCTACATTATACCGGGTGGGTTTTTCCTTTAGCTGCTCTTTGTCCATACCTCCTTCGTCACTCGCTCTTCCATCTCTCCCTCCCTTTTTCTTCTTCTGCCTTGAGGTTTATTTGGCCAAGACTGTCCCCAAAATACCATGTAGCCTACTCTCTTTCTTAAAATTGCCATTTTCATTCATATCAAATTTCTCTTCTTCTATCGAGTTATTTATTTGTGAGCGGAGAGAAAATAAACTTGAATTTTGGTCGAGCTCAACGGAGAGTCTGACTTGAGGAGAGACAGAGAAGAATGCCTGCCTGCGTGCATGGGAGGGAGAGGGAGAGAGAGGGAGGGACAGAGGGAGGGAGAGAGAGGGGGGAGGGAGAGATAGAGAGGGAGAGAGAGGGAGGGCGAGAGAAGGAGGGAGAGAGAGAGAGGAAGGGAGGGAGAGAGAGGAAGAGAGAGAGAGGGAGAGAGGGAGGGAGAGGGAGAGGGAGAGGGAGGGAGAGAGAGGAGGGAGGGAGAGGGGGGAGGGAGAGAGAGAGAGGGAGAGAGAAGGAGGGAGAGAGAGAGGAAGGGAGGGAGAGAGAGGGAGGGAGAGAGAGGAAGAGAGAGGGAGAGAGAGAGGGGAGAGAGGGAGGGAGGGAGAGATAGAGAGGGAGGGAGGGAGAGATAGAGAGGGAGGGAGAGAGAGGAGGGAGGGAGGGAGAGAGGGGGGAGGGAGAGAGAGAGAGGGAGAGAGAGGGAGGGCGAGAGAAGGAGGGAGAGAGAGAGGGAGAGAGAGAGAGAGAACAAAAACAGGGAAAACAGGAATGTATGGGGCAAGTGAGGGATGAGAGAGATTATGAGAGCGAAGGTGAAGGAATCACAGACTCTGGATCGGAGGGAAAAGCTGTCAGATCAACCTTGAGAAAGTATGAAGAAGGAAAATAAACCCGGCAGGACTTGCGTCAAACCGGCTCGGGGCTTTAGACAGATGGACAAACAGACACATTGAAGAGTTATTAAAAAATTGGAAACAGAACCAAAAACATAACAATGCTCACTCACGGTCTACATTCCATCTGTGTGCGATCAGTCCACTTTGTGTCTTTTAATGAAACTTTTTGAGAAAATGTAATAAAGGTTATATAACCAGTACCAACGTTAAGCCATACAGTATACAGTAAAGTATACTATGATCCATGAAATCTTAGTTATCCTTATTACCCTGTATCTTCAAGAAAAGACCTAAGTGTTTTCATCCGGATTCTCAACAGCACTTTAAGAAAAACTCAATGGCTCAGCTGACAAATTTGAGGGCCGTTAGTAGTAAATGTAATAAAGAGGGTTTTGATAGTGGCTCACATGCTTTACACACCGCTCTGATTTGGAGATAATTCTAAACAAGCAAACTGTTTGTTGATCTGAGCAAACATAGTCTTATGACCTGCATTACGTTAATTTGATGGGTCAGGGTTTGCGTATAGAGACACTGTGTAACGCGTCATCATTCAGAAGCCACGCCCAAGACGGGGGAAAACAGAACCCCCCCCCCCCTCCAATCCTGGCGTTCTCCTATGTCGCGTGCATGGTTGTGTGTTGCACAAAAAGATCGTATATACGGAAGATGAACACTCCAACTTACTTCCTTGACAGCTAGATCCACATTCTTCTTCTCGCCAATTCTCAATGACTTCCTTGTTTTGCTCAGGAGTACAAAAAAACTTTAACTGGCGATTTTTTACATTTTGTTGTCTGCGCAGCCCCACCACACAACAGCTTTTAGCTATGTTTAATTCAAGGAAAATGACGCTGGTGTGTGGAAATGAACGGAGCTTTTCCCCCGTGAAGGGGCGTGGCCTATTTCATGCAGCGTCTCTATAGGGCCTCTTTTGAACTTTCAATCTCCACAAACAACACGTTTTTATTGGCTCCTTCTGACGTTAACACTTTGTGTTTTTGTCCCCGCAGGCATGGAAAGTGTCAGCGGGGGAAGCGATTGGGATGGGTTAGCCCTCTCCTCTCTGGCGGGAGGAAGGAACAACCTCTCGTCTTCCTCCTCGTTCTTCGCCGAGCTCAACGGCTCGACGCACAGCGGGGGGTCCTTCTTCGGCATCTTCCCCGAAAACGCCTCGGCCTCGGCCACGCCGCACACGCCCAGCCCCCAGCCCCGGGCGAGGGACCTGGGCCTGGCCCGGGCCGAGATCACGGTGCTGGCGCTGGTGCTGGCCCTCACCACCCTGGGCAACGGCTTTGTGCTGTGGGTGCTGCTGAGGAGGAGGAAGCAGAACGCGCCCATGCACGTGTTCATGGTCAACCTGTGCGTGGCCGACCTGGTGGTGGCGTTCTTTCAGGTCCTTTCACTTGCTTACTACTTGGCGGGAAACTCGCCGAAAAACAATACCGATTTATTTTTGCATCATGATCTCACACATAATCCAAAAACTGTAAACAGTTGTGCAGACGTTCATTTAGTTTGACAGTTATTGAGCGTTTGGTTTGAGGTAAGTCGAACACACCAGTGATGTCATCAGAAGACTTGTAATTAATACGGCACGTTGATTCGGTGCCTTCTGATGACATCACTTAACTCAAGTCAACTCAACTCTCAATAACTGTCAAACTAAATGAACGCATGCAAAACTGTTTACAGTTTTCAGATATGCATGATGAGATCATGTGCAAAATAAATTTGCATAGTTTTTTTGGTGAAGTGAACCTTTAAGTATAAGAACGTTAGCATTAGCAGAATAAGATAACTCCAGTCAGCACTACTTTTCTGTCCATTATGTGGCTTTAACTACATAGAGCAATAATATAAATCAATCATTCCAAAACCTTTTATTGTTCTTCCAAATCTGTCTGACGGACAATAATAATAATAATAATAATAATAATAATAATAATAATAATAATAATAATAATAGATTAGACTTATATAGCGCTTTTCTAGACACTCAAAGATGCTTTACATGAAAACAAATACAAAACCACAACAATATCTTACACACTGGTATAGCTCGCAATTTGACAAAACCATTCAATCGTTTCTTTCTTCTAAATTGTCTGCCCTCAGGTTCTTCCCCAGTTAGTATGGGACATCACAGAGAGGTTCCAGGGACCAGACGTGCTCTGCCGCTCCGTCAAGTACTTGCAGATCGTGGGCATGTTCGCCTCCTCCTATATGATCGTCGCCATGACGGTGGACCGCCACCATGCCATCTGCTGCCCGCTGCAGGCGTACCGCGGCGGGGCCATTTCCCGCTGGAACACCCCCGTGATGGTGGCCTGGGCGCTCGCGCTGGTCCTCAGCTTACCACAGGTGGGGAGGGGGCCAACACAGAGGAAAACACAACATCACACACACACACACACACACCCACACACACACACACACACGTGGACGCACACACACACACACACACACACACACATGTGGACGCACATACACACACACACACACACACACACACACACACACACACACGCACACGCACGCAACACAAACACATGGCACAATAGGAAATGAGTGCTCAGCTGGTGCTCACACCCTGATCCTGAACAGGGGGAACTCAACATGTTGAGTCTATTTTTAACACCATCTGTGTTGGGTTAATGGAGAAAGGAAACTGACTGGTTGTTCTGTGTGGGTGTGCTGACCACCCTCCCTCTGTCTGTGTGGGTGTGCTGCTGACCACCCTCCCTCTGTCTGTGTGGGTGTGCTGACCACCCTCCCTCTGTCTGTGTGGGTGTGCTGACCACCCTCCCTCTGTCCGGTCTGTCAGGTGTTCATCTTCTCGCGCTCAGAAGTGCTCCCCGGGGAGTTTGAGTGCTGGGGTCACTTCGCCGAGCCGTGGGGGCTGAAGGCCTACGTCACCTGGATGACCGTGGCCGTCTTCCTCTTACCTGCCCTCATCATCACCGTGTGTCAGGTACGACCGTCTCCACTGCAGGGTTGTCGTCAAGTAGCTATCAATATCTTCTATCAAATTTTTTGGCCCAATAGAGAGGCAAAGTGACCGCCTACTTCCTGCTTCAGCACTGTACCAGAGATTTTCATCCGCCATTTATTTTCCCATAGACATTTCGTAAAATGCTTATAAAAAATAGTTCTACTTCGTCAAGCCAAACGGTTCAGCTATATTTAGAATCAGGAGAGACCATAGAACATTTCACACCAAAACAAAAAAAAACGACATCGAAAGAATATTTTCTTTAAATCCGCAATTCTTTTACGCTTTGGTCCGAGTGAAATGTTATGTGGTCTCTCCTGTTTCTAAATATAGCTGAACCGTTTGGTTTGAACAAGTAAAACTCTTTTTATAAGCATTTTACAAAATGTCTATATGGGGAAAATAAATGGTGGATGAAAATCTCTGGTACAGTGCTGAAGCAGGAAGCAGGCGGTCGCTTTGCCTCTCTATATTACAAACAGTCTTCAATTAACAATTAACAAGTCTCAGTCCTCGTCTCCAACTTCCAAGTCCGAATGCATGAATGCTGAAAACGAGTCTAGGACTCGGACATGGACTCAACTAGGCTAATGACGGATTACGTCCTGTAGATGGTATCACCAAATCAGGCAGGTGGAATGAATGAAATGCTGCTTTGTTTTCATGGCGGGTGCATTTGGCAGCTGTGGTTTGATGACCCGTGTGTGGGGGGGGGGGGGGGAGCGGCGAGCGAGCGCGCGATTGTGCGGTTTGTGTTGTGTAGCATCCCATTAGAGGATAGAGACATTCTGGGCTGCGTCCCCATCGGCCTCGCTGCTCTATTTAGAGAAAGTTATTTCCAGGGTCCCAAAACTCTTTCCCCTAATTAACGCAGCACTTGAGGAACCACCGTTGGGCCGGCCGGTCACAGAATCTGCCCACTCTGAGAGAACCTGCTGCCAGGAAATGGAATGCACCAGATCTCACTCTGGCCCAAACATACTGTCGAGCTCATGACAGTTTTGTTTTCACTCTCTCAGATTTCAAATCAAGTGAGCCTGTTGGACACTAAAGTCTCCTTTTGTTACATGATCTTTTGTGGCATTTTTTTTATACAGTAGATAGGACAGTATGGCAGACAGGAAGGGTAGGGAGAGGGAAGGGAGGATGGCACGCAGCGAGGGGCCACGGGTCGGATTCGAACCCGGGCCGGCCACGGGAAGGACTAGGGTCTTTATGGTACACACGCTACCAGGTGAGCTACTGGGCCGCACCAACACTCCAGTCTTTTTCAGAGGTATGATATTCTGTTTGGAAGAAGTCGTCTAGTTCTGGAAGCTTAACTGTTGGTGTCAAGTGTCTATCATGGGCTTTGTGGTCACATTATGCCATATTGTGGCTTGGAGTGCAGTGTCCTGTGAAAACCTGTTTCATGATCAACAGCATGAGGAATGGTTTCCTGCAATAACATCATCATCATAATAATAATAATAATAATAATAATAATAAAACAACAACAACAACAACAACCTTAAAACCACTTAAAATAACAGTAAAAAAATAGTTACAAGGCAAATACAGTAGATCACCCATGAAAAAAGATCATATTACTTCATATTACTGCTCAGAAGTGTAATTTTGGCTGCAGAAACGACATTGTGCAATATAATATGGTAGCTTTCCTGATTTCAGCAGAGCATGTGGTATTATAATTAATAATGTTGCATAAAAAGAATGGACAGGGTCAGGGCCTATGTTGAATGTCACCACCATCTCTCTCGCTCTCCTCATTTTCCCTGTCAGTCCTAAATATCATGACGCTGTCAGACAGCAATGTAAACAAGAATATGTCAAAAGAATAAAGAGAGAACCAGCTGAATCTGGGACACGCCAGTCATAAAATAGAATTACAGGTCCCTTCGGTCTTTGAATGTTGACGTTGACCTGCTTTACTCGACTTTGTGACTCGCAACGTCGCATTCCTGTCAAATATAGCGTCCAAACTCAATCTCGGAAAACTAATTTCTCATGCCCCCCCCCTCCTCTCAGATAAGAATCTTCCGGGAGATCCACAACAACATCTACCTGAAGTCAGAGCGAGTGGTGATGGCCGAGCTGAAGAAGAACGAGGTCTTCTTCCACTTCCACAGCTTCAAAAAGGAGGACGATCGGGCGCGGGAGCGGGGCAGACGCTCCTCCTCCTCCGCAGGAGGAGCGGCGGGGGCTCGCGAGGGGAGCAGAGCAGGACAGCTCGTAAAGGGCGTGAATAACAACCCTCTAAGCCCCCACAACAGCACCCACAATAATAGCCAGGTGGGAGAATGTTACAGCTACGCATCACCTGCTACTCAATATAGCAGTTGCCAAGGTGAGCACAGAACAACAACAACAACAGCAACAACATCGCCCACAGATCAACAGACAGTGCACGGCTCAGAGGGTCATCAGGTTAGGAGTCCAAACGCACCTGTGGCCCACCTGGTTTGTGAGTCTTCTCCGCACGGGCCGGCCAACGGCTGCTACTGCCAGGAGTGCTACGCGCCGTCGTACGAGCTGGCCGCGGGTTACGGGGGCTCCTCTCCCCGCTGCTCCCTGGACTACGTG
The DNA here is from genome assembly GCF_964638095.1 of Poromitra crassiceps. Taxonomy (NCBI): domain Eukaryota; kingdom Metazoa; phylum Chordata; class Actinopteri; order Beryciformes; family Melamphaidae; genus Poromitra; species Poromitra crassiceps. The sequence goes on from NC_139637.1 coordinate 24,593,947, forward strand.
CCCCCTCAGACCCCCGCCACTCCGCCCCCCAGCATCACCAAGGCCATGTCCAAGACGGTGAGGATGACCCTGGTCATCGTGCTGGTCTACACCCTCTGCTGGGCGCCCTTCTTCATCGTCCAGCTGTGGGCCGCCTGGGACCCCAACCCTCCCAATCAAGGTGAGTCACGAACTAGACCTTTGTGGGGGGGATAACGATCGCAAAGTGGATCGGTTCGATTATTTTCTTTCCGGGATCGATTGAGCTGCCTTAGCAGCACAGTTGTCACCTGTCTGATTGTCCAACCAAAATGTGCAAACCCCAATGAAAGCGAAAGGAGCAGATCTGGTTTAGAACCACAACCCCTGATCATTGCTGTTGTCCAACTGAGCCTGGATACGTCATCACTCAGAGGATGGGAAGCTCTCCTAAAAAGGGTCTAAAATCGCCAAAGTTCTTTCCAGATGTGAACGATTTCACATTTAAACGTGCATTTAATCTGCTTCACTACTACTTTGGCTCATGGGCAGAAATGAGTATAGCAGCAACATTGTGAAAGGTAACCTCTTCCAGATCCAGACCGCCACATGGAACGACCCCCGTGGGCCGAGGGTGGGATGACACCCCCCCCCCCGTGGCCTCCAGGAGGAGCTAGTCCCAACTCACTTCTGAACAGTGAGCGAAATACACAGTCAAAAAGGATGTTTGTTTTGATCCACAACCAGAAAACTCCTGGATGACCTGGATCTCCTGCCTCTGTGCAATTTTGGCCGACGGTCAGCATCTGTTGATGTCTTTAGCTGGCAAGCTAACGGTGAAGCAAGGCTAGCTTGAGTTATTACTGACAGTAGGCTATGGCCACCGACTGGGTGTTCTCACTCTCATCATCGAGCTAAAGGACAAACACCAGGGGCCGGTAAATAACCTGTTTATGTCCCGTGCTGATTTTGCAACGGTCCAGATGTTGACATGTCATCAACAATGTCCCGTGCCAGCAGCTAGCCCAGGGCAGGAACACCCACACACACATACAATATACAAAAGCATACACGCATACACACACACAGATACATGTATATACATACACATGAATGATTTACTGGCAGGTAGACAGCTTGCCTCCCCCTTACACACATATACACACACACACACACGCACACACGGACACGCACACCTACACACACACACCTACACACACACACACACACACACACACACATGCACACCTACACACACACACACACGCACACCTACACACACACACACACACACACACACACACACGCACACACACACACACGCACACCTACACACACACACACACACACACACACACACACACACACACACACACACACACACAAACACACACACGCACACATATAAGCATGTTGTACTTAAGACATAAAAAGCTTATTATTAGAAGTATGAAAACAGCAAAAGGAAGTAGGTAGGGTTTTTTTGTCCCATGAGGATATTTACAGTCACTATTCCAGGAGGAAAAAACAATAATCATGAAGGGTTTATTACATTCATACTGAATGGCGGTCATACATGTTTATATTCAGTTCATACATGTTTATATTCAGTTCATACATGTTTATATTCAGTTCATACGACAGAGGAAGGATGTATGTAGACACCGATCATCTATCTGCCCTTCACACGCTCGCTATCACCCCCTATCCCCAGTAGCATGAATGACCTCCACCGGCTGACTGATGGCTCTGTGCGTGTGTGTGTGTGTGTGTGTGTGTGTGTGTGTGTGTGTGTGTGTGTGTGTGTGTGTGTGTGTGTGTGTGTGTGTGTGTGTGTGCGTGCGTGCGTGCGTGCGTGCGTGCGTGCGTGCGTGTGTGCGTGTGTGTGTGTGTGTCTGTGTAAAAGGGCATTTACAAAATGTTGGAGGCTCTTTAGTACTTAGTGCATCAAGTTGCTAAAGCATAGTGTGAACAACAGCCCTGGTTGTGTGACTGTGTTCTGCGTCTTCCTCTGGCAACCAAGCCGGTTTATGGAAAGAGACATTGTTGAGTTTAGCACCTGCAAGCCGCAGGTGCTAAACTCAACAGCAATGTCTCTTTCCATAAATCATGACCCCGATACTCAAGATAATCCACACACCTCGTTATGAGCAGTTTCATGGAGGAACTATTTTCTTTTGACCGAACTACACCTGCTAGCTGCTAGCTAGTTCCTACATGAGACTGCAAAAGAAAATAGTTCCGACATGAAACTGCTCACAACAAAGTCTGTGCATTATCTTGAGTAAACGGGGTCATGATTTCTGGAAAGAAACATTGCTGTTGAGTTTTTCAAATGTATTTTTTTGGTGCTTCGAGCACTACAAGCCGAGTGCCATCCAGTTCCATTGTATTGGAGAGAAGGCAGAAATCTCTGCGGCCGATATCTCCAAAACTCAGGCAACTAACACAAAACGATATAGACGGATAAATAGCACTGCAGGTGAGAGGAAAATGTATTTTTGATTTTAGGGTGAGCTGTCCCTTTAAATTAATTGAATGAAACACAATTATCAAAATCTTGGGGGCAATTTTTGCCCCTCGATCTTTAGGGGCATTCTGAGATTTCTTGGGGCATTTTTGCACTTATTGCCCCCTGGCTAATGCCCTACACTGGTGTGTGTCCTCTCCTCTGCAGGCGTGGCCTTCACCATCCTGATGCTGCTGGCCAGTCTGAACTCGTGCACCAACCCGTGGATCTACACCGCCTTCTCCAGCAGCGTGTCCAGAGAGCTGCAGGGCCTGCTGCGCTGCCGGCCCCGCCCGCGCCGCGGCTCGCTCCCCGACGACTCCACCACCACGCACACCTCCACCACCAACAAGGACAGCCTGTACTGACACACACACACACACACACACGCGTGTGTACACACACACACACACACACGCACACGCACACTGACATGTTTGAGAAGACACGCGTGATTGCACGCCTATGACAACAAGGACACGCCTGCGCCGTCCGCACGCAAACTGCACAGCACCGGCTACCCACCTCCACCACCTCCTCCACCTCCTCCTCCGGCTCGCGGAGAACAGAGTGTGCTGACCCCTAACAGATCTTTCCATCAACAGAGGGAGTGTCAGCGGGGACCCCTATCTGCCGTCACCTGTCCTGTCCTCCCTCCCTCCCTCCATCCGGGCGCTGAGGAAGGGCCCGGGGGCACTATGGAATGTATAGTGGACTGTCAACAGCAGCGATCTGCGACGCAACGCGACGTTTGAAGTGCTTGAAGTGTTTCGCTCCAGCGACCGTGGAGTACCGGAGGAGCAGTAGGATCTTGTTGTACACCGAGGAGGAGACTCCAAATCCCCTCTCGTCCTGCTCAGACAGAGCTGGAGGAATGCGAGCCAGTGGATTGACAAATTAATGGCCTTCTGGCACGCCTAATGCACAAAGCAACAGACATGGGTGTAGCTCGGCGCGAAGAGAGTGTGAGAGAGAGAGACAGAGACAGACAGAGAGAGAGAGCGAGAGAGAGAGACAGAGACAGACAGAGAGAGAGAGCGAGAGAGAGAGACAGAGACAGACAGAGACAGAGAGAGAGAGAGAGAGACACTGGGCGGAGACATGTTGTTGATGTTACTACTCAAAGGAGGTGTCCCGAGAAGGCTTTGGTTGCTTTGGTTATCTAATAATATGCGGAAACGTTGTTAAATCAAAGAGAAGAGGATTGGAGATGGATGCCTGTGGCTGCATTCATATTCACTCAGGAGGAATCGAGTTTCCCAGCGAACAATAGCGGGTTGTGAGCTGTGTGCCGGAGAGGGAGAGAGACCGACTACGGACGGCGCAGTAACTGTCAAGACAGGACCCCTGACAGGAATCCGAACGGAGTCGAGCAACACCGGCAATTAGATAGCCCCATAGAGACACACACACACACACACACACACACACACGCAAAACTACACTCGCACACAAACAAGTCCATAGAGACACACATGCAAAACTCTCACACACACAAACAAACAGAACAGAGGTGGAGGAGGAGGGGTACGGCTAAGAGAATACAAGATGAACAATCCAGGCTTCCGCAACCTACTGGGAGACAATTATGTGATTATGTTTTGGTACAGTACAGTAGGAGGTATGACTGGTATGAGGTACATAAAACTACCTTCCTGGCATGTTCCTGTCGCGGGGCGTTTATGCAGAAGGACGGCACAGACAGACGGGAAGGAAACGAGGAATGAGAAGCGTTCAACAGCATTCCGTGTACAGTGCGAAAACATTGTAAAGTATATTTATTATTGACATCTGAAAGATCTAAGGCACATTTTAGTATTATTATTATTACATTTTGGTGTAAGATAAATGTTGAATGTAAAATCATACAATTGTAAATGGTCCGACATAATTAACGTGTGCTGTATCTCGGTGGAACAACAAGGAGTTAAAGGGACAGCTCACCCTAAAATGAAACTACTCACAACACAAAAAGTCTGTGGATTATCTTCAGTAAGCAGGTCACGATTTCTGGAAAGAGACAATAATGCTGTTGAGTTTTTCAAATGAATTTTTGTTTGGCGTGCTTCGAGGACCACAAGCTGAGTTTAGGGTGAGCTGTCCCTTTAACAAACCAAAGATCCCCCCCCCTTCCCTCATCCACCAGGTCTTAACAGCAGAAGTGTTGCACTGCTTCAACAGATACTGCATTTTCATTCCGGATAAGGATACGAGGTGTCCTATTTATAGGGAGTTGAAGAAACTACCATGTTGGACTCTGTGTCACTTTTAAGGGATGTTTTCAAAACTTGGGAGAGGTTTAAAATCAACAGTCAAAATGGCTCCCTGTCAGAGTGCCTGTATCGCCAGCAGCACACATTTATAGAGGGGGCGGGGCCTCCCTCGCTAAGATTAAACTTAGAATGATGTCAGCCATGTTATTCTTAGACACACAGCAGGGACCCTGAGACGCGTTATGTCACACCTTGAGCCATTTATATTCTTTTCTCCTGTTATTTATTATTATGTAAATGAGTATGTGTGTGTGTGTGTGTGTGTGTGTGTGTGTGTGTGTGTGTGTGTGTGTGTGCGCGCGCATGTGTGCGTGTGTGTGTATATATACTGTTTATATATATATTTTTCAGTTACTGCCTTATGTTCATGTACAGTTTTTATATCACATTTGAAGAGTATAATAATGCATTAGGCCCCTCAACTGCATGACCGACTTAAAATAGCGACGTTGCTACATTTTGTTTTATAAAGCCGTGCTTATATAAGCTACCGTACATACAGTAGACGTTATAACTTTCTGTGTGTATAAAATGAGGTTAGGATGTTACTGTATATGGT
>NC_139637.1:24604245-24644245 GCF_964638095.1 Poromitra crassiceps
ACACGTGTATACACACACACACACATGCACACACACACACACACACACACACACACGTGTACACACACGTGTACACACACACACACACACACACACACACAAACGCATATTTGCAGTAGCCTATACGAGGGATCAGCCGAGCAGCATTTTGGTAAACAAACCGCGTCACTGGGTGGCAACGGCAATGGAACCCTATGGAGCGTGAGCTTTGGGAGGCTTGAGTGTCTGACTCTAGCCGGCTGACATGACTGTTTTACATTTTAAAAACACAACTTTAACACGACATGCATATATTATACATCAAACTCCTGAGCTACTTCTGCTCTCACTCAGAAGGTCAAAATATAAGCGATGTGATGTATAGATTTTGAGATATTAACGTTTGTTTGGCACAACTCATACGATTAACTGCCGCGGGGTTCCACATTACTGGGTGGCAAGTAAGTGACGTCACGCTGATTCGTCCTATAAACTAGTATTTTTCAGTAATTTAGTTTCCTTACTTAGGCTACTCATGTGAATTAGTTTTTTTAAATGGTCGGGCAGTAAGTTACAATAAGGGGTCATGGATTAATAGTTAGTTCATGCGTAATAATGCTTAATAAGCATGAACTAACCCTTAGTTAATGCACCCTCGTAGGGCTCATCTCTGACAGAGACGAGTCTGAGTACAGGCAGGAGGAGGTCGACCATCTGGTGACTAAGTTGGTGCAGTCAAAACTGAAAAGCTCAAAGCTCAAAAGACTGTGGAGATGATTGTGGATGACAGGAGGAACACAGTCCCACCCTCCCCCATCACCCTGGGTGATACTTGCCTGATGAAATAAAGGTGAAATAAATCAATACAAATAAAACATCAGAGCGCTCACCAAGAAGGCACAAGTTCAAGTTCCGGTTTATTCGTAGTGGCGCGAGGCTTGTGTGTCTGACTCTAGCCGTCTAACTCTTGTTTACATTTTAAAAAACTGCGACAGTTCACACAACTTTAACACGACATGCATTATATTATACATCAAACTCTTGAGCTACTTCTGCTCTCACTCAGAATGTCAAAATATAAGCGATGTGATGATGTATAGTTTTTGAGATATCAACGTTGGTCTGGCACAACTCGTGCTAGTAACTGCCGCGGGGTCGCGCATTTCTGGGTGTCAAGTGTATCATCATGTGTGACTTCATGTTTCCTTTACTACCAAAGCCTCTACCACAGACCGAGCAAGTAAATTCTTTCTCACCTGTGTGGACTATCATGTGTGACTTCATGTTTCCTTTACGACCAAAAGCTCTACCACAGACTGAGCAATTAAAATGTTTCTCACCTGTGTGGACTATCACGTGTGTCTGCAAGTTTGTTTTACTACCAAAGCCTTTACCACAGACTGAGCAAGTAAATTGTTTCTCACCTGTGTGGACTATCATGTGTGTCTTCAAGTTTGCTTTATGACCAAAGCCTTTACCACAGACTGAGCAAAGAAATTGTTTCTCTCCTGTGTGTATTATCATGTGTTTCTTTAACTGTTCATTACAAGTAAAACCTTTACCACAGTCTGAGCAATTAAATTGTTTCTCACCTGTGTGGACTATCATGTGTCTGTTCAAATGTCCTTTATATCCAAAGCCTTTACCACAGATCGAGCAAAGAAATTGTTTCTCTCCTGTGTGGAATATCATGTGTGACTTCACCTGTCCTTTACGACCAAAACATTTACCACAGAGTGAGCAAAGAAATCGTTTCTCTCCTGTGTGGACTATCACATGTGTCTTCAACTGTCCTTTATGACCAAAACTTTTACCACAGACTGAGCAAATACATTTTCTCTCTCCTGTGTGGACTATCATGTGTGTCTTCAAGTGTGCTTTAAGACCAAAACCTTTACTACAGACTGAGTGACTCAAATGTTTCTTCCCAAGAACTTCACTGTTTTTCTGTGAGTCTATACCTGACTGAGGTTCACTAGTTTCCATCCATTCTTCATCACTGTCTTCAGTCTCAGGTTCAGAGGAGTCTGAGGTCTTGTCATCACTAGCTGCTTGTAAACTACTAGTTGGACCTAAGTTCCTGGCTGGTTCTGATACTCCACAGTCCTCTCCATCAGCTTCTGTTTTCATCTGTTCATTTGAGCTGCTGGCTAGAGGCTCTGCCTCTCTGTTCTCCTCAGTTTGGCTTTGATGAAGCTGTGAGGACTGAGGTTTCTCTTCCTCATCTTCACTCTTCACAGGAACAGCAGTGAATGGGAACTTGGGTATATGAGCCTCCCTCAGCCCTTGAAGCTGCTCTCCCTCCAGACTGGTCCAGAGTTCCTCCTGTTCCTCTTTAATGTATGGGTGCCCTGGGTCTTCCTGAAGCTGCTCTCCCTCCTGACTGGCCCAGAGTTCCTCCTGTTCCTCTTTAATGTGTGGGGGCTCTGGGTCCTCCTGGTCCTGACTGGAGCTCCACTCCTGCTGCTCAGCAGGAACATCTTTAATGACCAACAGCTGCTGGAGGTCTGGAGGCAAGGTGATAGACGGGGGGTGTGGTGGATTCATAAGAAGACACTTGAAGGGCTTGAAACTCTTGGTAAACTGGAGTCAGCAACAGACGCTGTGGGTAAACAAAGACTAGACGTAGTAGGGTGTTGCAGGAGCTGACCGCAAACTGAATTTACGATCGAACAGCCTGAAGCTGGCAGAGCAGACTCTTATAGCCCTCGAACATGACATCACACCTTTATGACATCACAAGTGAAATCGATAACCTTCAACAATGTGCCAGGTGTCATTCCGTGAAAACATCAATGATGACATCATCGCTGTAATTATGACATCATCACTGTCGTCTCCTCACTGTAATGATGACATCGGTGTCGACTCCTCACTGTAATTATGACATCATCACTGTCGTCTCCTCACTGTAATGATGACATCGGTGTCGACTCCTCACTGTAATTATGACATCATCACTGTCGACTCCTCACTGTGGCATCATCACCGTTCGTATCCTTAGTGGTGACCTCATCATCATCGGTGACATCATCTAACAGTACAATCGAAACCTAACATGGGTTCAGCGGACAAGGTTCTATTAAGCAAGCAAGGTCAAGAACTGATTTCTGATTCTGATTCTGAAGATGCAGAGACCCAAATTGTGGAGCACCTCAATCGGGGTGCCGCTCCTCGGGCCCAGTACCAGTACCAGTACCACCTGCACCCGCTGCCCCTGAGCAGACTGTCGACCTAGTCCAAGCAGAGCAAGCGGCAGGGCAGGCTACGGGACAACAGGTTGCAATGATTATTGGAATGCCATGGGTACAGAGGTTTAGTGGGTTAGCCTCTGAGATGAATCGTCATTTTAGTGGTTGCTATACTTTTTCCTGCTCCTGGAATTCACTGTTGCCTAACAACTTTATTTTTTTATTTTATGTTATTTTTATTTTAAGGCTATTACAAAGCTAAGAACAAATAAAACACTAGGCAGAAACAACCCGTTATGGACAGCGGCCACATCAGCAGGATTCTGCAATAGGCTACGCACCAATAAGGTACGACGTCTCTCTCTCTCTTTCAGGTCTCTCTCTTTCTCTACCCCTCTCCAATGCACTTTCTATACGCCCACCTCTCTCTCTAGGGAGGGAGATACCGGTAGTCTGGCAAGCAAGACTACTCTCTCTCTCTCTCTCTCTTTTCGGCAATGGATACTGTGTATATGTTGGACTGCACCTACAATTTTGGGATTTTGTCTTTTAGATAATTCTTTTGATCTCTAAATATTGATGAGTGCTATGCTGCATACTTACACTAAGACAAATGCCCCCTTTGCATATTCTGGCAATAAAAGTGATTCATTCAGGAACACTTCATAGATTTAAGCATTTATTGCACAAATGGAAATACCATTATGTTTGGCGCTGATGGCTCCACTCGTTACAGATGCTCCCTGAATCAGCCCAGCAGCAGCATGCTAAGCTGAACAGCAGGGAGTGCAGTGCACAATCCCCCATGGGTATACAAGATTCAAGATTTTAATTAACATTTAATAGCCATAGTGTGTAGAGTGAGCCCATGCAAGACATTGAATACATGTTTACCCCTTGAGCCATGCACACTCTGAGCTTAGCTCACAGTAGGGTGACCAGAGAGACACTAATTCATTTTTAAGACAAAAAGTGTTCTCTTGTCCCGGCTTTCTGATGTCTTTAGTCTTCTATATGACAGACTATATTTGGGTTGTGGACTGTTGGGTCAGGATGAAAAAAGACATTTGAGGATGTCATCTTGGGCTTTGGGGGGGGGAAATTATGATCACCATTTTTCACCATTTGGTGACATTTTGTAGACGGTTTTAACTTGACAACAAAAACCTTCGAAATTGAACCCCAGCTCACGCCCTGTTGCAATGTTTGCTATGGACAGAAAAGAAAAAAAACCACATTAAAGTTGAGGACTGACCATTCGGTGAAAACCATCTATAGACAAAGTCTATAAAATAGTCTAAAAATAATTGACAGATTCAGCGATAATTTTTTTTTTTTATTGTTAATTAGTTGCAGAACCTACTCGCCATTGGTAACGCGTCCCACATTGGTTCCACACAAACATACTCTTTGTCCCACATTTGGTTTGCTGGGATGTGGTCACCCTTACATTCTCTATACTCCCTCGGTGCAACTATTCCAATTCCCACACGTGTGACAGGTGACACCGCCGAGGGCGTGTCTCTAGATAGATCCCCTCCAACTTGTGTCACTTCTGAATATGCTGAACATTGTAACGCGTTCTATTGTCCATCTGCCAAAGACGACACAGGACAAAAGATCTGCTCTCATACACCAGGAGCCAGTCTCCAAACCAACGCATTGTGCTGACAAAGACAGAGGGAAAAGCTGTCATACGAGGAAGTTCACGTGTACTTTTTTTGTACATGATGTGCCATTGACACGTACATATCATGTTACTCATACAAAGTTTACATTAGTCTCCTGGGAGCCGCGCTGAGAGAGGTTGCAGGCGCGCCGGCGCGCTCTTGTCTCGTACACCGACGAGGGCCTCAACTGCACTCTCTCTCTGTGTGTGCAAACACTGGCACAGGCGCAGCTACAGAAATAGATTCGCTAAGTTTACATCTTTGCAACAACTTCCAAGATCATATAAACACAAGTGTGATCTATGTATATGTATATATATAGTAACAAACTGGAGTGAGGCGGTTGGAAAAAAGAGAGGGGCCAAAATGGTTATTAGCCAATATATCACGTTACATTTGTAACAGATGATACAGTAATAACCAGGCGTAATCAGTCTGTCAGGGACATGATGGATGGCCTCTCACAGACCCCACCAACCAAGGCCTAAATAAAACAGCGCAGAGACGCCACTGTGTGTTCAAACAGTGGAACTGCAGCGGTGCCAAGTCAACACTGTAACACAATTGGCCCTATTGTCTTTCTCCCTGATTTAACATCTGTACCGTATCTATTGTGGCTGTGCAGAGACAATACTAAGTCAACACATGATCTGCTGCTAGTACGCCGGTCTTCAGACTGGACTTCTTCTCGGCTATCTAGGAATGTCAGTGGACCCCTCTCTGCAGACCAAAATAGCCCCCCGTCTCCGCGGGGGGGCTCTCACAGTCAGAGCCTCCAAGTTGAACATGAGATCATGTTTACAGCAAATGTGGGACTTTCACTTTGTGTTTTTGTTTACAACTATAAATCCTGCCTAATTGTGATGAAACCATTAACGGGAATTATTACTCTGGTCGTCATTTTTAATCCGTAGTTTTGTTTGGCCTTAAAAAGTACACTGAAGAAGAAGGGCGTCTTGCCCGAGAGTATGTGCGGTAATAAATATAAATTAGCCGAGCGCTGTCGTCGTAGAGTATGTCGTTAATCAGTACAGTAGGCATAAATCACGCTTTTGTTCTGGGAAAATCCTTGAACCGAGTTGATCAAATCATCGTGGGCGAAAGAGAGGAAACAAACTCCAAATGAACATCTGCATAAACTTGAAGAATCCCATCGGGGCAATTTAAATAAACCCATCTTCACCGAAACCGTTTCTCAACGGCCGGATTTCTCCGAAATAATTCCTGCATGGAAACTGGTGGATCACTTGATCTAAACGAGGTCGGGCTGATGATGAATCAGGCAGAGTTTGCCAACTCACCTCTGGCAACACAACGCTTTATAGGGAACACGTGTTGCCATGGAACAAACCAGCCCATTAGACTTCCAGTCTGTCTTGGAGGAGGAGGAATTTATAGTGGAGGCAGTCTGTCCCTGGAGGATCGCATGAACCAACACGTTACGCTGAGGGGAAAACAGACCGTTTTTTATTCACTTCATAGCGTCATCTGGAAGAGACGTACGTTAATACACGTTTGGCCTGTTGGGGCCCAGCCAGTGCAGTCACATTATCGACCATAGATAAGACATTTCCATATATGTATAGGAGGCTCGATCTTCCTCTGTTGGTGTTCTGCACATCGGCACCAAACCCACTTTGCAGTTGACCCAAATGGAAGGAGATGAGAGTCTGCATACGGTGACAAGAGCATGACGCAGGTTCAACAGTGGGTCAGCTTTTAGAGTATGCTCAAATACATGTTGTGTATTTTTTTAAAGTTCAGTTTGTGTTGTTATTGTATTGGCCTGGTTTTACAAAAAAAGGGGACAAAATATCATCTGTATTGACAAGACAATTTGTGACAAAATGCATCGCTAAATTGACAAGACCGACAGCATACAGACACAGTCTGTATGAATAAAAAAAAAAATACTAAGACTGCTGCTCTGGCAGTGGCTCCTCATCTCAAGGCAGATGGTGGCATTCTGTTGATTTGCCACGGTACCGGATGATGGACCGGTGGTAAAAAAGTCCCACCAGAATTCAGTCTTTAAAGATCCAGTGGTTAAGAAGTGACTGTGGATCCGTTTATGCCTGGATGGTGCTCTTGGCGCTGAAGGCCAGGTAGTAGACCAGGATACCGATGAGGCCAGCCAGCACCTCGGTGGACACCCACGGGCCATTCCAGGCACCCTGTGGTTAGATAGAGAAGAAACAAAAGGATCAGGAGAAGCTTCTGAGGCAATGGAAATAAGCAGATGCCTACAGGACCAGCCAGGCCTTCCAGCTTCACCTGCTGCTTGGACTCTCAGGCTGAAAAGCCATGTGTGTATTCTCGGCCTGGACCTCCATGTGCCAAAGTCCACACACACACACAGTGCACCGGGCTGTTTAGTAAACTAAAGTGTTTCATTCCGAAACGGGCGATCCTCCAGGAAGTAAAAATGTGACAACTACTCCCAACAGAACGATAACCGGCATCAAAGTAAAAATCCACTTTTGAACCTAACTGAAGCCGTTTACCCATCTGAACCCGCAGAACATTGTAGAGGATGCAATCAGATGTTTTTATGTTGAGCAATGAAGTTAGAGAAATTTAAGAGCTATTATTAATTATTAATTTAGTGCCGTGCCCTCTGTGTCAACTCAGGCCAAGGAGAATGTTATATACTTGCTCGAGCCTAACTGGATTTCTCCATTGTTAGGCTTTACAATGCTATGCGAGGACTGAGGGGTGCAACTCCTCTCAGTTCTGACCAACTCCAGTTCAACTGCCAGTGCCTTGGTCAGTGCCTCCACTGACAGGAGTATTAACCCTAACATATATGTCTTTGATGGTGGGAGACAATCTACACAGAAAGGACCTGGGATGGACCAGGGCTCGAACCCGGGACCTTCTTGCTGTGAGGCAACAGTGCTAAACCACTGAGCCACCGTGCCCACCGATAAGCCTATATTGACAGGAAGGATTGTTAGCTTACGATTGCTTTAACAAGTTCACACTGTGACATCTGTCTGAAGCAGTCTGAAAGTCTGGACTGTTCCAGTAAAGGCAGAATGCTATCTTTTGAAATGGAACAGCAGACTGTGTATTACAGACACATCCTGTCTCTCAATATCACATGACGCACAGATCAATAAACACTAACAACACTTAAACGATGATTCCTGCTCCTGCTTAAATGAACATCTAAACCGGCTAAATATTTCTGATGTTGGTGTGGCTACAACCATAATCCACTTTAACCTGGTTCTTCTACTAATCTCTGGCTGGAGAAAAACCCATCTCAATATCAGATGAAACTTTGAAACAGGATTTTCGCTTTAAGTACATCAGTGCTGCTGATGCAGCAGGTTATCTATCTGTCAGAAATCAGAGAAGCCATTAGAGGGGGGAAAACGGAATGATATATGAAGAAATATGAAGAAGCTGTACTGCTGAGCTCGTTTCAATTTCGTGCACAATATTGATTTAATCTTGGCACAGTCCTGTATCTATTAAATCAAGAGCTGCACTGAAGCTTTCCTGATTTGGCCATTTTTTATTACTGGCAATCAATCGCTTTCTAGGGTGGAGACTCTGGAGATGGTGCACCCTGGGCCCAAAATGTTGTGGGATTTATGACATCACTGATGATGTCACTCATGTCTATTTGATTTATGACTGTACTGACGACATTACTGATGAACTAGAACAACCGCACCGCGGATATATGCCTCCGCCAAACAAGTGAGCAGTCGACATCCATCTCTGTCCAGACTTTGACGTTTGAGCCAAATTGGAAGAAATTCCGTCAAGGCGTTCCCGAGATATTGCGTTAACGAGCTTGGAAATGGCGTTCGTGAGGTCACAGTGACCTTGAACTTTGACCACCAAAATCTAATCAGTTCATCCTCAAGTCCAAGTCGACGTTTGAGGCAAATTGGATGAAATTCCGTCAAGGCGTTCCTCATAATGATGTCACGTAAGTGAGAAAGCATTATGATATCACTGATGATGTCACTCATGTCTATTTGATTCATGACATCACTGATGACGTCACAATGAAACCGTGATCAAAATCGGGACTAACAGCTCGCTGAGGCAATTTTTATGATGATGAGTTTTAATCCCTAATAAAAGATTTAGAAACAAATCCTGAAACTCTGAAATGCTTTCCTAGAAGCTATTGAAGATATACAGTAGAATTTCCTGTCATACTGAGAGAGCCAAAACTACACTTCTAAATATTACAGCTCTAATATTGATAGCAAATAATGATAATGATCACAAATGGTTGTTCTAGATGAGCATGTCTAAATTACATTGTGCATTATATGAATTTAGTTTGGCGATTTAATGAATTAAATTTGTCGAATTATGAACTGACCTCAATCAAGAATAAAGTTGGCTAATGACTAATGTCACCATCACATCATAAGCCTCGTTTGCAGACCACAATATTCTGACATGTGTGACACTATTGTTTTTCATGTTGTCATTGCATCCTTGTGTGCAGTCTAAAGCTGCGTTCACACCGACCTCAACCTCAACCTCAACCTTCAACTCTGATTGGCTGCCATGTGAGAGCGAGTCAAGGATCCCACTGGCTTGGAACAAACCGCTGGTTTATTGTGTGGCAACAAACCGCATTGACAGGCTGACAGCTGACATGAAGTGAAGTCTGTACTACCGGTATGGAGCTCGCATTAGGAGCACGCTGATAGGCTTAGCTTGTAAACATCTACGGTGGCTCGTAGTGGACAAACATCATGACATTGCGTAACGTTATAGCCCCCACATGTCCGTCAATTCGTGTGCCTGTTGATGAGCGATTTAAACAGAGCGACAGAGCGATTCCAAAGGGATCAATCGAGCGACAGAGCGAAAAATAAATATCTCGGTGTGAACACAGCTTTAGAGTGTCTGAGCAGACTCACGCTGTGATTGACGTTGACAGAGAACAGAGGCTGGATGGCAGCGACATCTTCATTGTTTCTCTGGGCCTGGAACACAGAGGAACATACACATACAATTCAATATGGACAGTCTTTGTTTCAAAAGACGCTGGTAACAATCAAACAACAACACAGGAAATAGTCCATTGGCCGTACATTATGAACACGTCACAGCCATGAGCAAATCAAGACGCTAACCTTGCGCAGGGCGCTGTAAGACTCCTCATCGAAGAACTTGACCTGGTAAGTCCCAGAGCTGGCCTGTTTGTGAGGAAGGCTCCAAGACACCTGAGGTGAAAAGTCACTCACATGTTAGATGTTTCTCCTTGTATTGAAGTGTAAAGGCTGGTTGGTGGTGCTGGGTATGTTAGGGCTATGTCAGGGGTTTTCAAAGTGTGGCAGAGTGAGCCTTCCCTGAGAGAACAACATGTAGACTTTACATTTTTAAAACATCTTTATCCTTCTTGTTTCAAACATCATAACTGTGCAGTGATGATGGATGAGACAGCTGCTTTTCATAGCCGTCTCACCCATTGTGCAAAATCATTATGTGCACTCTCGGCAATATCTGCACACTATAGCCCTAGAGTTTCTTCTTCTTCTCACTTTGTCACAGTTTGAAGGCTAGGTAGGCTGTTATGAATCTTGTGCTTCTTCTGATGTTGGGCTGACATCATTGGTTGATTGTTCATCAATTAGGCTCATTCTCTGTGTCCTTTGAGCAGTGTTGGGGGTAACGCATTACAAAAGTAACATATTACATGTAATATATTACTTTTAGCAGTAACTCAGTAATATAACTTATTACTTATAGGATTTCAGTCATATTATACCAGTTACTTTCTCAAGTAACTCAAGTTACAAATTGAGTTACATTTTTTTAAATCAAAGCACATATTTAAAAAAAGATACAATCATTTCCTAATCAAACTGTGTGTTTTTATGCAAATAACCACTATAGATGACAATAACAAAGGAAAAGAATAACATTCAGAATTTTGGATTGTTTACACTGACTTCAAGACGGTTTAAATTATTTTTTGGGATGGTTCCCGGGCAGTGATGTCATTCTGCTGCTGCTGTTGTTTTGGTAAAAGTAATGCAAAAGTATTGTAATAAGTAACGAGTTACTCTACACAGAAAGTAATATTGTAAAGTAAGTTATTACTTTGAAATGAAAGTAACTAGTGTAGTATATTACATTTTGAAAATAACTTGCCCAACACTGCCTTTGAGACATAGGCTCGTGTGATAAAGGGCTATATATATAAACAAACAAACAAACATGAAACTCATGTTGACAGATTCAGTGGGATAAGGGTGATTCCCCTTTACTACTGCATCTAAGGTAAGGTAAACCTCCTTACACAAACATGGATATTTGAGCAGTGCAATACAAAGACAAACATCTGTTTAAGATTAGCAAACACTTATTAGCAAATTAATGTGTCTACTACTACATAAGAGTGTTGCCATACCTGGTACTTGCCAACATCCTGTCCTCTCGTCACAGGGAACTGTCTTCCATTGACATCAGCATACAGCGCCACACTCTGGTGAAGGGAGATTAACACAACAGTATCAGTCAGTCAATCTTTTACCAGGCAAGGGGGACCGACCTGATAAGCTAGTGTACCATGTGTTCCCTCCTGGACCCAGGTGTTTGAGGTGAATAGCTGAAGTTAGTACCTGTGCTCCATTGGCACAGGCCAGGCTGAGTTCAACAATGAAGACCGACTCTGAGGAGATGACAGCGTCTGAGGTGGTGTAGGTCGAGGGAGTGATGGCTGGCCCTTCGCAGGTCTCCCCTTGAAACCAAACACAACAACAACAACGCCCCGGGGTCGTCAAATTCAACTCATGTCACACACTTTTTACAATGACCACCACACTTTGAATAAACTGGCTAAACCCTGCGACAGTAAACGCGTAGCACTGTACTGGAGGTAACTTACTTGGGGTTAGCTGGAGGCTAAAGCTAGCTAGCTATAGCATTGTATGCTAGCTTGACAGATTTACACTGCTGGGGGTAAAATTTAACTCATGTCACACTTTTTACAATGACCACACTTTGAATAAACTGGCTAAAAACCCTGCGACCGTAACCGCGTAGCGTTAGTATTGTACTGGAGGTAACTTACTTGGGGTTAGCTGGAGGCTAAAGCTAGCTAGCTATAGCATTGCATGCTAGCTTGACAGATATATACACTGCTGGGTCCGGTGACTTACCTGAGCAGGCACACACCAGCAGAGCGAGGAAAGCAGCTATCCTGATCATCATGATAGTGTGTGAAAGCGGCGTGTTGTTGTTGTGGAGCAGCAGTTGTTGTTGAGCAGCAGACTGGTTGGTGGTGCTGGTTCTGTCTGGTCAAGAAGAGAGAGAAGTCCAGCTCAGCTCTGACGTGTACTCTAGTGGCGCAAAGCACTCTGGGAACGTGCCCTCCTGACACGTCATCTAACCTCGCGTCACCAGGCTCTTCTAACACGTCATCTGAATTTCTTGAGATTTTTTTTTAAGGTGTGTGTGTATATATATATATATATATATATATATATATATATATATGATATGATTGAGTATGTGGGTGATGTTAAGCCGTTTTACGTGTGGACAGGACACTGATGAAAATGTTTTATTCTTTTTATCGAGTCTGTAATTTATTTTTCTTTCTTTCTTTCTCTATATCTGTTGGTTTGGGAGTCTGTAATTTCTTTCTCTATTCACTTTAATCAAGGTAACTTCACTTTACCTTATTGATCCTGCTAATCTATGCTCTGTATGTCTCACTACTGTTCTTATTACTGTTCATTGTTCAACACCCTGCCATCTTTTTACTTATTCTATGCATTGTGTTTATTGTACCTTTTATCAATGTACGGTGACCTTTAATAAGGCGTCATCAAATAAAAATTATCGACTCACACAAAGCAACTAAAATATGATTTGACCATTTTATTTCTGAGCTCTTCCAGACATGAGAAACAATCTATTTTTAATTAAAAAAAATTACCTCTGTTGTTCACAATCAACTGCCACATTTCTCATGTTTAAGTGCAAATTATTTTGATCAGTTAACTTAAAGAGGCCTTGATGACCTTTCAACTATGAACATGCTATGTTCATCACCTTGGATGTAGACGATATCAATTATATCGATGTTTTCACTATACGATACGATATCCATGATGTAGGCTATTATCGTCCCACCCCTAGTATGTGTAATGTATGTGTGCAGGTGCGTGGGTGTCTGTGCATGTGCACTGGCATGCATGCACAGCTGATGCAAGTGTTTTTCTTGCTGGTTTCCTAGATTGAGGGCTCAGAACGCTCAGAACGTGGCACCAGCTTTAGTTTGATTGGACCTTGTGGTGATAGCAGGTCCTGGACTGTGGAATCACCTCCGTCTCCAGACACAGAGAAGCTGAAGCTCTGCAGCAGCTCCACCAAAGGCCAGTTTCATCACCAGAGCAAATCGCAGCAAAAATAGGTATTTGAGACAGCAGTACAAACACATTACGACAGAGTTCACAGTTTTTCCTTTCTTTATGACCGAGTTTGTGATTCCATCTTATCCCTTCTCAGAGACTTTTGATGAAGTGTGTGCGCATACGTGTCTGTTAGTGAGTGTACAAAAGGACATTTCAAGGTTCATTGAACAAATTATATCGATAAACACCGCTGATTAAAAATCACTGGTAAAATCAGGCTGGACACCATTTCACATTCTGATTTACATCGACACAAAGTACATACACAGCAGCATCAAGTTGCAACACTACATCCAACCATACAAGAACACATCAGTTTATTTCAAGTAATTTTACGCATCATGCTGCAGGTACGTGCAGTCACCACAGGGTTGTGCTGTAAACACTTTTAAACAAGAAGGGCATCAGATAAGGAAGCCACCCTGTGGAAAGAACCCCCTATGCAGCCAGAGGCATCACAGAGCTGTGGACGGTCCAGAGGGGCGACTGTGGATCAGGGATCTCAGTCTTCTAGAAATGAACCTGTTGATAGTCGCTGTCGCTATGCGTCGCCCTACTCCTCCGTTCTCCAATCAGCACTCCATCATCCCTCTCTGCTTTCATATCATCCCCGTCTCCTCTCAGTCCAGTAGTTGATCTGTACAGAGCCATATATATAGAAGAGTCGCGACATCTCCGTTCACTCCAATGGACCATTTTTTTACTCTCAAGAGTTCCCGGAAGTAAGGTTCTGGATTAAGCAGCGCTGTCGAGTTGCAGCAAAATGGACAGTTTGTGATGTACTTTGAAAGGGTCCGACGTTTATAAAGAATCAAATTGTATATTATCAGCTTGATTTTAGCTTTCAAACGTAGCGCGATGAGCCTCCTTCCTGGCTGTTCATTGGCTACCGAGTCATGCATATAGAGGGTATGCATGTGATGTCACAGAGGCAGAAGTCACTGTGGGGTCACGCCCACTGAGTCACAGCAAGACTGAGCTTGAATGCAGTAATCAGCCTAGATAACTGACACCTGCTGCTCAGGGAGGAATTTGACACTCATTTTGACACTCGTTCCCAATTAAGGGGGCGTGTATACCCTCTATTGGTCCACCGCTGGCGCCACTCTCTTACTCGATTGCTCTGGATTTGCAGCTCTGAACAGCCCCACCCCTCTCCCCCTGCGCTTCCCTTTCCTCTGGAAAGAGGAGGCGGAGCCGGCGGTGGAGGGATCTTGCCGTGGTTGTCGTGAGATGAGCTCCTTGAAGACCGTGTCCATCTGACGACAGACCTCCTGTGAGATGAAATAAACAAGGCTAATGAGAACGAGGAACAAGACGAGGCTCATCTTATCTTCTCTGCACTCCCATCTAGTCAGGGAGCTTCTCATTATATTTGATAGCGATAACAATGTGCTGTTGTCCGTAATCTCAAACTAAATGAGAAACGAGACAGACCTTGTCGACTTGAACGGGGATATCCTCAGAGGATGAGTTGTCCTGGCACCTGTGGAAAACAGAGTTAGAGATTATAAGTCGGTCTCGCTCACCAACACACCCTTTTCACAGGGGCCATTTTGTGTCGAAAAGGCAGGGTAAACACAGGTGCAAGCAAAACACTAACAAGGGTTTCCACCTTCCATGATTGGAAGTTGGAAACCCTCATTACTGTGTTGCTTGCACCTGTGTTTACCCTGCCTTTTCAACACAAAATGGCCCCCGTGAAAAGGGTCTATTCCTCACATAAACACGAGCGAGTTGCAAACAGCCTGGAAGCACTTACAGCCTCGAGCTCCCTCTGCGTACAAAGCCGGGAGAGTGGGTCCGCAGCGGCTTGCCCTGTGGCCCTTTGGGAATGGGAAACTGGAGCATCAACTTTACACCTGGAGAGACGCTGCCACCTGCTGGTCCGGCTCTGGAGCTACTTTGGTCGGGGGAACCTCTGCTGTTGGCCCGAGGACGCTGTCCCTTTCTCTGGGTCTGTGCTCCAGGCAAGCTGCTCCTGCGGTCACCCACGGCTCCCGCGTCCGTCTCTGTAGCACATTTCGCATTCAGACATCGTTTTTCTATTCTGCGCTAATGAATACAAATCACAACAACTTTAAAGAAGTGAGAAACTCAGATGGACACATAGCCTTTCTCACCATCTTTGATAGTTGCGTACTCTGGCTCCCCTTCTCCCTCCTCGATGATAGGCTCACTGTAAACAAAACCATGATCAGTATGTATGATGATCAGTATATATGATTATCAGTATGTATGATTATCAGTATACTGTATATGATGATCAGTATGTATGATGATCAGTATGTATGATGATCAGTATGTATGATGATCAGTATGTATGATGATCAGTATGTATGATGATCAGTATATATGATGATCAGTATATATGATGATCAGTATGTATGATTATCAGTATGTATGATTATCAGTATACTGTATATGATGATCAGTATGTATGATGATCAGTATGTATGATGATCAGTATGTATGATGATCAGTATGTATGATGATCAGTATGTATGATGATCAGTATGTATGATGATCAGGATGTATGATGATCAGGATGTATGATGATCAGTATGTATGATGATCAGTATATATGATGATCAGGATGTATGATGATCAGTATGTATGATGATCAGTATGTATGATGATCAGTATATATGATGATCAGTATGTATGATGATCAGTATGTATGATGATCAGTATGTATGATGATCAGGATGTATGATGATGAAGATGTATGATGATCAGTATGTATGATGATCAGTATATATGATGATCAGTATGTATGATTATCAGTATGTATGATGATCAGTATATATGATGATCAGTATGTATGATGATCAGTATGTATGATGATCAGTATGTATGATGATCAGTATGTATGATGATCAGTATGTATGATGATCAGGATGTATGATGATCAGGATGATACAGTGTGTCCATGTTTATGTGTCTGTGTGTGTGCACGTCTTTTATCTCACCAGTCATCCTCTTCCAGGGTCATGCACTTCTCATACACGGGTCCCGGCAGCTCGGCCTGGCTGGGGAAGATGCTTTCATGCTGGAGGAGGATGTCCTTCACCAGGGCGTTGATCTGAGGCTGCAGGGTGACCACGTCCTCATCGGGCGCCCCTCTTACCAGACTGGGGCCGAAACACACGGCCAGGTTATAAGGCTGCATCATGTTCTCGTCGCTGTACTGGGAGACACTGGGGGAGGAGAGAGGGGGGTGATTATCAGCTCATCAAAGATTGACCAGAGAAATGAGACAGAAGTGAAACCGAAATTCAAAGATGCAGCAGACTCCTATCGCATCAGATCCAATGTGTATGAGAAAGCAGCTAACTGATAAAAAAATAATAAGTTAAATACAGTGTTTGGTGGCCTTTTTGGGCCCTCAAAAAAGATCTCCCCCCTCGACTGTAACCTGTGATTTATTGAACTGTTGACTAGTTTTAAGATAATGTTCATGAGTTACGATACTCACTGATCAAGAAAGGCGAAGAGGTATCTCATGACCACGATGACAGGCGCAGGGTAGCCGGAGACGACAGCCTTGAGGTGAGCTGCTCGCTCGACCTCGTTCTCATTTTCTGAAAATAGCAGGTGAGGTAAGATAAGCCCCGTACTCTACACTCTACACCCACCACACTCTCCACATGTGGTACACACAGATATATATATATATATATATATATATATACACATGTATATATATATATATATACACATGTATATATATATATATATATATATATATATATATATATATATATATATATATATATATATATATATATATATACATATATATATATATATATATAGTGTTGGGCAAGTTACTTTCAACATGTAATATACTACATATTACTAGTTACTTTCATTTGAAAGTAATAAGTTACTTTACAATATTACTTTCTGTGTAGAGTAACTCATTACTTATTACACTACCTTTGCATTACTTTGACCAAAACAGCAGCAGCAGAATGACATAGCCGCCCCGGGAACCATCCCGAAAAATAATTTCAACCGCCTTGAAGTCAGTGTAAACCGTCCAAAATTCTAAATTTAGTTTTTTTCCTGATGATAATTTTGTTATTATCATCTATAGTGGTTTTTTGCATACCGTAAAAACACAGTTAGATTAGGAAATGATTGTATCCTTTTTTAAAGTATGTGCTTTGATTTTTTATTTTATTTAACTCAATTTGTAACTTGAGTTACTTGACAAAGTAACTGGTATAATATTACTGAAATCCTATAAGTAATAAGTGATATTACTGAGTTACTGCTAAAAGTAATATATTACATGTAATATGTTACTTTTG
This sequence comes from Poromitra crassiceps, assembly GCF_964638095.1. NCBI lineage: Eukaryota > Metazoa > Chordata > Actinopteri > Beryciformes > Melamphaidae > Poromitra > Poromitra crassiceps. The sequence goes on from NC_139637.1 coordinate 24,621,813, forward strand.
TAATGAGTTACCCCAACACTGTATATATACACTCACGGATGCAGGCCAGGAGCTGGCTGGTGCTGTCCATGGGGAAGAGGGGCTTCTCCAGGCCTCTGAAGTAGAGCTTCAGCACTCCGGCCACAGAGTCCATGTCCAAGCAGCTCCTCTCTGCCAGGGGGTCCTCTCCTGCAGGGGGAGCCCAGAGCGCACTGCCCAACATTACCACCAGGGTTCATATAGAGAGGTGAGACCTGGTTCAGCCCGGGGTAATCATCAGTGCACAGCAGCGCACACATCAACAACACTCCAGGTTGAGTGGTGACGTGACGTGGAAGCCTATGCGACACTGTGTGTAGTTCTGGATTAGCTTAGCACGAGCTTTTTACTTCTAGGGCTCGCATTTACGCTTCAAAACTCATGAAAGTGGTCCTCATGTGTGAAGATTATCCCGCTGAACACTGGTTCGCGTTTTATTAAGCTTGCGTTGCCCAGAGACCTTATTTAAAGCATCGCGGCAGAAACCCATTCAAAAATCCCATAGGCAGAAACAGTGAAGAACCAGGAAGTCCGGGACTTCCCCGTTACGACTACAAAAATACGTCATCCCTGCGGCTCTCTATGGGCTGCCATTATAACACACACACACACACACACACACACACCTACCTCGCTCAAAGGCGTCCCTCAGGGTGTTGACCTCCACCTGGGACCCTGGCACCCGAAAGATCCCTTCATGGTGGAGGCCTGGTCGGACAGGCAGATGGTATATTGGGTAGATTATTATAGTTCAATCCATCGTGCAATTTATTGTGATACATGATCAATAGTGAAAATACTCACCATTGAGGTTGATGAAGCGGACGCAGCTTTCCACGACTACTGGGATGTGTTGTCCCGACGCCTGAAAACAAAACGATAAAAAGTCTGATATCTGAATTGATGTACAGTACTACAAAAAGTTTTTTTTTTTTTTTTTTTAGAAAAGTTTAGTTTTATATTTTATCATGTCATAAATGCAAATGCTTCATTACAGTATAACTGATCATTCTGTCAGCTCATGTCACACCCATTCATTACCCCCCCTCATTTGTATCGCTATTATTAGTCCATTTGTTTACTTTTCTTTTTTTCTGTCACACATGTCTCTGTCTATTCAACTGCTAAACATAGTAGATAGAGAGAAAAAAGAAACGAAACACAAAATGTTCACACAGAGGAACTAGAGACAATCTTGGCGATGTGGTCACACCAGCCACAGCACCACCCGCACCTTAAAACAAATGTGGGCCAAGGGCATCAAGTGTGTGTGTGTGTGTGTGTGTGTGTGTGGTGGTGGTTCTGGTGGGTGGGTGGGGGCGAGCGCTACTTCCGGACCCCTTGCTCATAGTTTGCACGATGGATCCTTTGAGGTGTGTTTTTACTTTTACTTTTAATATATTCTGTGTTCACTTGATCCATTTCTGCTGAAAAACTGCTGCACATGCTCCATGTTTGTTTCACTTGTCCATGTTTTGTTTTTACATGTATTCGCTATGTTTTTTATATCTGCTTGCACACAAATTGCCCTTCTGGGACAAATAATAAACTTGAATCTTGAATCTTGAATCTCAGACTACACCCAACTTCCAACTTGACCTTTCATTGTAAAGTTTTGTGACTGCAGCTTGCACGGTTGTGACACTTATCGTGGGGGGACACAATCTGTCCACACTCACAGACATAGAAAGACACACAGACAGACTCACAAGGTAGAAACAATAGCAGCAGCCACACACTGTGGCAGCTGGTAAAGACAGAGACGGTATGGTGTAATCAGGATGGTTCACTACCTGTATGAAGGACAGCATGTCGCCGCTGAAAAGTTTGTGATTGTGAGTCAGATTGGCACCCGAGTGATTCTTCCTCACGCGCATAGACTTAGTGTATCTGTGGAGTGAGATAACAATTTGTGAAAAGATATAATCCATTTCATCATTGTATTATATATATATCAGGGGTGGGGAACTGGCGGCCCGCGGGCTGCATGCGGCCCACGACCTCACTCAGTGTGGCCCCTGGGTCAATTTCCATTTATTTTATTATTGCCTAAATAAATTATTATTTATTTAGGCAGACGTTTTTGATTAGGTTAGGTTCGACCACCCAAATCTGTGTTTTTATTTTACTGTACAACCCAGAACATGGCGCTAATGGCATTAGCATTGTCCATCCACATACTGTTTAACGTTAGCATTTGAGCTAACGCTATTGTAACAAACTATATCCAGGATGCACATTGCACATGCAACATTACTAATCTGATTAAATATGACATATTTGGGTGATGTACCCCATCAAATAGAGGGTATGCACACCCACTGGAACACGCCCCCTCAATCGGGAACGAGTGTCAAAATGAGTGTCAAGTTCCTCCCTGAGCAGCAGGTGTCACTTATCTAGGCTGATTACTGCATTCAAGCTCAGTCTTGCTGTGACTCAGTGGGCGTGACCCCACAGTGACTTCTGCCTCTGTGACATCACATGCATACCCTCTATTGCTGTAGCGGGCTGTTTTAAAGCGTTTGGGTCTCTGGTTTGGGTCTCTCACAGTCAAGCTTAAATCTAGAATTTTAAAAATGGTGAACACAGCCATGAAAGTGATCAGCAAGAAAGAATCATGACGCTCCAGTCCATCTTTGAGAAAAAGGTGATCAGCCTGGCTCATAGAGCTCTGACCGACCCTTCTCACATTTTATTTTCTGAATATGAGTTGTTACCTTCTGGCAGAAGATTCAGAGCCAGCAGATACAGGAGCAACCGCTACAAGCTCTCCTTCCTCCCTACCTCGATTACACTTCTTAACAAACAGCCTGCCCTTCCCCCAGGCTGTAGAAACCCATAGTTTGTAGGTGGAGGCACTTTAAAGGAACGGTAATCTTTGCCCCATGTTTTAATTTTATTTCTTTTACTTTTCATTTAATCTTATTTTAATGTTTTATTCTTTTATTCTTTTACTCTTTTATTCTTTTATCCATTATCCCGCTGCTGGTTTTATTGTTTATTTTATATTCTTTTACCTACGGGTATGTATGATTTAAACAAATTGTGCAATAGGGCTGTGCAATTACATGTCTCAGTTGGCATCTCCCCACTGTGTCTTAGTGCAATGCTGTGTCTGTCCTGTTTGTGTTTACTTGTGTTTTTGTAACACAGGATGTGGCTATGTGCACTTTTTGCCCAAGACAAATTTCCCTTCTGGGACAAAAAAGTTTATTTCATCTCATCTCATCTGAATGGAAGAATGACTCAATTTGAACAATGAAAAATATAAATGTTGGTATAATAAACTTTGATTAGCAGTCCTTTTAATCAAATTAGTAGCTATAATTGGGAGTGATGGTGTTACAGTAGTAGGCTACTGGTGGAAGTGCACGGTCACAATCTGACCCTCTGGTAGCGAGGACATTTATTTCCTCTCTATCATCAAAGCTGCCCATCCCTGATCTACACCATGAAGAGTTTCTGCAGTACACTGCATTATCTGTGATCTACACCATGAAGAGTTTCTGCAGTACACTGCATTATCTGTGATCTACACCATGAAGAGTTTCTGCAGTACACTGCATTATCTGTGATCTACATCATGAAGAGTTTCTGCAGTACACTGCATTATCTGTGATCTACACCATGAAGAGTTTCTGCAGTACACTGCATTATCTGTGATCTACACCATGAAGGGTTTCTGCAGTACACTGCATTATCTGTGATCTACATCATGAAGAGTTTCTGCAGTACACTGCATTATCTGTGATCTACACCATGAAGAGTTTCTGCAGTACACTGCATTATCTGTGATCTACATCATGAAGAGTTTCTGCAGTACACTGCATTATCTGTGATCTACACCATGAAGAGTTTCTGCAGTACACTGCATTATCTGTGATCTACACCATGAAGAGTTTCTGCAGTACACTGCATTATCTGTGATCTACACCATGAAGAGTTTCTGCAGTACACTGCATTATCTGTGATCTACACCATGAAGAGTTTCTGCAGTACACTGCATTATCTGTGATCTACATCATGAAGAGTTTCTGCAGTACACTGCATTATCTGTGATCTACACCATGAAGAGTTTCTGCAGTACACTGCATTATCTGTGATCTACACCATGAAGAGTTTCTGCAGTACACTGCATTATCTGTGATCTACACCATGAAGAGTTTCTGCAGTACACTGCATTATCTGTGATCTACACCATGAAGAGTTTCTGCAGTACACTGCATTATCTGTGATCTACACCATGAAGAGTTTCTGCAGTACACTGCATTATCTGTGATCTACACCATGAAGAGTTTCTGCAGTACACTGCATTATCTGTGATCTACACCATGAAGAGTTTCTGCAGTACACTGCATTATCTGTGATCTACATCATGAAGAGTTTCTGCAGTACACTGCATTATCTGTGATCTACACCATGAAGAGTTTCTGCAGTACACTGCATTATCTGTGATCTACACCATGAAGAGTTTCTGCAGTACACTGCATTATCTGTGATCTACACCATGAAGAGTTTCTGCAGTACACTGCATTATCTGTGATCTACACCATGAAGAGTTTCTGCAGTACACTGCATTATCTGTGATCTACATCATGAAGAGTTTCTGCAGTACACTGCATTATCTGTGATCTACACCATGAAGAGTTTCTGCAGTACACTGCATTATCTGTGATCTACACCATGAAGAGTTTCTGCAGTACACTGCATTATCTGTGATCTACACCATGAAGAGTTTCTGCAGTACACTGCATTATCTGTGATCTACACCATGAAGAGTTTCTGCAGTACACTGCATTATCTGTGATCTACACCATGAAGAGTTTCTGCAGTACACTGCATTATCTGTGTTTTCCAGATGACAAAGAACTTGGGGATCTAAAGAGGCATCAACTCTACCTGGGCGGCTGGTGACCATTTGTTGCTTCAGCTAGGAGGGAAACAAAAATGGAAAAGATGAGAAAAAGCCAAATTCTGAAGCAGGCAGCTGAATGTGGAAAAACAAGGAAGATAAATACACGCGGGCAATGTGAAACTTTACTCGGTGGTGAAAAAAGGAACAACAATTTACGACCGGTTAAATCCACACAATGCATCACAATGTGCCCGCTGTGACTGAGTACTTAATTGCCGTGTGGTTTTGTTATGTGAGAATTGCAGAAGTGCGTGCGCGCTTACCTTTTTCCACAGCCACTTTGAGCAGATCGTGCTTGGCTTGTAGTTTAGATACCAGCGAGCTGCCCACCAGGTACTCTTTCACTCTCTGTGAAAGAAGTAAGTAAAGGTAAAGTCCCACTGATTGTCACACAATGTGTGAAATTTGTTCTCCGCATTTGACCCATCCCCTGGGGGAGCGGTGAGCGGCAGCGTGCGCCGTGCTCGGGAATCACATGGTGATTTAACCCCCCAATTCCAACCCTTTTGATGCTGAGTGCCAAGCAGGGAGGCAAATGGGTCCCATTTTTATAGTCTTTGGTATGACTTGGCCGGGGATCGAACTCACGACCTCCCAGTCTCAGAGCGGACACTCAGACCACAAGGCCACTGAGCTGGTTGAGAAAGGGAACAAGATTCACACTCAACCACGATATCAAGCTACCACCATCAGCCACTGTGGTTCTCGTCATCACCATCACCACTCACCAAAAAACCCAACAATCAAAACATGTACATGCCCATCATAGCCTACCAAGATAGTGTACCATCTTGGTTTATTACTCTACATCAGGGGTGGCCAAACTTTTTTTGGTTGTGGGGCCGCATACAGAAAAATATAAGGAGTCGCGGGCCAAACAATATTATGCGCGGCCGTTTTCGCGGCAAAAAAATTGGACCAGAAAAGCCTTGTGCCATCAAAAATTTAATTTCTACCTAAATAAATATATGACACATCGTTTATTGATGTGCTCACCTATTACAATGGGTATTTCTGTATGTTTTAAATTTTTATTTTCCTGTGCCAACAGGTTAAGACAGAGATAATTTAACATAACATTAGTATTAAACATTCATTCAGTATTACAAATGTTTAAAAGTAAATAGACCAGGTCAGGGTACCCAAGTATAACCCATTTTCAATGGTTTTAAATTGAAAAAACAAAATGGGGGGAATCCGTTTTTTTGTTTTCCGTTTTAAACTTTAAAACAGAAAAACGGAAAAATGTTTTTTTTTTCTAAATTCATGGCGGGCCACTTAAAAACGGGCAGCGGGCCGCAGTTGGCCCGCGGGCCGTAGTTTGGCCGCCCCTGCTCTACATGGACTCACCATGAGGTAGATGCTTTCCATCTCCAGCATGTTGGCTCTGTTGCGGCGGGCCGCATTGGGCTTGCTGGCCAGGTTCAGGTTCTCAGTGCTGCCCTCCGGAGGCGGACCGCTGCCACTGCCGGGCTCCAGCTCCTCCTCTCCGATACCGTCCAGCAGGGAAGAGCGGGTGGCCAGCAAGCTCTTACTGGCCTGAGAGAGCCGGTGGCCGGGAGGGGAAGGTTGGAGAGATATGAATGAAACTCGCCCACAGCGGCAGTGGATAGATCTGCTAGAAGAACGTGATATTTGTGATGTACGTTACCTCCTCTGTCTCCTGGGTGACTGTCGTCAGTCTGGTCTGGATCTGTTTGAATCTGGTCTCCAGCTCACACCTCATCTCACACTCCGCACTGACCTCAGCCACCTGAGACACACAACCAGGGAAGGTAGTCTAGAGTTGGAACTAAACAAGAACCGTACAGAATAAGCTTACTGGGCAGGAAACCCCGCACCAAACAGAATTGGGATTAAATTGGAATTTCAGGAAGTAACTGCACTCTATCTACCAGGGGTTCTCAACCTTTTGTAACTTAAGGCCCACTTCTGATTGTTAAAACATTTCCGAGGACCACCTTCCCAGATATATGAGAGAGAAAAAAGTAATTGAAATTATGCATTTTAATTTGGAAGTTTTTGATTTATATAAATTCTTGAGCACATTTAGATATAAAAAATAAATAAATAACTAGCTTTAATCATGATTTTTTCCCCTCCATCTATCTAGAGGCAATACCACTGCCTCTGCGGCCCACGGCCTAGTGGTTGAGAATAGCTGCTCTATACTACTGTACATCATTCTATAAAGCAAGGAGTCTGTCTGTCTGTCTGTCTATGAGTGTCTTTTGCATTTCTCGAGAACCATTCGTCCATCCGTCGATCTACTTCAAACTTAGTGGGTGTATTCAATCAATCAAGCAATCAATCAATCAATCAATCAATCATTTTAATACATGTCCCAGAAGGGCACTTTGGTTTACATCAGGCAGCAGTGGTTATTATGACATTGCTGGGGACCCAAGGACGTGCAGTGTCAGATTTGGTCATTTAACACGTTTTAACATGATTTTTAACATAATCTTTGTTACTTGATTGAATGTACTTGATTTGTTTAACTGTCTTTCATTTCATTCTAAATTCTAAAAGTGATCCAATTCTGTTTCCTTGGAGTCAGGTTCCAATTTCAACTCCAACTCTCAGAAGACACTAAAGAGACGCACAAAACACACACACACACACCTGGTCGCCATCGTGGGGTTGGTAGAGGAAGCGAAGCGGTAGACAGAAGGTGCCGTGGTGGTCTTGTAGGAGCGTGTCTCTGTCCAGGCTCTGGTTCAGGCCGGCCACAGCCCCCTGGAGCAGCTGCAGCTTGGTGCTCAGGTTCTGCTGGGACCGCGCCCGGCCCGACAGGTAGGCCCGCATCACCCGACCCAGGCACAGGTGGTACCCCGCATCTGCACACTGAGGGGAGACAATGACATCAGGAGAGACTTCAGATGATCTCTGTCCAAAGCATGGCTCTGGAGCGCACGGATCAAGTGTATCACAAACTTCTATTAGGCTAAAGGAGTGACATTTTGACACCAAGTGCATCTTCATCAGAGTCAACTGACATCTGAGAGGCCACCACCAACATGGGGTTCTTCATAACAGATATAGTTTGGCTCATTCCAGTTCTTTGGGGATGGCTGGTGGAGTTGGATTAGGCTGTGTCCATCTCTTCTGCAAATGTGACATCTGACACCACTGGTCTGATTCCGATTCGATCTGTCGGGACGATACATCTTTGCATCGTTTCAGCGCTTGCCAACATTGCACTAATTGGCCTGATGGGGGCGCTATGATTAAAAAGGTCAAACTTTCAGAGCCCATAACTGCTGCACTTGTCGTCCAATTTTGACGGAACGGTGCAGTTTTGTTCTGTGCTCCAACGATTAAAAGACAACAACACACTAATTAGTGGTAACTTTTTTCTTTTGGATCAAACTTGTAGGGAAGCCACATATTGGTACTTTGGTATCTGTCAAACTCAGACATGCTATATCAGACACCACTGATCTGATTTTGACAAAACTTGGGAGCGAGGATACATGTGAGCACTATCTTCTGGTGCTTAACACTTAACACATTGAGTGCCAAGGACGTCTGTGCACGTCCTAAAAAAAAGTAACGAGGAGTGCCAAGGACGTCTGTGGACGTCCTAAAATCATAATTCATATTATTCCATAATTCTGCTGTTTAAGGTCGTACCCAGCCAGTGAGCATGAATCCCTTCAAGGGATCACACGGCGCCACCTTAAACATCGTCACGGAAGCTGCGCCACCCACCTCAGATCCTTTACTTTGTACAGGAGAAAGCAGGGAAAGACGTGATCAAAGAGGAAACCGATGCATGCTTCAGCCAGAGCCGTATATATTGCTCTGTCTGCAGCGGAGAGTGGGCTCGGCTGCATCCGCGCTCACAACTGAGCTCTTATGCTTCTATCTATCTCCACACGATTTCCTGCCAGAAAGCCAGCATCCGAAGCCGAACGGCCAAGCCTTTTCGTTCAGTCGCGTTTTCTTGATCATTTCCTTGATGCGCGCTGGGATCCGTCCGGGGCAAAAACGGAGTCGAGAAAACAAACTCTGTGCGTGTGGGAGGAGCCCGCAGCTCAGAGGTGGAGAGGGGGGGGGGGGGGGAGAGGGGGGGGGGGGGGGGCACGCAGGCTGCACAGAAACCACACCACGCCACCACATCAGAAAACACCAGCCAGAGTCAGTGAATGTGCTCGAAATTAGAGTGCAAAAGGTATTCATAAAAGTGACTATATCTTGGAAAGTAAAAAAAAAACGACAGAAAACCCTTGAAAGTGCACTTGTTTCAGAGGCTGTCATTTCATAATGGAACTGTCTAGAAACAAAATTTCTTCTTTGGAAGAAGCAGGAGTGTTCAATGTTTCATTAAAGTCCAGCCCCGTCAATATAGCCATAATAGAAAAAATTCTATAGCTGTTTTCAACTGAATGGAAGTGAATCTGGCACAGGCTGCAGACAATTTTAATGAAGCGCTGTGGCACTCAATGTGTTAAGCCCAATTTATGCTTTGTCTGCCGACACTTTTGAAACGGTCGCCGACAGAAATGAGGACTTGACTCGACACTTTCAAGTGTCGGCGAGCAGTGTCTGCTACCTAGTGAAGTCTTGTGTCGCTGACTACGTCATAGCATCGCATAGCACGCGCTTGACTTCCTTGTTTTGGTTTTTGCTCGATTGAAATGAACGAACGTGTCCCCGCTATTTTTATCAGCCTGTCCTTGATGTATGACTTCATGAAAATCACAAAGAACATCGTGACCAATTTCCCAGAGAGGATGTGAGTTGTGTGGTTACGTGTCGTTTATATGCGGCTGCAGCCAAGTACGTTACATCTTGCCTCCGTGGTGGTTTCACTGTGCATTCCATTCCCTCTCTTGCCTTGGCTGTCTGCACTAATCAGTGTTATGCATAAATTAAGCTTTACACTGACGGGGATGGGGGATGCTGTAATAAAAAATTCGGAAGTCAGAATTTCCAACTTTGAAAGGTCATAAGTATAATAGTATAATAAAACATTTTTTTTTTATTAAACTTGAAGGGATGGTAAATGTTGTTGGCTCATGGGGGGTCTGCATCATTCGTGGGGTACAACACGTTATAGTATTTTTAACGGTTTGTCCGGTGGGAAAATCGAGAGGGACGCAGTTAAAGGCAGACACAGGAGAGAAAGGCTCCGGCAGTTAGTGCATCCCAGCCACAGGCCACTTGTATCACCACACACGTGGCTCCAGAAGTGAAGGAACAGAACCACTTGATCTGTCTCTCTGGGCACCAGGCCAGTGTTTGTTTATCTAGCGGGGACATGATGAGGGTGTGCGATCCGACATGCACTCACGTCTATCAGCGTGGAGATGTCCTGGAGGTAGTACTTGTTCATGGAGGCGTTGGCTGCAGCCAGGTTTAGGAGATACTCGTTTCGGGCCTTGCTGCACTTCAGGGTGATGTCGTTGACCTTAGCCTGTCTCTGTGGTTGAACACAAACAAGGATCAGACAGGAGGTAAAACAGAGACGCGCGCGTGCAACGTAAACACTTACGTAGGAGAAAAGCATTTTGTGGAGAGACGAGGCTATTTACTTTTTCTATCAACATCTCCCGTTTCTTGGCAGCGCTCTGCTTCTGCTTTTCCTCCAGTTTCTCAGCCTCTTTCAGCTTCCCGTCAGCACTCACATAATCTGTGTGATACTGGTAGTACGTCCTCCATGCCTGCGGGGGCGCACACGAGCACACACACACACGCACATTTTAACACCTTTATTTGTGTTAACATTTAGACAAAAACATCATTGGAACACAAACAATAAATAGATGCACAAACAATTGGAAATCTCATGACGACAAATGTATCTAGATAGTCTGAATCTATGGATAAAGGAAACAGCACCACCTCCAAATGTGGCGACTGCCAATTATTGCAGAAATGGAGCAGAATTTGGCCAGAGCCTTGGCTCTTCTTGGTCTGGGCAGTCCTGCCCTCTGCAGGCCACTTATGACCAGCCTGTGGACATTACCAAGGCTTCCAAATATGAATACAAGCTATTTACAATTGGACCCAAGCTGTATCATAACATCCTTGAGCAGTTTGCTATTTTAAAACCTTGGTGATAAAAGCTTCTTCCAGACTGGAATCAAAAGAACACCCCACTTCCAAAATGGTGGCGTCTCCACTGTCCTCATCGACAACGACAACATCAGGTGTATTAGCTGTCACATTTGAGAAGAGGTCATATTCAGTATTACACAGTTTGAACATGGCAGTTGAAACACGGCGGGAGTGTTTATAGATTTCAACAGAGGATGGAACATATGACCTTATGTCTTTGACTAGCAGGTCAACAACAACAACACACACACACACACACACACACACACACACACAAACAACGACAACAACAACATTACTCTCCTTTATTTGCTTAGAAAGTAGGAAAATGTTTTGGGTAATTTATTTCCCACTTACGGTCTGGAGCTCTGTGGTGACCTTCAGCAGTCCATCTTGTAACTGCGTACAGATGTCCTTACTCTGGAGACACGCAGCAGAGACAAAACACCACAGAGTGAGATAGTGAAGCAGGGAAGTGGAGCAGAGAAACACCTTCAAAGACATCAGGTTAAGAAGAGCCGAGAGACAAAAGCGGTCCCCCGACTGGACAAAGACTGTCATAATATTTGTGGCTCAGGGCGGGGTCACAGGGGGTCACACAGTGCTTGTTGTGGGTGGGTAGTACCTTCCTGGCCAGGCGCTGTGTGTACTCCAGGCAGTGTGTGAGGGGCTGGATGAGGACGTTACTGCAGCTCTCGCTCAGCACGTTGTGGTCCCGACTCTCCTGCCGGGTCTGGGTCAGCAGAGTGAGCCACACCTGGGCCACCGAGTGACTGCTGGGCTCCTTCCTGAGGCAGAGGAAGAGGAAGAGAGGAGAGAGGGGGGTTGAGGTCCAGTCACTTTACAAAAGGATGCTTAATAGCAGCATCCCCAATCAGCCGCTCTGTGATTTTAGTAGTAATTGGACTGCATTTGTATAGCGCTTTTCTAGTCAACCGACCAATCAAAGCGCTTTACAGCACATTGCCTACAATCACCCATTCACGCACCGATGGCAGGAGGCCACCACGCAGGACAACACGGGAACAATTTGAAGGACACGTCGACATGCGGACTGGAGGAGCCGGGGATCGAACCAGCGACCTACCTCATCATTCCAAATATCTATCAGCAGTTACCCACGGCCAGTGAGTCCAGGTCTCAGGTAAGGAGGACTCGACTCCGACTCAACCTCTTCTTCCATGACTTGGGACTCGAGACTCGACTTGGGATTGGAGATAGAGTGACTTGACTACAACACTGCCCATGGGCAAAATGCCCCATATCAAAAGGTACGATGCCGTAACCTGCCCCACCTCTTGGTCCTGGAAGTGAAGCGCTCGGCCAGTTTGTCCAGGGAGCGGGCGTACTCGCCCTCGATCTCGCCCCGTCGCCGCAGGTAGTCGGCCAGGTCCTGCAGCTGCTGGCTCTTCTGCTCCAGCTGCAGGTCCAGCACCTTCAGCTGGTCTATCAGCTGGAGGCGCACCTCTGAAAGAGAGAGAGAGGAGACGATCAGCTGGAGGTGCACCTCTGAAAGAGAGAGAGAGGAGACGATCAGCTGGAGGCGCACCTCTGAAAGAGAGAGAGAGGAGACGATCAGCTGGAGGTGCACCTCTGAAAGAGAGAGAGAGGAGACGATCAGCTGGAGGTGCACCTCTGAAAGAGAGAGAGAGAGAGGAGACGATCAGCTGGAGGCGCACCTCTGAAAGAGAGAGAGAGAGAGGAGATGATCAGCTGGAGGCGCACCTCTGAAAGAGAGAGAGAGGAGAAGATCAGCTGGAGGTGCACCTCTGAAAGAGAGAGAGAGAGAGGAGAAGATCAGCTGGAGGTGCACCTCTGAAAGAGAGAGAGAGAGAGAGGAGACAATCAGCTGGAGGTGCACCTCTGAAAGAGAGAGAGAGAGGAGAAGATCAGCTGGAGGTGCACCTCTGAAAGAGAGAGAGGAGACGATCAGCTGGAGGTGCACCTCTGAAAGAGAGAGAGAGGAGACGATCAGCTGGAGGTGCACCTCTGAAAGAGAGAGAGAGGAGACGATCAGCTGGAGGTGCACCTCTGAGAGAGGAGGAGACGATCAGCTGGAGGTGCACCTCTGAAGGAGAGAGAGAGAGAGAGGAGACGATCAGCTGGAGGTGCACCTCTGAAAGAGAGAGAGAGAGAGAGGAGATGATCAGCTGGAGGTGCACCTCTGAAAGAGAGAGAGAGAGGAGGAGACGATCAGCTGGAGGTGCACCTCTGAAAGAGAGAGAGAGGAGACGATCAGCTGGAGGTGCACCTCTGAAAGAGAGAGGAGGAGGAGACGATCAGCTGGAGGCGCACCTCTGAAAGAGAGGAGGAGGAGACGAAAGGATGACACCAGGGCAAAGCGAGAGTAGTAGAAAGTGTGACTGCTTCTGGAAGACGCAGCAGAGTGAAACTGATTTTTTAGGTTAACAGTTCTCGTTTTCTTCTTCCAAACACATGCAACGATCAGAACTAAAGAGAGGCGTGAGAAAGAGGTTTGTAACGATGGCAGAGCTAAAAACAGTCCAACTCCTTTACCTTTGATTTGTGTGTCATAGTCCACGGCACCGACCTTCTCCTTCCTGAGCTTCACGTGGGACGTCATCGTCGCTCCGACTGGATGGAATTCTGTCAAAACAAGGAAGTGACAGGATGTCCATGTCGTTGGAGGTGAACAGCTGTCTCGTGTCTCACTTTCCCTCGCCTCAACAGTATCACAGTGTGTTTGACCGTCTGTGTGCGCAGGCTATTTTTGACCTTGCTTCCTGACAAAGTCTGGTCGAAAATCAAAAGGCCTCTCTACGTCCCAACTGCAGCTCATAGCTTGACACCCTTTGGCCTATAGCCCCCCCCCCCCCTTGGACCCCTAGAAACTACGCCGGTTGCCCCCCCCACCCCCCCGCCCCGCCACAGAAAGAGTGAATACAACATGCTCGTCTTACTGTAACACATCTCTTGACAGTCTTCCTCTGCTCTGCTCTGTTGACTGGAAGACAACTAGCCAGTTGGCATGTGTGCTGTCTGTCTGCTGCAGCGCTCACGCTGCTGAATTTGCACGAGGTGCAAAAATAGCACCAGCAAACATTTCTGCTGCCCCAAAAATAGGGGCACCACAAGGCGCGCAACACCGAGAGGATATATGAAGATTATAAGTGTGTGTGTGTGTGTGTGTGTGTGGGGGGGGGGGTTCTCCACATTTATAGTAATCAGTCTAATCTGGTGTATAATATGGCTGAAGTTTAAGATCGAGAGACGGGGGCAAGGATATTTGACTCCGATTACACTCCAGGGTACCAGAGACATATTAGACAAATGTTTTTTTTTTGTTTTTTTTATCATTATGGATATAATAAAGACATACAATCCAAGGGAGTCAAACATGCAAAAGTGCAGACACTTATTTCCAGCATGGTCCCTGGTCTTAAAGGAACACTCCGCCCATTTTCAACCAGCTTTGTATCATTAGAACATCAGTAGTACCGTATATCAGAAAACTGTAAACGGTTTTGAAGTCTGTCATTTAATTTGACAGTTATTGAGTTAGTGATGTCACTGGTCCACACTTTAACACTCAATAACTGTCAAATTAAATGACAGACTTCAAAACCGTTTACAGTTTTCTGATATACTACTGATGTTCTAATACAAAGCTGGTTGAAAATGGGCGGAGTGTTCCTTTAAGAAAAACATGACATACATAAACAATGAATGTAAAAGAGCAATACAAATCAATCAATTAAAAGAGGATTTTTGATTTTGAGGTTATATCCTTGTAACTTCAAAATCAAAAATCCTCTTTCAAAAACATTTGTCTAATGTGTCTCTGGGACCCTTAGATCAGTTGATTTCATTTTTTTTGTTATCTCATTCTGTGACTGACAGGCAGCAAATTGCCAAAGTATCTTGTGTCAACATGACGCAGTTGACCCGTTGTTGCAGACAGATCGTATCGCCATCAGATTCTCCTTTCTTCCCGTTTGTGGTGAGAAAAAGGAGACAAAATGGACATTCAAGAGAAAACAGAAGTCTTTGTGTACACTGCAACAACTGGCTTGGCTACTTCTGTTCCTGCACGGTGCCTCTGTGCAACGGCTTGAGTCAAACACATGACCAGCTTCAACTGTTTCTGATGAGGTGAGGGATTGTCGGTTAGGAAGATACGCCTTTATTGGGAAGAGCTTATGGTTTCCAATTGAGAATGGGGAAGGTCAGGGTGTTCCCTCGGTGGATCATGTCCGATCATGACACACATTCTCTCTCTCTCTCTCTCTTTCGGTCTCCACTTCCTTTTTCGTTCCAAACCAAACATCGCCCCTCAGCATTCTGTTTGTGTGGAAGTTACCACAGACTCAGCACCATTTCCCAATAATAAAAACTTAACCTCTTGCCCTAAAACAGGCATGTCCAAAGTCCGGCCCGCGGGCCAATCGCGGCCCAGCTGACTTGATTTTAAGTGGCCCTCGGCTTGTCTCTCAGAATATACTATATGTGGCTCCTCCTCCACACAGTGTTGGTTAATCAAGCAAGTTCAATTTGCATTTTTTCCCCTTCACCTAACGATGATGACAGCACTATCATACAGTTTGTAGACAAGCACCAAGTAGGAACAACACATGCAGAACTAATGTTTTCAGATGGTAAACAAAATCTTCAGAGTACATTTGTATGTGATTTTTTATATTAGGGTTCATATAGGCCAACCTATATGAGAAGCACCTGCCCCCCCCCCCCCCCGTCACTTTCATATGATCTAATCTGGCCCCCATTCTAAACACAGTTTGGACCAACCTGCCCTAAAAAGGACTACGCTGCCATTACAACAAATCCAAAACTCTTAAAAAAAAAGAAAAAGGAGGCAGCCAGCGTCTCATTTTTCCACTCTTTGTCACCCTTTTCCATCAGGCTCTCCATTCTTTTTCTATGTAATCACCAGTGAATCACCACCACCTCAAGCATGGGAGGGTGTCTCCACCACCAGCAGCACCAGCAACACTGCATTAATGCTACTAACACTGCTAACAGTTTATTAGACTCACCGTTACACTTCTAATCCAGCACATTCAAACACAAGTTTTCACAAGTACATGCAAAGACTGAGCTAGAACACATTCACTGCCAGAGGGCAATGTCTAGAGCCAATAAAAACACAACTATAATAAAAAAAACACACACAATCGCTCTTCGTAAAGAGTTACGAAAAGCACAAAAGCATGTTTTTTATATTCCAAACATTCAACTCTTGTCTCGTCTTCATCAGATTATAGATCAAAAAAGTCAATGAAAATGAATCAGAATTGAATGAGTGAGTGTGTCCTACCTGATGGGGAGCCGTCTCGACTAGTCTCTTCTCCAGACAGAGGAAACTATAATGCCAGTTAATAGCACTGTAAGCTCTCTCAACTGCTTCACCTCCCCCTCACGTTGGACACGGATGGCTGTGGGTGGGGTGGAACTCAACATATTTCTCTGACTCTCTCTCTCTCTCACACACACACGCACGCACGCACGCACACACGCACACACACACACACACACACACACACACACACACACACACACAGGTCTCTTGCTCACCCTGATGGTGTTCTACTCACTCTCACACACATTGAGACATCACTGCTCGATTGTGCAACAGACATGAGTAGTGCATGAAGAGCTGTGAATCGAGAAGCTCTGCTCTCTCTCATGAAGCTCTGTAAAGTTCATCAGTACACCAGACAGAGCTTCTTCTCAGTGATGTCCCACACAGGGCAGAGACCAACCACATAGCAGCTGATCCCACTAATTAGTCGTCTCTCTGGTTGAAGCTGTGCTAACGATTGAAATCAGCTGCTAGCAGTGTTGGGCAAGTTACTTTCAAAATGTAATATATACTACACATTACTAGTTACTTTAATTTGAAAGTAATAAGTTACTTGTTACTTACTACACTGCTTTTGCATGACTTTCACCAAGATAACTGCAGTAGCAGAATGACATCGCTGCCCCAGAACCATCCCGAAAAACAATTTATACCGTCTGAAATCAGTGTAAACAAAATTATAATGTGATCTTTTGTTATTCTCATCTATAGTGGTTATTTGCATGTGCTTTGATTACAAAAATGTAACTCAATTTGTAACTTGTGTTACTTGACAAAGTAACTGGTACAATATTACTGAAGTCCTATTGTAATAAGTTATATTACTGAGTTACTGCTCAAAGTAATATATTACATGTAATCTATTACTTTTTGAGTTACCACAAACACTGGCTGCTAGTGATTGGTTGGCATATTTTTGAGTCACCATGGAGCATGTGTCCCTACAGCTCAGTCTGGTTAGATGGTGTCTGCCCCGAATGAACCAGGGATGCTGAAATCTGCAGCTGCATGTCCAGACAGTAAAACCAAAACTAAAAGGGAATATGAGATGAACCGATTGGAAGACTGGAAAGAAAGCCCCCCCGATATTCCACCAAAAATCCCCCAAAACCTGCCCCTATTCAATGTCAAAAAATCACATCTTGACTGACTCATGTTTGCCATTAAGCCTCGATACGCTAAGGCACCGTTTCCATCTGCCCTCCTCCATCTGCAGAGCTGTGAAAGGTGTGAAGAGTAAGTGTGAAAACATTGTGCCACAAACGGTCTCAAAGATCTGTCCGCTCCCCTCTCTGAGTCTCTGCAGTGTCGTCTCTCTGTAGCTGTCAAGTACTTCCCGCTCACTCTGGTTTCCTTCCTCTCAACAGGCAGCAAGTTGAATTCTGTTGCGCAGTCAGTCAGTCAGGCTACATTTGACTAAAATTGCTTCTGATCCGTATCAACAAAGAGCACAGCCCGATTGCAGGAAATGTCTATCTAAAATGCTTGAGCCCTAATGTGTTCACTGTGATAAACGTGAGATGGTTATGACTACTTCAGTTTAAAGTGCTGTGGGGCCAGCTGACAGAAAGCAACACCTCTTATGAGTTTGGTTTCATATTGACTAGCACGGTTCCTAGTTGATCTTACAACACTGACAAGCAATAGAATGCATCTACCTCGTCAGGGTCAGTGTTTGTCTCAGTGCGACAGGACAATTATCTGTGACTGTAAATTCAAAAGTACTGGTTGTGTGTTTATGGTGTTGGTGTACACTGTACAGTCTAGACATTTCATTAGCCAGAACAGACTACTACATAGTGGTTACCTTTAACCCATTGATACCTGATGCAGCATTTGTGTGCGTATCCCTTTAAGACCGGTCTTAAAGGGATACGCACACAAATGAGGGATATACACACCAATGCTGCATCAGGTATCAATGGGTTAAGATGTTCTCACAATGATGGACTGATCGACAGTGAACTACACTGGGGTTTGTTGACACTCAGTGAAACAAGTGCCGTACCAAAAGTATTATTTGAAACGTTTTATTTTTAGTATTTTTTGTTAAATACTTGAAGAGATCTGATTGAGACAATAATTGAAAAGCATGATTCTTTACGTTTTCAATTGCAGAAAATCTAAACAAGGAACTGGGGCCACCCTTAGTAATGGAAACAGCCGTCCAATAAAAACTTTTAAATCAGTTGTTCATTTTTAACATTCGTTTCATTTACAAAACATCCCCGTTCATGTTATTCTCCAAATCCCCTCTGTTGGTCACTACAGTGAAAAGAGAGATCTGGAGGGAGGGGTTAAAAGAAAGTAGGAAAAAAAAGTGGATATTGTGGTCAAACGGCAAAGATGCACAGATGGTCACAGTTTGTAAAGCCAAACATAGTGTCGGATGGGAGATAAAACGTGAGAGGGGTGAATTTAAAAATGGCTAAGATGGCAGTGTCATTGCGAATCGGAGGAGGAATCCTTAACGTCTGTGCTCTCCGTGGCCTCGCTGACTTCGCTCAGCTCTTTGCTCTCGCCCCCGCTGTCTCTCTCCCCCTCTCTCTCCTGGTCTCCCCCGGGTCCCCCCGACAGGCTCTGCGCAGACTGGCCCTCCTGGCCCAGCACACGTACTCCTCCTCCTGGCTTTCTCAGCTGTGGGACCTTTACAGAAACGGCAAAAACAAAACACCACAGAATCGGTCAGAATGCCACGTTCATCTCAACACAATCCGGAGGTGCTGAAGTATCCCCTGAGGCAGTGGTTCTCAAACGTTTTTGGCTCCAGTACCCTCTTTCCCTGATTTCTGAATCCATGTACCCCCTTGACACGACTACATCATTTTGCTTAGAAAACTGCAAGAGAAAACTATCGCATGTGATGCAACGAATGAATGATAACCCACCTTTTGAAGAATATATTACAAAATAAGAAATGGAGTGAAAGAGTTGCAATTAGTGCCTCCTGAGGAGATTTATTTTAACATTTCACTTATTTTCATGATTTATTCTGACATTTTTACATGTTCCCCTTTCTCCCGAGTATCCCCCGTAGTACCTCAATGTACCCCTAGTTTGGGAACCACTGCCCTGAGGGAACAACAAGGGGCCAAGAATCATGTCACTGGAACACCACCGTGTGGCGCCGCAGGGAATAAAGTCACCTCATCGGCCATGTGGGCCAGGTCTCTTTTCATGGCGTAGGCATCCTCCCCATCGGCATAGTATTTAGGCTCGACTTCACTAATCCTGTGGAAGGACAAGGGGAAATATCAACAAGCTGTAGGCGAGGCTGTGTAGATAAGACAGGCTGTTATGTCTTCTTCTTCCTGATGTTTGTCATGTATCATTCTGTTGATACATGATTGATTGATTGTTGATCAGATCGATTTAGATAGCTTTAGCTTTAGCTAGCTAGAGCTCGGCTCATAATATGAGCACACCTTTGAGTCATGCTTGTGATAAAGGGCTATATAAATAAACACACTTAAAACAAGTTTGTGTGTATAAACAGCATTCACTCAAACAAGCAGTGGCAGACAATATACAGTACCTGTGACTCGAGCGTGTGCAACAAGCAACAATATAATACAAATGTGTATTAGTTAACAACATTGACAGACATGCTATGAACTTACTGGAATTTCAGTGTGTTTGAGTACAGATGCAAGGCTGCCCGGTTGCTACAAAGAGAAGAGAAGGATTTATAAGTGCACACACACACAGTAATATGTGTGCAACGTCACGAGAGTGATTTGTAAATGGGGAACTGGCAATTTATCTGAAGATAAAAAGGAACCGTGTCAAAGATCATGACATGAAAGTGGGCGTGGCTATCTGAAAGTGGCCGTTACCTTTTCCGAACATGAAGCGAGACATATTTTGCGTTGAAATTCTCTATCATGGCCCGGCTGGCCTGGTCCATCAGCTTCTGAGCCAAACCCAGACGTCTGTGGGAGCGCTTCACCGCCTGCAAGACACCCCACATGGAGATCCCATTGCTCAACACAAACCCGGCCAAACACTTGATGACAACAGTATTGGCTGAGTTTCCCAACAAAGAAGCTTCTTAAGAGTTAAGAAGCTTCTTAAGGAGTTAAGAAGCTTCTTAAGGAGTTAAGAAGGCTCCAAAGAAGTGTTTCCCAAACGCCTTCTTAACAGAAGAGAAAAATAAAAAAAATAGAAGGCTCTTAAGAAGCATCTTAACTGGAGCGGCTCACTAGATGGCACTCTGAGCCCAACAGTGGGCCATGACTCAGTGGTTGAGAAACACTGTTGTATAATAACCTAATCATGGTCATGTTAAACTTTATTAAACATTATTTATTTCAGACATGGACTGCAGTTCAAATTGCTTTATATACACAGCATACAACAAAACAGAGAAACACTACAGAATTTAAGTGACCTTGGGTTCTGTGAAAGTTGCTATATAAATCCACAACATTATAAAAGGAATCCATTCTGATTAGAGGAATATAGCCTACGGTAAAACATTTAAAACACAAGTAACCATACATACAGGGGAGATTTTCAAGTGTTCCCTAATTTTAAACACTAAAGGGTACATGAAAGAAAGGAAAAAGGGAAAAACACAAGAGGAACAGTGGACACAAGTATCTCCTTTTGCCTGACGCGGCTGGATCTGCCAGTGTTTTGTCATTAAGAAGGTGTTAAGAATGCCCCAGACCCTTCTTACAAAACCTTCTTAACGAAAGATCATCTTAGCGCTAAGAAGCTTTTGGGAAACGCAGCCTTCTTAACGGAACATAATTGGAAGATAATTTTAGGCTAAGAAGCAATCGGGAAACACGTTGGCTTCGTTGGCTTCTTATGGGAGCCTTAAGAAGGGTCAAAGAAGCTTCTTAGCGCTAAGAAGCTTTTGGGAAACGCATGCCTTCGTAAAGAAGCAATTGGGAAACGCGTTTGCTTCTTAAGGGGGCCTTAAGAAGGGTTAAATTAGCTTCTTAGCGCAAAGAAGCTTTTGGGAAACCCAGCCATTATTGTCTCTGAGTAATACAATAGTAGGAGATGTGTGACGCGTTTCTCTGAAGAAGCAGCAGCACACACTCACCAGGGAGGTGATGTGGCCATGGGGAACGTCATCTGGGTCCTCCTCCCTGCAGAGTTGAGAGAGAATGCCTTAGAAAACATGACACTCCCAGAGGGATCTACTGACTTCAGTTCCTCATAATATGCTCTCAGAGATACTCACATCTTTGCCAACACATATCCCACTATTTTGCCATTCTCGTCCTCTGCAATGTATGAGAGCTGAAACAACGACACGGGGCAATGGTTAAATGTAGTGAGTGATGGAATCAGTACTGTAATGTTAGCAGCAAAAGTAATAAATAATATTATTGATCACCTGAGGCCAGGACAATCCGTGATAGAAATAATATTTCATCTGGTAGTTTTCTGGAAGACACAGCAGGTTACAATGCTGCATATTCATAAGGTCTTCCGGCTGTGTGTGAGGAAAAATAAATCCAAGTCATTGACTTTAGTTCAGTTGATACATACACTCCATGTCAACACTAGCTAGCGCGTAGCTTAGCTTAGCTTAGCTAGCAGCAAAGATTAGCTAACGTTAGCTGGAATTGCATGGCAGGTGGAGACGCTTGGCAACACACTTACCCGTGCGTTTCGTATATTCATTTTGTAAGATGGCTTGCTATTAGGACTGCGGAAACACTGATCAACTATACTAAGTTACAGCGATCAATTAATTCATAATATTGACAGAAACTATGAGACTTTGTGAGGCTGTCTAGCTAGCTGAGTGGCTTTGCTACTTGCTACTAGTGGGTAAGGAGAGGGGAGGAAGTAGCATCTTCTGCAAGCTAGCCACATTAACGACACCAATTTCCGGCCAGCGTTTACATTTGGACTTCAAAATAAAGGTTTTAACGCTTGGACGGAGTAAGCACCACATACGCGCGTGTTCCCGTGCGACTTTTATTGCGAAGGAAAATGTACGTCTCGGAAATCATACAGTGGAAACTGACCGCAAGCTTCACGGTGCGTGCTAGGAAAGCACATAAGCACGCGCTGGCTTGCATGCCACGCCGGAAGTAATAACTTCTAGGACACATCCAAAGTAAA
>NC_139637.1:24649245-24686745 GCF_964638095.1 Poromitra crassiceps
GAGTCAAGTTCAAGTCAAGTCCATGTAATTAATGATTAATTACATGGACTTGACTTGGGTTTCAACATGTAGAATACCCAAGCAAGTTAACTCGGAACAAATCAGAAGAGTCCAGTATCAAATTAATAACAGAACGTGAAGGACTTTTTTAATAGCATAAAAACTTGTTAAGAGCCGAATGTGTTTTTATTTCTATAATCAGTTTCAACTTCAATAAATTCAATCGTTGCATACAAATTCAGTAAAAAAAACTTACATTTAATTGTCAGGTAGGACACAGAAGACTTTAGCAACCTTTTCAAGTCATCAAAATATAAGTCCAAGTCCCAAGTCATCAGAACCCAAGTCAAGTCTGAAGTCTTTCTTCACACATCAAGTCAAGTTTCAAGCAATTCAAATTGTGTCTAGACTCTCGAGTCACATGGCAGGTGACATGTGACTCACCACCTCTGATGATCAAACGTGATTAATGAAAGCGATATGCTGCCTACTACACGTACAGTCATTTCCATAATCAGTACTAATCGTTTTGAAATTCATTGTTTAGTAACTGAACGGGCGAACCAGGCGAGGGACCACGTACTGAAGAAAGACCTGACAGGGTTTGACGGGTAAGACATGCCAGCAGCGCGCCCACGCCAGCACTGTTGCGTGAGAGAGCGGGAGGTGATTTCTCAACGGCATCTCCTGTGTTTGTTTACCACAGCGTGGTGTGTGTGGGCGGCGACGGCATGTTCAGCGAAATACTTCACGGTCTGATTGGGCGAACGCAGCAGGAGGCGGGCCTCTCTGAGAACGACCCCACTGTGACTTTGCAGCCCTGTCCGCTTCATATCGGCATCATTCCTGCAGGTGATGAAACTGTTATTAAAGGAACAGCTCACCCTAAAATCCAAAATACATATATTCCCTCTCACCTGTAGTGCTATTTATCCATCTACATTATATTGTTTTGCGTTAGTTGCCTGGGTTTTGGAGATATCGGCCGCAGAGTTTCTGCCTTCTCTCCAACACAATGGAACTGGATGGCACTCGGCTTGTGGTGCTCAAAGTGCCAAAGAAATACATTTGATAAACTCAACAGCAATGTCTCTTTCCAGAAATCATGACCCCATTACTCAAGATAATCCAAAGACCTTGTTATGAGCGGTTTCATGGAGGAACTATTTTCTTTTGACCGAACTACACCCGCTAGCTGCTAGCTAGTTCCTACATGAGACTGCAAAAGAAAATAGTTCCTACATGAAACTGCTCGCAACAAAGTCTGTGCATTATCTTGAGTAACCGGGTCATGATTTCTGGAAAGAGACATTGCTGTTGAGTTTTTCAAATGTATTTTCTTTGGTGCTTCGAGCACCACAAGCCGAGTGCCATCCAGTTCCATTGTAGTGAAGAGAAGGCAGAAACTCTGCGGCCGATATCTCCAAAACTCAGGCAAGTATCCCAAAACAATATAGATGGATAAACAGCACTACAGGTGAGAGGACAAATATGTATTTTGGATTTTAGGGTGAGCTGTCCCTTTAAGCATTCATAAACGGATATAGGTAGAGTTGAAGCTGCGTTTTAGTGACACTGATGTGATATCATTTCACGATTATTTCCACAGGTTCTACAGACTGTGTGTGTTTTGCCACAGTAGGAGTGATTGACCCTATTACGTCAGCTTTGCACATCATCATTGGTGAGAAAGGATGGCATCTTTCCATAAGACCAAAGCACTATTTGACATGATTTTTGCATGATTTTTGACACGAGTTTTGCATGATTTTTGCATGGAATATTCATGGTAGTTGGACATCTTGAAAACCTCTGAGATAATAGTCTATAACACACATTGTCCTCCCATTGTCCTGCAGGAGACTCTCAGCCTCTGGACGCCTGCTCGGTCCATCACCCCTCCGCTCCGGTGCGCTACTCCGTCTCCCTGTTGGGCTACGGCTTCTACGGGGACGTCCTGGCGGAGAGCGAGAAACACCGCTGGATGGGACCTCTCAGATACGACTACTCAGGTGCAGCATGTGGTTCAGCTCAATGAACGTTGAAAAGTAAGAGTCTGCACACTGTATCCAAAATGCTCCCAAAATGGACATCGTGATGAAGACCCACGCGGTGGAAAGGACAATGTTTTTGTGGTGCATAAAAAAAAAAAATGGTTTGCACTCATTACATTACATTATGTCATTTGGCAGACGCTTTTATCCAAAGCGACTTACAATAACACATTTTTGTCAGCAATAGAGCAATCAACTATGCAACACAGTCTATGACAACTACAACTTCTGAAGGAATAGTGGTACAAGTTTAGTTTAGGTCAGTTTAGAAGTTTAGTTTTTAGTTTTTTGTTGTTTTTTTTAAGAGAGAAAGAAGTTAGTTCAAGAAGGGCCCAGATGGAGCCTGAAAAGGTGTGTCTTTAGTCTTTTCCGAAAAATCGGCAGTGATTCGGCCGTCCACTCAAAAATAAGTTGTTTTTCCAAATCTTTTATGGGTTCAAGTCATTATGCATTTTATTATAATTTTTTATAAATGCAGAAGAAACTTTTTTTGCAAACTGAAGATATTTTTATGCATTGAACAAAACAAGAGTGAGTGTGGTGATTCCTTCGACAGACTTGTATTTTTAATCATATATATATATATATATATATATATACCGGTATATATATATATATATATATATAGGCTATATATATTTGAGCACTTTGGCTACAGTGTGCGGTGTACAGTCTTCTCAAGGTTGATCATATCTTTGCTCAGCAGCTGTAGTTAAAACTTTCGGATGTGTGTGTTCTATTGAAGTACGTTATTAGACGAAGACGATATTAGTCTCCATTCAGCTAAAAGTGCAAATTTGTGACTTTTAGTTGCGCGTAACTAATTTCAAGTTATGAAGACATATGAAACATCCGCATGGTCTTTTTTTACCAACTGATATGACAGAACCTCCTCATATGTTTTGTATATTGTGTGTGATTCTAGTTTCTTGCACATGTTCTCCCTCCAGGTGCGATGGTTTACCTGAGCAACCGAAGCTATGCAGGCGTAGTTCAGTACCTTCCAGCAGACCCCCTGCTCTCCAGCCCCAGAGACAACACACGCTGCCTGTCAGGGTAAGACACCAAATACTACGAGGAAGCAACATAGACAGGGGGTGTATACAAAACTAATAAACTAATACTAGTACTATAAACGAATAAAATACATCAGATCGGCAATATGTCATTTTGTAGGCGGCGCCGGCACATGGTCTTGCCCCTTTTAGGGGGGAAACACAAGCCTCTCACCGTTGACTTCAATGTAAAACAGCACCACCAAAAAAAATTATAGAAAAATAACAGAATTAATCTAGATTATTAATGACACGACACCACAACTCGTCTGGCCACAGAATGGACAAGATACATTCGGAAAAAAAAAAAAAAAATCATGTGACCAAGTTGGAAGAAGCCCACGGTAGCGTATAAACCTCTTTAAGTTCTGTTACATTTATTGAAAAAAAATATCTACACGTTGCTGAGAGGATGATTTTTTTTTAAACCTAGCTTGTCACGATCCTTTCAACGCGTGTAACGGGAGAAAGGTCTCCTGGCAGTTGCGTCATATCTCTATGGTTGCATCATCATCAGAGTCCCACACAGACGCGGTTGATATGCATTGTTTGCGAACACTGTAACCGCTACCACCTGGCACAGGGACTCAGGTGTTGGGTTTACCTTAAGGAGGGCAGGAACCATGGAAACACGGGGGGGAACTCGATCGAGAAGAAAGACGATGCCAGGGGCCTCCTGGACCTCTACCTCGCCCTTTGTCTGGGTCAACTACCTCCTCCGGCTGTCAGCGGCTGGGCTATGATGCACACATGACCTGATGCCAAGGTCAAGTGGCTTGTTATAGAACGTTAAGGTGACCATATTTCTGAAATGAAAATCGGGGACTTTTCCAGTTTAGGCAGTCAATATACAGTAGGCCTATCATTAAAATATCCAATATAATTATATGAAATAAAAAAAGTGACAATTCCGGTTTTATGTATTTTGTGACCATGAAACTGTTGTAGCTACTGTAATCAACTATGGTGCAAGCCGA
Source organism: Poromitra crassiceps (assembly GCF_964638095.1). Classification (NCBI taxonomy): domain Eukaryota; kingdom Metazoa; phylum Chordata; class Actinopteri; order Beryciformes; family Melamphaidae; genus Poromitra; species Poromitra crassiceps. The sequence goes on from NC_139637.1 coordinate 24,653,332, forward strand.
CTGATACCAAGACCTTGAGGAGCATTAGAATAATTCATGCTGTGATTTGCTACGAAAAACTTTAGACATTTGGAGATTTCTGTAAGATTAGATTTTCTTGGTGATTGAGTGGCGAGCACTTCTGTTCTGGAAATTGCTCAGAAACCCCCTTATTGTCAATATACCTTGGAAGACCATACAGCCCCTGAATGGCCTATAGGTCTCTAGTTTGTGGTTGTAAAGTTGTATGATATACAAGCATCTTCACTAAAAGACAGTAATGTCGGCTGTCGATGAGCAGTAGAAAATCGGGGACATTTTCGGGGACAGCTCCAGCCGGAGACAGGTGACCAAAAACGGGGACTGTCCCTGAAAATCGGGGGCGTCCGGTCACATTATATAACGTCCAAGTAGAGTGAAACATCCTTGTGTTGCATGTGTGTGTGTGTTTAGGTGCAGTGTGTGCTCCAGAAGCACAGAACGACTTTTCCCCCACTCTGCAGACTCCGGCTCGCTGTCCAGCTCCCACTTCAGCCAGTTCAGTCGTGACTCAGAAGGTAAGTGGACTGTGACATGCACATTTTGTGAGTCGGATCAGAACCCTACCCCTGAACCCACCCACGCCCCCTAGTACCCACCTCTTGAACCCCGACTCTCACTATGACATGCCTATCCCGTAACCTTGCAAGCAAGCTGGATTCTCTCGCGAGATCTAAAATCCCACGAGAACAAACAATACCGCCCCCCCATCTGGCAATGTCAGGTTACCTATCCCTAGGTAGGGCCCCTTTTCCTTAGCCCCGCCCACTTTCATGACCACGTCCCCTCCCACATACATCTAGCCATTCCCCCATCCACCCCTCGAGCCGCGACTCCCTACGCTCCTCCTATCCCTAGCTACAGTACAGCCCCTTTTCCCTATAGCCTCCTTTCTGACCACGCCCCCACTCACATCCTCCTAGCCACTAGCCACGCCCTCTACCCTCTACGCTCCTCCTATCCCTAGCTACAGTACAGCCCCTTTTCCCTATAGCCTCCTTTCTGACCACGCCCCCACTCACATCCTCCTAGCCACTAGCCACGCCCTCTACCCTCTACGCTCCTCCTATCCCTAGCTACAGTACAGCCCCTTTTCCCTATAGCCTCCTTTCTGACCACGCCCCCACTCACATCCTCCTAGCCACTAGCCACGCCCTCTACCCTCTACGACCTTCCTATCCCTAGCTACGACCCCTTTTTCTTATGCATCATCCTCTCTCTCCCCTTCTCTCCAGGTGAGTGGGTGAGTGTGGAGGGCAGGTTCAGGTGTGTGTCCCTCACCTGTATGTCCAGCTCGTGTCCCAAAAGTCCTCTGGGCCTTTCTCCCTCTGCTCACCTGGCTGACGGGACGGGGGACCTCATCCTGGTATGGGACACCCACCCCCTAGGCTTCCTCAAGTTCCTCCACAGGCACACCAGCACACAGGACCAGGTGAGGTGCGGGGGGGACTTTTCTTATCAAAAGAGGGCTCGAAAGTATCGATAATGTTGCGTGACTCACCCTCATCCCTTCCACATTATCGTAGTTTGACCTGCCCTTTGTGGAGGTCCACCGCGTCAAGGCCGTGCGTTTCTCCCTCCCGGCCGGCGAAGAGGAGGAGGAAGGGGACGAGGAGAAAGGAGGTGTAGATGAAGAAGAGGGAGCCTACGGGCAGGACGCCGAGACCAAGAGCGCGAGCGGATCCCAGCAGCACCTGGCAGGGCGAGGGATGACGGACGACAAGAAGGGGATGAACCCCTTCGTGTGCGGTCTGTGCTGCAGCGAGGCGCCGCCCGTCTCCGTGTGGAACTGTGATGGAGAGATTCTGCCTTTCACTGAGATCCTCTCCAGGTGAGGGATTGCTTAAAGACGACTAATGTAAAAGACGACCCCACGAAACCGCATCTTTACTTCCTTGATTTGATGCATTTTTTTATTATTTTATTTATTTATTATATTTTATTTTATTTTGATTGAAGGGGAGCAGAGGGATGGGACTGTTCAAAACTGTCATGGTTTTATTGGTTAGAAGAAATTTATATTTCCGACTTCTAGTGCAGAATTCTCACCTCAAGGACCCGCAATTTTGTACACATTAGGGCCACGGACGCCCCATTTGATGACATTTTGAATTTATTTTGTATATTTTCATTGTTAGATATACTTTTGTCCAGAATTAACAGTCTGTATTGTAGAGTGATACCTATGATCAAGAGTCTTTCTTCTACATTCTTTTCCTGTAAATGAAATAATTTATAATAATGAAATAATGATAATGAAATCAAGTTGAACAATTCATACATTTTCTGGGGCTCCCTGGTGGATCCCCGGACCCCGCGTAGAGAAACACTGCTCTACACTCATCCGCCATTTATTTTCCCATAGACATTTCGTAAAACGCTTGTAAAAATATTTTTACTTGTTCAAACCAAACAGTTCAGATATATTTAGAAACAGGAGATCTCGCGTAACATTACATGTCAGACCAAAACGTGAAAAAAAAAGCGGATTTAAAGAAAATATTTTTTCAATGTAGTTTTTTGAAGTTTTGGTCTGAGTGAAATGTTCTATGGTCTCTCCCCATTCTAAATATAGCTGAATCATTTGGCTTGACCAAGTAAAACTATTTTTATAAGCATTTTACTAAATGTCTATGGGGAAAATAAAATGCGGATAAAATTCTCTGGTACAGTGCTGAAGCAGGAAGTAGGCGCTCACTTTGCCTCTCTATTGGCACCCAGGAAAAGACCAACACACATGCATGCACATGTGACAAAGGTCATATATTTCAAAGCCTGTGTTCTCAGCAGTGTTCACTATGTCTATACCCCTCCCCTCCCCTCCCCTCCCCTCCCCTCCCTCAGGGTCCATGGTCAGGTGGTGCGTCTGTACGCCCGGGGGATGGAGGACGGAGCTGCTCTCCAGAGCTGCAGAGACGGAAAGTGTGACCGGAGTTGCGTCCTACCCAACTAATGGAGAATACCAAACATAAGCTCAGGCTACTTAAGAGAAAACTGATGAGGGGAGTGGGAGTTAAGGGAAAGCAAATGCATGAATGTGTCAACACAGGAACCAAACGATAAGGATATACTGCAGTCTGCCTTGACCAAAGAGTTCCTCATATTTCAGGCACTTTTATAGCTTTTAGCATTCATGTAAAACAGGACTATTTATTCTTCAATGTGTGTTTGATATTTGATATTTGCTCCAAGACATTTTGGATGAACCCCCCCTTCCCCGCCCCCACTTGTTAAATAACCATTTACTTATATTTTCCTTACACATAATTTAAGCAAAATAGTTGCTTTCTAACTTGTATGCGTTGTCTTTGCTTCTATAAATTTAACTTGAACGTAAGTCAATTAAAACATGGCATATACTGAACCATAATTATATACATGTTCCTTTTTAGTCAATCAAAACATGGCATATACTGAACCATAATTATATACATACACATGTATATACAGGTACATGTATTTCTTTTTACCTTTTTCAATATTGTATTTTCTTTTGATGTACATCTGTTACTTCAGTGCTCAGTCAGTGTACTTTGCATAACATCTTGAAAAAATAACGTAAAAAAGAAAAAAACATGGCATATGCCAACAGAGACTAAAAAGCTGTTAAAAGCATATTTTTTTTACAATAAAAAAATACAGACTCCGATTTATTGTTGTGATTGTCATGTTGTTGTCATAGCAACAACATGCCTTCTTAAAAGGTTCTCAAATATCTGGGAGCCGTTTTTGGTCTACTTTGACGAGGTTAAGAATGATAAGGGACTGAGGTTGGGGGTGATGGATGGCTCGCCCGGCTGGTATCCCATGATGGACCCCTTAGGCGGGATCCCAGGTACACGATATCTCTTATGCGGCACCATGTTGTATTGTTGACTGTCAATGATGTATGTATGTTTTTTTCCTTTCTTTTCCTGTGTCTGAGCCTGTTTGTCTTGTTCGTATATTGTTCTATAAAAACATTGAAAATAAAATATATATTAAAAAACAACATGCCTTCTAACATAAGCGACCTTGCAGTGGGAACAAGTTTTTCTGGTGTGACTTAAGTTTTATTATCTTATGCAGTCGCAGCTATTATCCAAGCCGCATACCACACCACACCAGGTAACCCATGTATTACACCAAGGGAAATGTCATGACATGGCTATTATTAACATTGTGCACAAATAACAGAAAATAATGTTAAAAACGAAATAAATTGCAACACGTTTGACCCGTTGTACCTCCCTTGGTCCTCTGAGGTCTGGCAGGTTGACTGAGTATTCTTGTTATTTGTGTATTTGTGTGTGTGTGTGTGTATGTATGTACAGTATGTGTGTGTGGTGTGTGTGTGTGTGTGTGTGTGTGTGTGTGTGTGTGTGTGGTTGGAAGGCGTCCAGCTAGGCCCTGTACCTGGTAGAGACAGACACACAGGTAATAGGAAACGACATCAGTCAGCACAGCAGCAGGCAGTTGAACAGGAAGTGCAGGGTGACGAGCTGGTATGCCCCCAGGCGAGGTGACAAGCAAAATGCGGTCATAGTGCAAAATCCTATTCATGCATTGTGAGGGATTACCTATTAGTGTGCCAAGCTGCTTTTGTTAAATCCAACGTGACTCCCTTAAAGACTAACTGGTATGAACAGCCACCTAAAAGTGCTTAAATACTCAAAAAATATCGGACAAAAATAATGTATGTAGACTAGAGCGCACCATATCAGTGAATTGTTAATTTATTTAGACATTTCAAATGTACAGATGAACAATTTTATATAAATCAATCCGCGTAAATTATTTTTTACTTCCACATTCATTCTTCACATTTTTTATTAGGGGAAAAAAAAATAAGAAGACAAAAAACAAACAGTGGTCTTTTTGTCTCCCCATGCACCGGAAATCAAACCGTGGTACAGCAGTGAAGCATTGCGGTGAACTTTATTCAGTGTAAACATGCCCACTCCAGTGTGTATATGTGCACAACATGCCCACTCCAGTGTGTATATGTGCACAACATGCCCACTCCAGTGTGTATATGTGCACAACATGCCCACTCAAGTGTGTATTATGTGCACAACATGGTGTATATGTGCACAACATGCCCACTCCAGTGGGTATATGTGCACAACATGCCCACTCAAGTGTGTATTATGTGCACAACATGGTGTATATGTGCACAACATGCCCACTCCAGTGTGTATATGTGCACAACATGCCCACTCAAGTGTGTATTATGTGCACAACATGGTGTATATGTGCACAACATGCCCACTCCAGTGTGTATATGTGCACAACATGCCCACTCAAGTGTGTATTATGTGCACAACATGGTGTATATGTGCACAACATGCCCACTCAAGTGTGTATTATGTGCACAACTTGCCCACTCCAGTGTGTTAGTATATGTGCACATCACATGTGGGGCTTCACCCACTTGTACGTTCCCTCATAGCGGAATCCAGCCCTCTTCACAAGCTCGTCTGCTTCGTTTGGACCACGACTGACAGCAGCAGAACAGGAAGAGAACAGGAGGAAACACTGTTAGGCAATAGAGAGCCAAAGTGGAACGTCACTTCCTGCTTCAGCACTGTGACCAGAGATTTTCATCCGCCATTTATTTTCCCATAGACATTTCGTAAAATGCTTATAAAAATATCTTTACTTGGTCAAACCAAACGGTTCAGATATATTTAGAAACAGGAGAGATCGCATAACATTTCACTCGGACCAAAACGTAAAAAAAAAAAGCGGGTTTAAAGAAAATATTTTTTCGATGTTTTTTCAAGTTTTGGTTCGAGTGAAATGTTCTATGGTCTCTCCCGATTCCATAAGCATTTTACGAAATGTCTATGGGAAAATAAATGGCAGAAGAAAATCTCTGGTGCAGTGCTGAAGCAGGAAGTGACGTTCACTTTGCCTCTCTATAGGGACAATTTGATAAGCATCATGTATTCATTCTCTATCAACTCCTTTATTGTGTCTCAAAGGACCACATAACCAATTACCTTCCATATGTGTAGGGGATAGGACAAGTCTTCTCCCCCTCTATGTGGTGCAGGAGCGGGGTGAGGATCCTCCAGGCCTCCCGCAACTCATCACTGGGAGGAGAAGAAACTCCGGTGAAAAGATGGCAATATGACAAAATGCATTGTGAACGAAGGATTATAGTGAAGGATAACACACCAACCTGCGGACAAAGTGCATCTGACTCCCACAGAAGACGTCCAGTATGAGCCTCTCATACGCGTCTGGGAGCTTCACGTTCTGGGGGATGAGAAGACATCAGCCACGCTGTTAATTCAGTCCTGCCACTTTTCTGTGCGATTGTTGCGATAAAAATTGTTCGATTTTGCAGCGGCTTCCCAAAGATTGCAAAATGCAATTTGCGAAGTTTTATGTGATTTCTTTGCTGTAAAATTGCAGGAACTGGCAAAAATTTCAAGTTGAGGGGGAAAAAAATTCGATTTTTCTTAAAGGGATAGTTCTGTTTGTTTGAAGTTGGGTCCTATGAGGTACTCTCATACAGTCAGTGTACTGGGTAAAGCACTCTGGACGCATCGTGCACCGAGATAGGAGAACTGCACTCCAGCTGCAACAGGCACAGAGAGCTGTCTGCTGAGTGTGAAGGGGGCCATGAGCAAAAACGTAAAAAACAACAGAAAGAATACATAAAGTGCTTCCATACTGCTCACCTGGCATAATGCAAGTCTCCACAAGCCCTGAGATGCTAAGTTGACTTGAAAATATGTAGTTTACACCCGTTTTCAGCTAAAATCGTCACTATAGCAAGGTTGTACCCTAGTTGTTGTAATTTCAGCTGCTAGCTCCAGTGACGATTTCAGCTAAAAACAGGGTGTACATGACATCTTTTCAAGTCAACTTGGCATCTCAGGGCTTGTGGAGACTTGGATTATGCCAGGTGAGCAGTATGGAAGCATTTAATGTATTTTTTTACGTTTTTGCTCATGGCCCCATTCACACTCAGCAGACAGCTCTCTGTGCCTGTTGCAGCTGGAGTGCAGTTCTCCTTTCGCTGTGCACGATGTGTCCAGAGTGCTTTACCCAGTGCACTGACTGTATGAGAGTACCTCATAGGACCCAACTTCAAACAAACAGAACTATCCCTTTAACTGCTACCTAATGGAAACTTTTCTCAAACATTGCAATGCAATTTGTGAACTTAGTTTTGTTCCTTTTTACGGTAAAATTGCAGGAACTGGAAAAAACTGCAAGTTGAGGAACCTGTGAAGTTTGGTTCTTCTTTTGCAAATTGTGCAAGTGGAACCTGTTTTCCTGTTTTCGCTGAGAAACCCATCTTTTATCCAAAGCGATTAGTGAACAAACTGCTCCACCTCCTGAGCTACAGCCGCCCATATAAATATGATCTTAAGACCGAATCCAAGACCTAAATGACTTGTTAAGATGGACATTCTCTCCAGGTGTGGTGGTGAGTCTGCCCTACCTTGTATCTGCTCCTGTAGGTGAGGTCCAGCTCCGTCTCCTCCGGGCTGAAGTAAGCCCCCGGCCTTTTGGTCATCATCTTCAGGTAGATGGCCTCGTCCGGCTGCACGCGCACCACCAGCTCGTTCCTCTGGCAGCGCTCGCCGAAGATGTCCCCCGGCACGTCGGTGAACTGCAGACGCACCTCGGCCTTGCGCTCGTTCAGAGCCTTGCCACAGCGCAGGATGAAAGGCACTCCTGATTATAGTGGAGATGGCAGGATGACAAACATGGAAAGAAGCATGAGAGAAAGAAGAAAAACATACAAAGTACAGCATACAGACGGGAAAAGTTAGAATATTATAATAATATATAATATATAATAATAATATATAATATCACGAAAGAGAAAAGAAAGATAAAAAAAAAAGACATTTTGCCTCACCATCCCACCTCTCGTTCCGGACATAGAGCACTGCGGTGGCGAACGTTGGGGTGCAGGAGCCTTGGGGTACGGTGGGGTCGTCTAGGTAACCTATCTTGGAGTGCCCCTCGCCCTCCGGATCCCCCACATACTGACCGAGCACCACGTCAGACATGGGAACAGGAGCGATACACTTCAACACCTTCACCTACAGCGCATAGCAAAACACAACAGGACAACAATGGCATGGGTGCTCTACCAAAAAATGCTCTTGCCCTTTAGTCTAGAGTAGACCAGGCATTCCCAACCTGTGGGCCGGCGCCCACTGGTGGGCCGCAAAGGTATTGCAAGTGGGCTGCCAAATCATTTGCAAAACATTGCCATTTTTGTGATTTTTTCTTTTTTTTATTATTATGCATGAGAATGCATCTTTCCATTGTTTAATGATACCATTATTTAATTTGTAATCAAGTATTTGTTAATTAGCCTATTGCAGACAGCCCCTCACTTTTAGTTTCAGATTTTTGTGTGGTGCTGTTGGACAGCTCCTTTTGTCGTTATTAAAATAGAAAGTGCTTTGAGAATGCATTATTTAACCTCCGTACTGTTTACGGTCATAATGTGGGCCACAAACATTTTTGAGATGTTCAAGTGGACAATGAGTCGGGAAAAATTGGGAACCGCTGGTCTAGACATGAAATATGCAAAAAATGGCCTAGTGTTTTCTACTGTCCTGTCATCCGTCTTACCTTCTCGTCCCTCACGTCATCTGAGCTGGTGGAAGCAGGTTTCTCCATGGCAACCAAACAGAGCATCTGGAGGAGATGGTTCTGCATGACATCACTGCATTTAGCGAGAAAGAAAGCAAATCAAAGCAAGTAAACATGACTACTTTAAACAAGATCATTTCATCCATCGATTCCTCATTGAGCCGGCTTAACGGAGCGCTCTCTCACCGAATGATGCCAAAGTCATCAAAGTAGCCTCCGCGCCCCTGAGTCCCGAAAGGCTCCTTGAAGGTGAGGACCACACAGGCCACGCTGTTCCTGTTCCATATAGGACCAAAGATGCGATTTCCAAACCTGTCAGGGAGAGAGAACACACAACCAACAACATCAAACCATTCAATGCCAGCAACATGTAGAAAGCAGGAGCAGAATGAGGAGGGGGGGTACTCTTCCTTCCTTGGAGATTTGATCTATGACATAACTTTGGGGTCTACACCGGTGATACAGCGCTCGTCGCGGTCAGGTGAAAACCCCATATTTCAAAAAATCTCCAAACTTTTCAGGAATCAAACAGCCTTGTTTTAGCTTATTTTGACTGAATCCCGTTCATTTTCTTTTGGGTTTCACAAGGTCAAGAGGTTGGATAAGCTTCTAAATTCAAGAGGTTGGATAATCTTCTAAGTTCAAGAGGTTGGATAATCTTCTAAACCATCTTAAAGAGCTTAATCCTTCAATTGAAGTAAAAAAAAACATGAAAATCACCAACATTGGAGTTACATGGTTTTCACACGACAACAGCAGCAATATTCATATATGGAGCTAGTTACTTGTGAGACTAAAACGAATCCCGTACCTGAGCACCATGAGGTTCTGGACCATCTCCTTGCCCAGGTAGTGGTCTATGCGGTAGATCTGGTCCTCTGTGAACAGGGAGGACAGGTGGGCGGACAGCTCCTGTGAGCTCTGCAGGTCGCGGCCAAACGGCTTCTCGACAATCACTCTGTTCCAGCCTCTGTTATAAAAACCACATGGCTGATTGGAATCACAATCAAACAGCAAATACAGTAAGTCTTATGTTTGTATAGAGAGCCAAAGTGAACGTCACTTCCTGCTTCAGCACTGTACCAGAGATTTTCATCCACCATTTATTCCGCCATAGACATTTCGTAAAATGCTTATAGAAATAGTTTTACTTGGTCAAACCAAACGGTTCAGATATATTTAGAATCGGGAGAGACCATAGAACATTTCACTCGGACCAAAACTTTAAAAAAATATTTTCTTTAAACCCGCATTTCTTTACCTTTGAAATGTTATGCGGTCTCTCCTGTTCCTAAATATATCTGAACCGTTTGGTTTGAACAAGTAAAACTATTTTTATAAGCATTTTACGAAATGTCTATGGGAAAATAAATTGCGGATGAAAATCTCTGGTACAGTGCTGAAGCAGGAAGTGACGTTTCACTTTGGCTCTCTATAAGGTGAACTTGATATTAGTCTGATGTGTGAGCGACACTGACTTGGAGGTCGTGCAATGGGCTCTGATGTTTGTGCTGACGTGGTGGTAGACGCTGGGCGGCAGAGCCAAGTAGAAGAGCCGGTTGGCGTCAGCCCCACCGGGCAGAGACGACAGGTGGGCATTGAGCTTGGAGAAGCAGCTCCCCTCGTCATACCTGCCGCTCAGGTAGGAGTTCCTACTGAAGAAGGCGGAGAAGCTCTCACCCTCCTCATCAGTAACCTGAGAGAAAGCCCCAAGAAACCCATGTAAAGACTGTATGTATGACCAAACAGTCAAACAAATATCATCATCATAATCAATTAATCCCCACTATGGGCTCTGTATCTACTCAGGAACTCTGAAGGAACATTCTTCGGTGTGCTACCTTCATATGAGGCAGACATGCTGTCTTGATGTCCTCTATGGTCAGGTTAGAGCGGGCAAAGCCCACAATGTAGGTCTCCTCTGGGAGCAGGCCATCTCTGAACAACCACCTAGAGAAGAGACGGAGGCAGGCAGTCAAAAGCACTGATGCAGAACACCGGGTTCAAAGGTCAAACCCCCTAGATATCCTGGTCAAACAAAACATGATGAAAATACAACTTTAAAGCAGTTGTGAATCACTGTGTTGTAAGAAGACGTCGGTTACTCACCATAATGTGGGGTAGATCTTCTTTGTCGCAAGATCTCCCTGGATGAATAATAAGAAAAGTCAAAAGCAGATGTGCTTAGCAACCCCTGCTGGTAATCACTGTGACATCACTGTGACATCACTGTGACTGTCACGCCACCTAGGAACAGAGTCCAAAGAGTGAGTACACTTTAAAAACGAGAGGTAACAGATGCAGGGTGAAGGGAGGCCATGTATCGACTATTGAGCATTGATTGAGTAATGTGAGATAAAACAGCACCCAGACTAACAAAGATAAAACAGCACCCAGACTCATAGGCGCCGATTTATGTTTCTGCCAGTGGGTGCCTGGCAGAAACACAAGCCACAAACAACCCCCCCCCCCTTGTGATCACTGTTCAGATCTAATTAGATCTAATTATTCAGTCGCCTTTTCTCACTCACCTCCATGTCACCTCTCCCTGCACAGCTGCCCTGAGTTTAGGCCCTCTGATTACACAATAATTTTGTGCCCAGACAGACCAAACCAGTTTAGCCTTTAGTTTAGACAGTTTATCCAACTTGTTCTCACTCCCATATATCTAATAATATATATCATCATCCTGTCCTCTTTGAACACTGCAATCTGGGCTTGCTAAACCCTGCTCATCTGCTATTAATTTATGCCTTTACCTTTGCTACTAGGACATCCAAGCAAGTTCTGACAGAGAGCAATGCCATTGGAGCATTGGACAAACACATTTGCATATTTCCCCATGCCTTGTTCCTTGTTCCTTACAAACTTTCCTTACAAACTTTTGACATGGAAGTAAACAAATTAAATAAGTGATGGGTGGAAATAATCATTAGCCTATTCTTAGAATGCAGTTTTGGAACATTCAATAAAGACATAAAAAATAGACTGGACACCCTAATTGATACAGAAATGGTATGAGAGTGGTATATACTGTATACCCCTCACACCAATATCCGTTTCAGTGTAGAATGGTTAGTTCCTTGCTCTGCTGCTCTGCTCTCCCCTAGGAGCACCGGGAGCAGGGGATTTGTCCTTCTCAATGTATATTGCAGACACACCCGCTGCGCTCTCTCGCTCAGCAGCATTCTCTCTCTCGCTCAGCAGCATTATCTCTTGCTCAGCAGCATTCTCTCTCTCGCTCCCCCCATTTCCCAGCATTCTCTCTCGCTTCCCCCCATTTCCCCATCTCCCGTGGGTGCTCGGCTCCTTCCGTGGGTGCTCGGGCCCTGGGGCACCCACGGTTTCGGCGCCCATGCCCAGACTAACAAAGATAAAACAGCATCCAGACTAACAAAGAACTTTAGGGGTGTTGAAAGGACTCTGGAACAACCTCTTTTACCAGGAACTAAATTAGTGTAGGGCTGCAACTTATTTTCATAATCGATTAATCTGTCGATTATTTTCTCGATTAATCGATTAGTTGTTTGGTCTATAAAATGTCAGAAAATGGTTTCCCCAAAGCCCACGATGACGCCCTCAAATGTCTTGTTTTGTCCACAACTCAAAAGATAATATCAGTTTACTGTCATACAGGAGTAAAGAAACCAGAAAATATTCACATTTAAAATTGCACTCAAAACGATTAAATCGATGATCAAAATAGTTGTCAATTAATTTTCTGTCGATCGACTAAATCGATGAATTGTTGCAGCTCTAGTGGTAGTAGTAGCTTATAAAAAAATAACCAGTTTGTTTTGGGCTTATGGCCAAGCACAATCTGACAGAAAGTTTAGCTGCCACCAAATCATCCCTTTCTCTCAGCACTTCACAATGGGAAAAGTCGATGCAGCACATTTCGTCCGAACATGTGCTAACATCGCCCCCCTCTCTCACCCTCGATTGTGACACTGAAACATTCCCCACGGAATAGTTTCCCTGTGAGGCCTTGTGTAAACTGTGCCGAGCCCCCCCGTCCCCCCCCCCCAGTCTTTTTGATCAATGTTTTGAAGTCTAAGAAGTGATCTCCTGAGCAGGCCAAATAAAATAAACAAGAGTTTCCATAATAAAACAAAGTTTTTACATATTGATTTTGCTGTTTTTTTTTTTAGTAAGGACTCGTTATCTGGAAATCTGGTGGTTATTACACAGTTCTAATATAAAACATAAAAATAAACCCAGGGAACATGTCAAGGTCTACATAAGAGGAGTACGTTTTTACTCACAGACGCTCCAAGGATGATGAAGATGTGTGTGTCAGTATGACTGGACGGCCCGTCTCCATACAGGTCCCTCCTGAGCTGTCCGAACACCTCGGAGCGAGTCAGAGGCTCCGTGCTCATGGTCGTCTGGTTTCAAACTCTGTCCCTAGACAAACAGTCTCTGCCTATGACCTATGACCCTATGACACACACACGGCATGTACACATTTCAACATCATTGCCTTGCAGAAAACACACAGTGTTATCTGCTGCCACCTATTGTTGCAAAGGAATAATGTCTCGTGCTGACTTACCCCTTTTCACCGTCTGTGATACTTACCAGTATTGTCTCCTGCAGTCCAGGAGATCTGGTGCTCTTCTGTCCCTGCAGTCCAGGAGGTCTGGTGCTCTTCTGTCCCTGCAGTCCAGGAGGTCTGGTGCTCTTCTGTCCCTGCAGTCCAGGAGATCTGGTGCTCTTCTGTCCCTGCAGTCCAGGAGATCTGGTGCTCTTCTGTCCCTGCAGTCCAGGAGGTCTGGTGCTCTTCTGTCCCTGCAGTCCAGGAGGTCTGGTGCATGGGACAATTCCACACAAGAAATCACACCTGCCTATTCCATCAGATCAGGTTGGGCAGCTTGGGGAGGATCCTGCCTGTTCACTCCACCTCACAGCTCCCAGGCCTTTTCACTTGGAGGAATGTTGGAGGAGTAAACCACTCCTTGGATAAACATTGTGTAGCAAAATATTAACTAGTGCCTTTGAGAAACTCTCATGGATTATTATTGTGTCAAAGGGTTTCTTATCAGTACATGACCTCCGGCGTGTCCATTATCTCAGGGTTATTAAGTGGCTGACGCACGTATACGATTTCACGCAGGCAACTGGATGTCAAGCTGGCTTAAATCTGATTTGCATGGCTGTTAATGTTTTGAATATTCTGCTGGTAGTTGGTAAACTAGCAATCCTGCATGCTCCTTTTTTCTAGGGTGGAGACTGGAGATGATGCGCCACATGTTATGGGATTTATGACATCACTGATGATGTCACTGACGATGCCATACATCAAAATAGACATGAGTGACATCACTGATGATGTCAGAATGGGTAGAGAGAGTTATGACATCACTGATGATGTCCCCATGAAAACAATTGATTTATTATGACGTCACAAAATTGTGAATAACAGACACCGCAAATCAAACAGCGGCCGCCTTGCGATGATCATGACGACTTATACAACTATTATTAACTTCTGCTGATGGTGAAAACATTTAAAACTGGCAGTTTTCTATAAATGATCATTTATCTGAGACGACAGTGTAGAGATTTATTTTTTAATAAAAAAAAAAAAATCACATCGTTCCCTTTGGCAAAACTCTTGCATTGTCGCTGCAGCACAGATTTCAACATTCATTGTCAGAGAAAAGTCACTGAAACGGTGATTTTCAAAAGCTGGAGTGCATCAAGAACCACCTCCACCTCCACCTCCACCTGTCTTTCCTGAGTTTCCATCATAAATAAGATTCTAAAATGAGTCCGGTCAGCCTGAGCTTGCTCCACACAGATGGGAATGTCTGTCTTTACATAGTCCTTCCTCCATCTTTAGCGATCCTCCCAGCTTGGCCCAAAGCCCCCCGAGCTCCAGTCAGATGAATGTGGAGCTGGCTCCCGGGCGCAGAGTCTGAGGAAGGGGACACACTGAGTGCCATTAGGTGAGCAGGGCAGACGGGGTGGTGGGGTCAGGGTCAGGTGAAGGTCCAGTGCTGGTTGAGGTCAGCAGCGTTGCAGTGCTCCATCTGAAGGTGACCTCCGCTCAGCTGTAAACACTTCCCACTGCTCGGATTCTTCAGGAGATTCTCCTGGAGGGGGAAAAAACACAGAGAAACAGATGAATCTTCACACAAAATGTAAATATCAAAATATCAATTCATAGTTTGCTGTTCAAAATAGGTGGGTTAAAAGCAGGTAAATCCATATCCCGACGTGGCTCACCTCCGTAAAGACCCACTCCTGTTGCGGCGCCAGACTCGTGCCCTTCCCCTTCCGCTGGCACAGCTCGATCTTCACCGTCTCCGGCTGCGGCACGGCCTGGAGACACAGCTGCTTCCCGATGTTGTGACGCAGCTCCTTCTGAGACGTGTACTCAAAGTACTGGAGGGACGACAGAGACAACCATGTGATCAGAGACCCAACTGTCCAGGAGGACATCCGGTCACCTTCAAATGAGTCCTCATTCTTTTTTTTTCTTTTTTTTTTTATTGACAGATTATTATCAATACATACTTGCATTGTATACATTGTAGATATGTACTGCCATATATATATATATTTTTCTTAGAGAAATAAAATAAAAGACAAAACCACAACAGCCGCAACAAAACAAACAGAAACAAACAAAACAGGGAGTCGACTTTTCACTATACATTCATCTTGGATCCAAAAAAATAAAATCTGGCCTAATGGGTGTTATATATTGAACCCAGCATTCCCATCTTGAGGTAAATTGTTCTACTTTATGATTGATAACAGCAGTTAGTCTTTCCATCTTATATATATCCATCGTAATATTCATCCATTCTTTCACTTTAGGGCTTTCCTGTGATAACCACTTCCTGGTGAGAGCTTTTTTTGAGTCCTCATTCTTAATTTCACAGACACACAAACGCATCGAAAGGAGGTGAAGGAGGTGAGACGAGAGCTACTGTACCTGGTTGCCTCCCATGTTGTGACACTGGTACATGATGACTGGTTTTCCTCCGGTGTTGCTCTCTCCTACGTCCAGGCAGGTCTGAGATGCCGAATTTCGAATCTGCGCAAACACAGACGCACAATAACGGTACAAATACAGCTACAGTAACAGTCTGCTTGCATAATTATTATAGATCTCTCAAGGCAAAACATGAATATAGACAAAGAAACATGACGTACTGCGCCGGATTTGTCCGGGCTTAAGTCCGGGATGAAGATTTCTGGGTAGATGTTGTTGAGGTACCAGGTGAAGTTCTTGCAGTGCAAACTCTCTCTCAGTTTCATACGGGCAGAAGTGTCCCCAAACTGGTTCTGTAACAGTGAAGAAGAGGACTTGAAGTTCTGAGAAACTGTGACTCGTACTATAGTCTCAACACCAGACCCACGAGAGTTCATATACGCTGATACACTAGGTTACTCCATGCTGCAGATCTCTCTGGGTCTGGGACGCTTCTAGCTCCAAACTGCTGTCGGGAATCCTGGCCAGTGATTGGTGGGTTCAGGATTGGTGGGTTCGGAATCCTGAACGGTTACCCACCAATCACAAACGACTTTAGCGATCAGGGCAGGCGCGCCCACCCAAACTGACCGTCGTCTTTTGAAAATGAACCACTCTCTCATTGGTGCTATGACCTGTCAGTCATTCAATTGCGCCCCCCCCCCCCGCCCAAAACAGTAGCGAGGGCTGTGAAGTGGCACAGACTAATTTATGTAGCATGCGGAACGCAGCGATTCAACGTAATATTAGAGTGTGTAGAGAGACTACTCGTACTATAGATATATATATACTATAGAGAACCATTACATAATGACACCAAGAATCCTTTGCTGTCTGGGCTATTTATATCCAAATATCCTCAAACTGGAAACTTAATTTGAGCTTTTAACATTTTCAATATATACATTTGTTTCAATCTCGCTTCTCTTGCGTCTCAGGCCACAGACCTGACTGGCCTTTTTTTTTTTTTCTTCTCCCCGGGGCATTTCACCTTTAATTATGTTTAGATAGGACAGTAGGCAGACAGGAAAGGTGGGGAGAGAGCGGATGGATGACATGCGGCAAAGGACCACAGGTCGTATTCGAAACCCGGGTCGGCCACGGCGAAGGGCCCGAGCCTTCGTGGTATGCGTGCTACCAGGTGAGCTACCAGGAGGACGCACCTGACTGGCCATATTTGCAGCGTTCTTGTTGCGGCGGTAGAAGACGTGCTTGTAGTCGTCCATCCAGACCTCGGCCAGGCGCACCTGGTTGCGCGTGATGACCTCGGTGCCTTTGGGGAAGGTGTGGGGGCTCTTGGTGCGGAAGACGTGGCCCACCACAGAGCAAGGCAGGATCTCCAGCTGACCGCCACACTGCCACACCTGTAGGCACACCATACACCTGTCTGTCATACACCAACATCTATCTACCTGTAGGCACTGCCACACCTGTAGGCACACCGCATTCGACCGTTCAGATTCTGATCACGAGCGGGGACATTCATCAAAGTAACATAATGGGACCAGCAGAGATGATGGTGACACCGACCCTGAACGACATCTCGATATTCTCGCCGCCCCAGATCTCCATCTTGTCGTCGTAGGTTCCGATGTGTTCGAAGTACGTCTTGGAGATGGAGAAGAGACCGCCGGCAAAGGTGGGAGTTCTGAAAAAACAGACATTTTTAATTCGCACATGCACAAAATATGTCTGATGTAGAACGGAATTTAACAATACATTCTTCTCCCGCCGCTTAACCAGCATCTCTCTCTACTGAGCCAAGAATAGACGGTGACATCTTTGAGGAAGAACCACTTGAGATGAAAGTAACAACATGATTGGCCCCTCTTACTTCACGGGGTAAGTTTCATCCTTGCGTTTCTTCCTCTCTTCCTCGGGGATGGCCTCCCAGCCGAAGGTCAGGCTCCAGTCAAAGTTGCCGCGGTTGAAGGCGCGCGCGCTGACCACCGGCTTGTTGAACGCGAAGCTGTTGAGGTCAATGGTGGTGATCTCCGGGCTCACCACAGCGGTGGGCTCCTCCACTATACGGGCCAAGAGGGGCTCCAGCCAGCCGTGGAAACACTCACCTAGCGACGAGAGGGGGGGGGGGGGAAGAGAGGGATAGAGATCACTTCATCATATCCTGACAGAGCAACTTCCCCTTCGACCCCCGTCGACACAAACATGAATTTACAGCCAACAGTCCGTTTCTGTAGAGATGGTTGGAGATGATAGTCCAAAAATAACTGTACCTAACTGCCTGTTTCCCCATAGGAGCAAAAGCCAGCTCCCTGCTCTACAGAGCTTCTTGGTTTCCCTGGAATTCTGTTGTTAAGGAACAACAGGAAACAGGAACTAAACTTTGGTCCATTTGGAATGTTTATGTTGTAGGTTGAAACGGTCTATACTTGTAAATATTTTTGGTATCAGTATGTCCAATGATTTGTGGCATTTTCATTTTGTCACAGGTGCCGCCTATGTTTTGCCCCGGCACCTCTGGCACACTCAGGGAGGAGGAGGAGGAGGAGGGAGGAGGAGGAGGAGGAGGAGGAGGAGGAGGAGGGAGAGGAGGAGGAGGAGGGAGAGGAGGAGGGAGATGAGGAGGAAGAGGAGGAGGGAGAGGAGGAGGAGGAGGAGGAGGAGGAGGAGGGAGAGGAGGAGGAGGAGGAGGGAGAGGAGGAGGAGGAGGGGGAGGAGGGGGAGGAGGAGGAGGGAGGAGGAGGAGGGAGGAGGAGGAGGAAGAGGAGGGAGGAGGAGGAGGAAGAGGAGGGAGGAGGAGGAGAGAGGAGGAGGAGGAGGAGGAGGAGGGAGGAGGAGGAGGGAGAGGAGGAGGAGGAGGGGGAGGAGGAGGAGGAGGAGGAGGAGAGGGTCTATTTGCTGCGGCCCCCTCAAAGTTGTTCCTACTAAAGGTTGTTTCTTCAGAGTTTTTCCTTGTGTGCTTTCAGGGCCTACTGCTGCTGGGGGTGCTGGGTGGGTTAAAAACACGATTTCAGACGGACAAGCCCGTCTTTATTGTCACACGATCACACATCAACACATGCACGGACGGCCACAAACACACTCATGCTGACGGTGGCCGGTGAAATTTGTCCTCTGCATTTAACCCATCCTGGCTTTGTCCTTTCCTCCGGGGGGCAGGCCAGGAGCAGTGGTCGCTTTCTCGTACAGCGCCCGGGGACCAACTTCGGATGTTGTCGTCACTGGTCGGATGACGATGGCGATCTGATCTTCTGCATGTTTTTAGTGGGGGGGTTATATACGGAGGAACCCCCTGGGGGAGCACGGGGAGAACATGCAAACTCCACACAGAGAGAAAGGCCCTTACGACGAGATACCCCACCTGGGCAGTAGGCACTGAGGATATGGGGGGGAACACAACCACAGCGCCCACAGTGTCCCAGGCGAGAATCGAACTCAGGACCTTCTGACTGTGAGGCGACAGCTCTACCACTGAGCCACCGTGCCCCCTTAGGCTAGGTTAGGCTGTAGAATAGTATATTGTTAATGTAACAGGAAACAAATCCTCTTTGTGTTACGCTTCACTCCAAAGCACCTTGCAATACTGTCAGTATTATCCGCTGCCAGACTGAATTCCCGGTCGGGCAGCTCCCCCAAAATGTGACTGGACGCAGCCAACGTGAACAGCGCAGTATACTATGATATAGATGGGGAGATAACAGCAGAGAGTGAAAGCTATTACCAAGCATAATGCACTAATACAGTGATTCTCAAATGGGGGTCCGGGGACCCCCAGGGGTTCTTGAGGGGGTTCCAGGGGGTTCCCAGCCAAAAGGGGGGTCATTTATTTTCGCTATAATTCCATTCATAAGTAACACAATGACTATTTTGGTCATGGCTTTTATACACTTTCTGTAACAAAACATCTACCATGGGACAAAATCCTATCAAATGGGGGTCCATGGTGTAATTTTTGTCAGTTTAGGGGTCCTTCATGTGAAAAGATTTGAGAACCACTGCACTAATACAGTCTCTCCTTCGGCTAACTTCTAGCTATTGAAATCCTAGTGAAATCACAATTTACTAATTTTTCTGGGAACTCCCCTGCGAGCCCCTCGTCAAGATGACGTTTGAGCAATATACGTCTGGTTGCCGTCGGCAACGCCCCAAGTCGAGGCTGACGTTGTAGCATGTTTCCAGCTTAAAGGAGAATTTCGTTTTTTTTTAACCTGGACCCATCTCCTGGCATTAATTATGATTTGACCACTCACCCAGCGATCTCCGCGGCGTTTCTGGCCGTCCTAGCGTTGTTTTGAGATCAATAGCGTCCAAGTCAGTCTTAAATGGAGCTGATTTGGGGCCAAGTGTGAGCCTGTCTTTCCTGCATCTAAATAGCTATTTTTATTCCCGTTTTCGCCGCATATCGCCATAATCTGATCCGTCAACATCCACCATAGTGATATTTCCCCCCAGGCTGTTTCCTGGTCTCTCCCAGGGACCAAATTACCTCAAACGTGATCTCGGTCACCAAGTCTCGTGAAGTCCCGCGATACTTTCCTGCCGACTGGTCAACTAAACAGGTAGGACGCTTTGCGGTGGTGGTTTTAGCGTAACCTATGTGGGGTTTGGCGTAACCTATGTGGGATTCAAAATAACGAAGGTTATGCCAAACCCCACATAGGTTACGCTAAAACCACCACCGCAAAGCGTCCTACCTGTTTAGTGAAGCAAAATGTGAAGCAGGAAGTGACGTTCACTTTAAATCTCTGGTACAGTGCTGAAGCAGGAAGTGACGTTCCACTTTAAATCTCTGGTACAGTGCTGAAGCAGGAAGTGACGTTCCACTTTGCCTCTCTATGGCAATCAATCCCCCTGACCCCTGAGGTGTAAATCACCTATTGAGCTACACAAATCTGCTTAAAAGTGTGTGTGTGTGCGTGCGCGCGCGCGTGTGTGTGTGTGTGCATGCGTGTGCGTGCATGTGTCTGTGTGTGCGTGTGTGTGTGCGTGCGTGCGTGCATGTGTGTGCGTGATGCATGGTTCTCTCACAGTGTGCATCGAGGAAGGTCAGCACCTCTCCCTGGGCCATGCTGGCTCCCAGCAGCCGGGCGGTGATGAGACCTTTCCTCTCAGGCTGCCGAACCACACGCACGATGTCCAGCTGACGCACGTACTCCTCCAGGCGGCTCTTCAGGTGCTCTGAGGGAGACAAGAGACACAGACAGCGCCGCTATGAAGAAGCACGACTGACGAGATCGTTGAATACGTTGAATTATTCACATGAATTCAGTTGATTTATTTTGCTGTAGAATGCTACAGAGGACCAAATTGAAACAAATGTTAAAAAATAAAATGCACAGAACCTTGTGAAAAAAATACACGATTATTTAACGCGATTACCCATTGACTTTTGCAACATCATTTATTGAACTTGAAAAAACAAATAAATAAATATATATATATATGTTTTCACAATTGTGGGAAGCCAAAATTGTAATTGAGATTAAATTGTGATGAATTGCACAGATCTAATCCAACTGCTGTGATGAGCAACGCTGTAATATCCAGAGAATAAAGAGATGTCTCTCTCACTGCAGAGGACAACAATGCTTCCCGAGTCCCTGCTTTTCCTCGTGGAAGTGAACTCATGCTACTGTTGGACACCCTGGAAAATACTAAGAGCTTTTATGTAGCAGGAAATACAGGAACAAATAGTGGAAGTAGGGAAATATATTAAGGATTCTTTGCATTCATTACGCATTTATTTATTGAATTCGGTTTTGTTTTATCGTTTCATTTACTGATCTAGATTTCTCTATACCATTTTAAACATGCCGTTGATACTTTTGCTTTTATTTAAAGATTTATTTATTTCTAATTACGGGCTGATTCTGGCCTCAGGTCTACCTACCTACTTTTCTGTTTTGCAATTTCACTACAAATTATTATTTTTTATTTCCAAATGAAGACTATTTATTCACAGTGCAACAAAGAATTTACGTGAACCTAAATTTATTGATCCCTGTAGGGGAAAATGCTCTCTTTGCGTGCCGCTCTCCACAGAGAGGTCAGAGGTCAACGTCAGCTTCAGGACCCCTGGAGCTGGTCGGGCTTCAGCGTCCCATTGTCTCACTGACCTGCCAGCACCACTTCCTCACTCAGAGGGTATCCCGCTGCCATCTTAAAGTGCCGCTCCGTGATTGTGATAATAACTCATGTGAACTTTCTACGATCGATCATTCAAAATAATGCAGAGGGAGTGTGTCAGCAACAATGTAGACGTTCAGGAGCGACTCTTACCCAGAATGCATTGTGGTGGTGATCGTTTGTCAATTTGCTGTGCACGGCGGCCCACAAGAACAAACGATACAAAAGTTTTAAGTCAAACCAACAAGGATTAAACCTCATTCATGACATGAACTCGTCCGTGATATTTTATTACTCATTGCTCTGTGTAATTATTAATCTTCAGGCCTACTTAAAGTTTGTTCCGTTTCGACGAGTCTGCTCCCCCTCTGACTCCGCCCCCCCTCCGTCTGCAAGCAGCCAGCGTATCAAGAATCAAGATGACCGACAGTGGAGCTGAAGCTGAGAGGGGTTCATGTCATTCAAGATGACCGACACTGTAGCTGAAGCTGAGAGAGGTTCATGTCATTCAAGATGACCGACACTGTAGCTGAAGCGGAGAGGGGTTCATGTCATTCAAGGACACGTCAGCTGCTGCTGCTGCTGCTGACGTGGTGGGCTGATAGTCAAATCCTTCAGATGGAAAACGGACTCTCTACACAACCTCTGCTGCCACAACAATTAAAAATATAGACATTTTTTGTGGTTTATGGAGGACTTGCATAGATGTGACTCCTCTCTCCAACCTAAGTCCCCCTCGTAAAAGAAGGAGGTGGTTTATCCCTATGATACAGAGATCTTGATGAACTATGAATCCATGTCTATTTGTAAGTCGCATTCCTGGGTATGTACTTTAAAAACAGTTATTACACTGTAAATTAAATTGGGCCATGCAAAGTACAAGTGTTTTTTTTTTGTCCCCCCCAACCCCCCCCGATTTTTTATCCCATTTTTATCCCCCATTAGTGCTAATTTAATTTTATTTATCCTGGTTGCTGCTCCACCCTCTGCCGATCTGGGGAGAGCCGAAACTGGCTCCATGCTTCCTCTGAGACATGGGCAGTTAGCCAGCCGCTTCTTTTCACCTGACAGGGGAAGCTTCACCGGTAGGATATAGCACGTGGGAGGATCACACTATTCCAACCAGTTCCCCTCCCTCTGAACAGGCGCCCTTAACGACCAGAGGAGGAACCACATTAGCAACCAGGATATTGCATGTTTTGGTGAAGGGGTTCCTATATGAAGGAAACCCCCGGGAGGCACGGGGAGAACATGCAAACTCCACACAGAAAGGCCCTTTTGACGACCCCACCCGGGCGGTGGGCACTCGAGGACATGCGGACGGGCACGCACTCCTTCAGCGTTCGTTCACAGCATCCCAGGTGGGAATCGAACCCAGGACCTTCGAGCTGTGAGGCGACAGCGCTTACCACTGCACCACCGTACCACCTAAAAGTACAAGTGTTAAAGCTGCATTCAGCGATGTTTTTGTGTTCAAATAAGTGTTAAATGGCTCTATATTCTGACAGCAATCACTGAAATAGAGTGTTTGGTCAGTGACTTGAAACCCCCAACCCCCCACTGTCCTCTATCTCTCTCCTGTAGTCCTGCAGGCAGGGCGGACGTATCTTCACAACCGTAAGTCGGACAGACTTACGGTTGGATTCGGGGTGAAAAAATACATGTAGTCCTTTATTGGCATCGCGATTCGACCTTCCGTTTCCCAGAAAATGCCAACTTTTGTCTGATTGGATGATTTGAGGTCGCCGCCAGTTTTTATCCAATCAGAGAAAAGTTGACATACGTACTACACCTTCAGCCACACTGAAGGTGATCTGTGTTACATGCATAATACTGTATGTGGGTTATATGCATGTATGCATTTATCTATCTATGTATTTATGTGAAGCCTGCAAAGCTGACAAAATAAAATCCCCTCGAGGGACAATAAAGTATTTGTATAGTATATTTTGAAAGCCCCGACACAAAACGGCAATGTAGAGGCAACACAACAGGAGAAACTGGGTTAGGACTTCCTTTCCGACAACATTTCTGACCACACTAGCGCTGCCGCGGCGCACACCCAGTGTCTGTGCAGCACCTAACACCCACATGTCTGAACGTTATGACACCACGACACACAGCGCCTGCTCCTCGTTTAAATATGGCAACAGAAAGCAGAAGTGTCAGACAGTCGGTTGTAGGCAATGTGCAAATACAGTTTATCATGGCAACTGCAACATCCCTCTTTTGACTATGTACTTTAACTGCCTCTATCAGAACAAACCATCCTCAGTTCTATAGTGACACAGATGAGCGTTCAAGCACGGGAGGAGTGGGTGAGATCATGCAACACTGCTCACAGAAACTCAAGTTGGACTTGGAACCGTTTGGCTAATGTTTAAGTCGTTTACATTAGCCTACAGAATACATGTGATAGTGTTTGTATCATTGCTGTACCTCCTTGATAGGGCTGATACACTGTTTAAGCCAGTGGTTCTCAAATTTTCTCACATGAGGGACCCCTACACTGACCATGGACCCCCATTTGATAGGATTTTGTCCCATGGTCCCCCATATGATAATAAGATTGATGCTTTTAGATGTTTTATTACAGAAAGTGTATAAAACCCATGACCAAAAGAGTCATTGTGTTACTTATGAATGGAATTATAGTGAAAATAAATGACCCCCTTTTGGCTGGGGACCCCCTGGAACCCCCTCAAGGACCCCTGGGGGTCCCCGGACCCCCATTTGAGAACCACTCGTTTAAGGTGTTAGAAAAGCTTGCAACTAAGACAACTGAAACATTAAAGACCCCCCTAAAGTCATCTTTTTAAGATGTATATAAATACTTCTCATTTGTGTCCAATATGGTTTTTCCACAACAACAAAGTTAAATTCAGTCAGGAACACTCATCGATTTAACCCATTTATTGCAACAAATGGAAATAAAGTTATGTTTGGTGCTGATGGCTCCACTCTTGACAGAAGATGCTCCTTGGATTAGCATGCTAAGCTAATCCGGGAGTGCAATGCCAAATCCCCCATGTGTTAGATGATGTCATCATTCCTACTACGATGTCGACAGTGATGAATGTTATGACATCACGGATGAGGTCATAAATCACAGATGTCATACAGTTCTAGAGAGCTCGACCTGGTGGCCAGGTCACTATAGTGATGTCATGTATGACCGATGATGTAAACAGTGATGAGGTCATAAATCACGGATGAGGTCATAACGCCATGTGATGTCACGTTCGGCTCCTATAAGAATTGGCTCTGCTGACTGTCGAGGGTCAGCAGAGCCAATTCTTATAGGAGCCGAATATGACATCACATGGCGTTATGACCTCATCCGTGATTTATGACCTCATCCGTGATGTCATAACATTCATCACTGTCGACATCGTAGTAGGAATGATGACATCATCTAACACCATGGGTATGCAAGACATTGAATACCAGTTTAACCTTTGCGGCCATGCGAGGCTGAACTAGAAAGGTGGAGGCTGGGGTGGTGGAGGTCAAGCGTTGCAGCAGCAACGATGTGAGGCAGCACTGGAGTAGCAAACACCAGTGTAGGAGGCAGCCATATTTAAATGTACCGCCTTCTTGTGATAAAGGATGCGATTGGTGAATGATTAAAACTCTTATCCAATCAGCGGGCTGTCAGCTGATCACAGCTGGGGCGTAGCCTATGACTTCGTGTCCTGCGTGAATTAACACGATGCTTCATTTAAATCTTAAAATGACCACGCCCCCTTCTGGCCTCGGCAAAAAATCCCAGAATCTGTAAATATGCAAATAGTTGATTTTTAAAGTTTAAATGCTGAATACTGGACAGGGATTGGCTCCAAGTATTTGTGATGATAGGATTGTGATAGGAGTGCACATGTTTTAGTTAACGGTTTATTTGTTCTTATTGCTCTTAACCCGTCTGTCTGAGTGTCTGTAAACCCCTCTGGATAGGTTGTTTTTTGTAACAGGGCGCTCTTGAAAATGAGAGCTTGCTCTCAAGAGCCTTCCCTGTATAAACAAAGGCCAAATAAAATAAATAACATAAAAAATATCACAAATCAAAGAGAAACGTTCCACTTTCAGCGGACGATTGTGAACACAGCCTTCTAGTGTGAAACTGTGCACAGACATCATCACTCTGATGTGCACAGTGACGCTCAGACATCACACTGAGGGCACAAGAAGAAAAGAACAGAGGGGGGGTCTTTAACGTCCATGCTCTTTTCTCTGGAATGCCATCAAGTTGTTGTTCTGGCACGGACTCTGTTCAAGTCCCCTTTGTCATGTTATGATGGTATCTCCCACTGAAACACTGCTGCGTGCTCTGAGTCACTGCATGGAAGAAATACTCTCTTAACTCAAGTTGACAGATTTGTGATGCAGTGACACACAGGACAAGGACAGTATGTGCCAGCTAAACATGACGTCACAGCTAGCCGGTTAGCATTGGTGATATGTGATTATGAAAGTTGAAAACATCTTGTCCTCAAAGTGAAATTCTTCAAAAATCTATTTGATTATATCTAATATGTATAGTATAGCCAAATCAATTACAATTTGGTGTGTTAAGATACTCAATGACATCACAACGTATTCATTGATAGTTTTATAGCAGAACTAGCATGTTGCGTTGTGGTGCACCCTGTCCTTTGCTAAACATAATTACAAACTGCACTCGTAAGTCGAAGCATGGTTTCGCGTGGGTTCTCTGAAACTCACTCATTTAGAAGTTTTTTTTTTATATATATATTTTTCCCCCGATTTTTTATCCCATTTTTATCCCCCATTAGTGCTAATTTAATTTATTTATCCTGGTTGCTGCTCCACCCTCTGCCGATCTGGGGAGAGCCGAAACTGGCTCCATGCTTCCTCCGAGACATGGGCAGTTAGCCAGCTGCTTCTTTTCACCTGACAGGGGAAGCTTCACTGGTAGGACATAGCACGTGGGAGGTTCACGCTATTCCAACCAGTTCCCCTCCCTCTGAACAGGCGCCCTTAACGACCAGAGGAGGAACCACATTAGCAACCAGGATATTGCATGTTTTGGTGAGGGGTTCCTATATGAAGGAAACCCCCGGGAGGCACGGGGAGAACATGCAAACTCCACACAGAAGGGCCCTTTTGACAACACTCATTTAGACATTGATTCACTCTGTGCATCTTTGGTGATGCAGTTTGCTGATAACCAGGTAGAAGGAGGGTTGTCAAAGGTATCGATAGTATCGATAAGTATCAATACTAACCATTTGAAATGGATACAATACTAATTTGCAACAGGTGTCGGTATAGTATTGATAAATATAGTTACTAAAAATTAACAGATACAATACTCATTTGCAACACTATCGATTGTGCTTTCTCTTAATGAAAAATCAAACATAGTACTGATTTTTCCTCCTCCTCCTTGAATGGCTAGATGGTTTCTCCCACTCTGTGGTCAGGTGTGCATGATGGTTTCTCCCACTCTGTCCTCAGGTTTACGAGCAGTGCTCTGGACAACATCATCACTGCAGCTTGTATTTGACATTAAGCCAGGCTTTTGTGCATATTATTACATATTATTATCTACAGATGGTCAAATTCACAGGGTGAAACATTACAACACCCTTTACTCTGTTGCCTCCTCTTGCATCACTAGCATATTACCTCAACTGCCATTTCCCCCTGGCATTGCCCCCCCCCCCCCAGAGACAGTTAGAGAGTTGCAGACTAGCACATACTTCCTCCGATACGTGTGCAGTTGCCAGCCGCTTCTTTTCACCTGACAGTGAGGAGGTTCACCAGCAGGACGCAGAGCGTGGGTGGATCACGTTATCCCCCCCCCCCCCCCCCCCCCAGTTCCCCTTCCTCCCAAACAACACCCCGACCGACCAGAGGAGGCGCTAGTGCAGCGACCAGGACACATACCCTTAATCCAGCTTCCCACCCGCAAACACGTCTAATTGTGTCTGTATGGACGGCGCCCGACCAAGCCGGAGGTACAGTAACATGGGGGCTCGAACCTGCGACCCTCGTGTTGGTAAGCAGGGAATCTATTGCTGCACTACCCGGACGCCCTGAGTCAGTGCTTTGAGTATGTTTTGCCATCAGTGCGTGTGTGTGTGTATGTATATACAGTGTATGTACACTGCATTTTTTGCACCTGCAATACTGGCGTCGTCCACCAGGATGATCTCCTTGAGCAGGGCAGCAGGAGAGGAGTGCAGCACGCTGAAGACCGTCCTGAGGAGGGTGGACCAGGCCTCGTTGTGGAAGACGATGATAACACTGGTGGTGGGCAGAGCGGGGCAGCGACGGAACTTCTGGTCCACGCACCTGGAAAAGGTGAGCCACGTCAAAACACAGAGAGAGTGAGAGAGAGTGAGAGAGAGTGAGAGAGAGATGTTTGCACACTTTCAAGGTCTGTTCACTCGCACTTTAGACAAACAGAGCCCAGCCCTGAGCATACAGAAGTCACAATGATCTGAAGATAAGCGAGCGGTTACAACGCTTTCTGCAGCACAAAGCGCTCAAGACCTAGATCAAGACTGGGACATTTTCAGACGCTGTGGAAAATTAAGCGTGGGTGGGGACATTTACAACAACACAGATAATAAGCTGGTGTCCCATATAACTGACATGTGTAGTAGACACACACACACGGTGTTGTTAGACTCAAGTTTCTGTGGTGATCTTCAGGATATTCTGCGTCATGGCAAACTGTGTGTGTGTGTGTGTGCAATGTAAAGTAATTTAGGGTTTAATTGATCAGATTCAAATTAGATTAATTGATCAGATTAATTGATTGATTATCCTGGCAACTCTTACTCTGGAGGCCTGGTGTCGTCGCCGAGACCGCGGCTCAGCGAGATGCGGTCGCTGACAAACTGGTTGAAGCAGTGTCTGGTCATGCCCTCCTCCTTCTCCTTCTCCTCCTCCGGGGTCAGGTGGTCCTTCTGGTACGCCTTGCCGTCGGCGCCGGGGCTGCCGGCGTCCTCCGCGGGCCTCTCCAGGAAGGGCCTGAGCTCGGCCCGGCTGTAGAACCCGGCCGGGCAGCGCGCGTCCTGCGTGGGCCGCTCCTCGGCGGGCGGAGGCTGCGGGGCGCCGATCTGGAAGCCCATGTTGTTGACGGCGTCGCGCACCATCACCAGCACCTTGTCCTTCTTGTCCACCAGCTCCTGGAACCAGGGGTCGCGGGCGGGCGGGCCCCCCGCCGCCGACCCCACGTCCCGCTGGAGGACCACCAGCACCACCAGGAACAGAGTCCCGCCCAGGAGCACCAGCTTCAGGGGGGACATGCGCCGGCGCAGGAAGAACAGACGCATGGTCCCGGACGGGGGGGGGGGGGGGGCGTCGCTCTCGAGGCTGTTGAGATGAGACAGAACAGAACGAATCAAATCGATTCTCGAGAGCCCCCCGAGATATGTGTGTGTGCGGGTTTACCCGACGGTTTTAGCCAAGCTGGGAAAAACGAAATCAATCTCTCTGGAATCCGTTTTAATTGAAAACCAAATCCACCTGTAACACTTCATTCACACTATCTGCCTGTCTGTACTTGCTAAATATCCAGTAATTCCTGAAGTAAAATATGCAGGCGTTGAGAGAAATCCTTTTAAACCCGCTCGTCAGTCTCTCCAGGTGAGTGTCATAGCAGCCAGCGCTCTAGCCAATGCTCCTCCCAGGCTCCTCCCCTCCCCAGAATGCAGTCCTGCGGGACAGGTGAGTAGGGCATGTGGGAGAAGGAGGCAGAGAGAACAAACAGGGCACACCTCTCTCAGGGAGGAGGGCACACCTCTCTCACAGGGCACACCTCTCACAGGGCACACCTCTCAGTCAACAGCTGAACGGCACCTGCTCCGTGTCCGGCCACGGGCCCCGGCCTCCAGCAGCAGCACCCACGTGGCACCACCAGGTGAGCTGCTCAACTCCCGCAGCAGGTTAATGAGTGACGCACGCACCACAACACCTGCTCTGCTACTACTACAGTACGCCAGACACATCAGCAGCTGTCACCTCTCTCAAGGAAGTGGCACAAACCTATCTCCTGGTGCACCGTGCAGCAGCAGCGTTTGAAACAGGATCTAGGATCCGCAGGTCCGTAGGTGATCACCGTTGAGAAACGCACTCTTACTTTGGTCATAATTAATTTACCGGAGGCTCAAGCCTCAAGGAGAGGCCTCGTTCATAATTCATTTGAGACACACTTTTGTGATTCCAGAGAGAGAGACACACAATGGCTGTCCACTTTGCACTGACATTTCCCACCTGGACAACCAGTTTGTCCAGTTTGCTGTCATCATCACAGTGCAGAAAGGAAGAATAGAGGACAAAATGTGCACCCAGATACACAACGGTTCAACATGTAGCTAACGATTATGGGATTATTTAGGCTTTTGTTGAATGCAATTGTCAATCTGAAAAGACTATACAGTATGATAAAATTACCAAGTGTGGTCTTCTTGACTATCACGAAGACTGACTTCTCCAGCATCAGTCCCGTCATGATATCATGGAGTTATATGCCACACTTAAACTGGTTATTTTGTTCAATAAAGTTTATTAATCCTTCCTACGAGTCTCTCGTGATTGAACTAGTTACATACTGTAGTCTACCTACTGTAACAGATGTTACAACCAGATATGAATGTCCCATGTCAGTATTAGTTTTTAAAAAGGTATAGGACACTGATGCTTGCCAAGATCATCATCTTTATAACAATTATAAACAGGCTACTTGCGGTAGGCTACAACAACTTGGCACTATCTGGTAAATAAATGGCCTTAGATGCTCAGGCCTGACAAAACCGTTTCCTCAGCTGAACCGCGTCATGTCTAGTGTGAAAGAGGAAGAAAATGCTTGCCAACAAATTGTAGGAAGTTGTTATCACGCGAACAGTGTAGTAACTTTTAGCCAAAACATTCAAACAACACTGAATACGTTAGGATTCTCAGACGGGAGAAATCAACCCATTTCAACAGCACAAAGATAACATTCTTCTGATCTCTTTCAGTGACTCTGTGATGAAGTGTTAAGAAGACCTGACAGACAGGCAATATTAACTAGCTCCAAAACAAAATGACAGCGAGACTCGACGAATGACAGATCGCCTTTAAGTTTGAATCCTGTGACTTTAACTTACCTAAAAGCAGGGGGGCGCAAAATGTGTGAAGTTTCCTGGAGCTCTTCCAGCGCGTTGTGTGGAAACGATCCAAGTTTGTCCCCTCAAGTCGTCAGGACAGGCAGCACTTTAGCGCGACAAAGGAGACAGATCAGAGCAGTCCGTTCCGCTCAGGCAGGCAGGCAGCCTCCCTCCCGGCTTCTCCTTTGAACGCAACAGGTGCCATTCATCGTTGAAGTGATTAGCTGGAGGAGTGAGGGAGCGCCCCTGGTGGCGTGGCTGGGTCCTAAAGAAGTCCCGTTTTTCCTTTCCTCAGCAGCAGAGCAGCATCTTTAATAAATGTGACATTTGATTGTAAACCTATACACAGCAGCAGATATTGCATGCAGTAAGTGGATGGCGGTGTGTGTGTGTGGCGGCAGTGTGGGTCACGATTGTGATATCATCAAGTGATGTCATCGGTGATGTCACTCGAGCAATTGTGATGTCATCAGTGATGTCACTCGAGCTGCAATTGCGATGTCACCTTGTTGTTTGATGTTTACCTTGTTTTTTTTACCTTGTCAGAGATGGGCGAAAATACATCATAAAGTATTTTGATACAAATTACAAATACTTGCTCAAAAAAAGTATCACAATACAAGTACAAAATACTGGTCTGAAAAATGTATTTGAAATACAAATAGGTATTTTGTATTTTGAAAATACATAAAAATACATTTTATAAAAACTGATAAAGAGCTGCAACAATTAGTCAATTCATTGATTTATTGCCTAATATTATATTAATTGCCTATTTTGGTGATTTATTCATCTTTTTGAGCCATTTCTTTAAGGAAGAATGTCCTAATTCTCTGATTCCAGCTTCTCAAATGTGAAATGTTGTGGTTTCTTTAGATGGTAAATCATCTCTTTAGTCCTCTGTGACAGTATTCTCCTTCGTGTACCCTCTAACACACTACAGTTCTTCAATTTCAGTTTTAGCTGTTTTTCAGCACAGCTAATTTCTCCCTCACTTCAGCTGTTAATCACCTTCTGTGAGGGCTTTTGACTTATAGGCAGGATGACTAGGCAGCATCGTGCAAATGTGTGCCATCGGCTCATACTACATCAGAGTTGCTCGAGTGACATCACTGATGACATCACAACTGCCTGAGTGACATCACAGTTGTGCAATCAGTTGCTCGAGTGACATCACTGATGACATCACAATTGCTCAAGTGACAACATCACTGATGACATCACTGATGATATCACAATCGTGACCCACACTGCCGCCACACACCCCGCCATCCACTCATCAATTTATATTAGTAATTTATCCGGGGGAATTTCCACCAATACAAGGCTTCATACTAGTTTAGACGAAGAAGCGATGTGGTGAAGTCTGACTCAAGACCCACCCTACTGATTTGTGGTTGAGTTTGTTCTACAGTAAGGGTAAGCCAATCAGAGGTGGAGTAGAAGTGACATGTCACATTGAGCTTTTTTTCTCCACAGTTTAAACCTGTGTCAATGTTAAAACTGTGCCAATTTGAGAATAAAATGACGTCAACTTAAAGAAAAAAGTATTTTATGTATTTAAAATACACAAAATACAAGGTCTGAAAGTATTTTGATACAAATTACATCTTATTTTTCTCGGTCCAGCCAAATACAAATTACAAAACACACAAATGGATTTGAAATACGTATTTGAAATACATGTATTTGAAATATGTATTTGAAATACATGTATTTAAAATACTGCCCATCTCTGTGTTCAGTTATCATTCAAAGAATACAGGAGCCTTGTTCAATCACTTTGGCCACCCCTGCTGACCGTGTTTACAATTGAAAAACTCCGACAGTTCACACAACTTTAACACGACGTGCATCAAACATCAAACTCTTGAGCTACTCCTGCTCTCACTCAGAATGTCAAAATAGAAGCGATACGTCACGCTGATTCGTCCTATAAGGTCACTATAAACTGTAGTGAGAGACACTACAAGTTCCTATAGGAACATTACGGTTTTCTCGTCGGGGATTATCATCTAGTTTAATTAATGTTCAGCATAGAGTGCTGTAAGTGAACATATGCCGCCCATTACCTCAACACAAATTCATTATTCATCTGCGAGCAATTAAATAGTCTCTCCTGCATCACCTGCTTGAAACCGTAGACTGATTGATTCAGAAAAGGAGAAGGAGACGCTCTCAGGTTACTGTGTCACTGGGAGAAATCTTGATTGCAGGCTGTTGATTGACCTGAGTTCTAAATTAAAAAACACACACTCATACATGATGTGCTCTGTGACAATGTGTTATGGAACGCGTTTAAACGGAGAAATGTTCAGAATGACTGTAAAGAATTAGCCTGAATAAATAGACATTTATAATAGCCTATTGCAGTTTTCCAGGCCCATTGTTAAGAGAGTCAGTCAAAGTTTCACTGCCCTCCAGAGGCGATTCAATGTAAGCACTAGGCCTACCCTTTTCCACAAGCACAGCAACCGTTTTGAGGAGGTCAAGCAGGAAGCAGGTGTAACCAATACCATTAGTGACGGTTCCGTTCCATTTAGGTGTGCCAGTGTCAGGGGCCCTCATTAATGTTATTTGTTACACCTG
>NC_139637.1:24691745-24699229 GCF_964638095.1 Poromitra crassiceps
ATTCCAGGACAGAAAATCTCATAGAATACTTTTAGCAGTGCTCGTATTGACCATGAATAAGATGACTGTGAATCTTGTTCACGGTCATATATCAGAACTTCTTCTTCTGCTGTTTGTGTCACACTGTGCAACAGATTGTGCTCTTGATAATACCATAATAATAATCCTGTGATAGTTGAATGATCTCTGCAGGGAATGTCTAATATCAGAGAGTCATATGAGCTACACATGACACACTCAAGGACACATCAGATACTTGAACGGCTGCCCATGAACAACAATATCAACTATATTTGAAAAGTAACAGACAGTCAAAGCGTTATTGGGCTAGACGAGTCAATGTGCGGTAGGTACCTGGATGCAGTCTGGTACTCCTGTGCTGTCCATCCTGCTGGCCACGTTCACCGTGTTCCCCCAGATATCGTACTGGGGTTTCCTGGCGCCGATCACGCCGGCGACCACCGGGCCCATGTTCAACCCTGAGAGCAGATCAGAATCAGAATCAGAATCAGATCAGATCACTCTGTCACCTGGCTGCATGACACCATATTAACTCCTTCACAATCTGGGAAGCCAGAATCTATTTTTATTTTCTAGGAAAAGGAAAAGGAAAAGGAAAGCGGAAGTGACGGAAAAGCCACCGTCATTTCCTTTTCCGCGTCCGTTTCGGCTATTTGCTAATAACGTTAACGCATAAACACACTGCATAGAAGACGTCAACTCGTCTTACAACAACAGTGGAAAATTACTGTAAAGTCACGGTGCGTCGAGTTGCTATTTAGACGGTAAACAGTGGAGCACGGACGCGGAGAAGGAAGTGACGGTGGCAGGAGAGGCGCGCTGTACAGGAAGCTGGGGAAAAACGGTAGGGCTGTCCCAGAGTCTATTTTTCAAATAAAAATAGACTCTGGGTTCCCAGCTTGACTCCATCATAACACTGATCTGAGCAAGAAGACAACCCTATTGCTCCTTTGGCAAAAGAAAATGATTCCTCGCCCTCCTCCGCAGTGTTTAACAGATCGAGTACTTCCATTCCTCCAGAATGGAACAAGACGGACTTGCAAATCACACAGACTCCCAGTTTCAGGTCTTTTACGATGGAGGAAAAAAACGTTTATGTTGAGTAATAACTCAGAGTGAACCACTCATTTAATGTCACTCATGGGAACTATTTGAATTTTTAGTTGGTGTTTGTGCTGAAAATCGAAATGAACAAGCTCATTTTATTATGCCTTTTTTATATAACTATTTATCTGTTGTTGTTGTCGTTTTATGATAAGTTGTATGTCTCTCGGCCAGCCACGACATGTTTTCCTCCTTTCTTTTAAAAGACGACGACAGTGGAAAACTGTCGTGGTTATCCTCGATGATTTTATGATACATGGCTGTGCATTACCTACAACCGTCTCCACTATCTCCTCCACTCACCGATCTTCATCTGGAAGTTGTTGAACGAGTGCTCGTTGATGTACTTCATCTGCTCCCGGAGCCGCATGGCGTAGTCGGCCAGCGCCAGGATGTGGGAGCGGCCCTCCCTGTCGTAGGTGGAGTGGTTCAGTCCGGACGCCGCCATGTAGGTGGAGCCGATGGTCTTGATCTTCTCCAGCTGACGGAAGCGATCCTCGCTGATGATCTAGAGATGATGAGCGAGCGAACATTGCATAAGACATATGAGAAACAAGACAAACAGCAAGAGCAGTTCATCTCCAGGTCAAGAGTGTTCTGTTGTTGGAAGTGGCAGAACGCAAACAGGTTAGACACACTGTCGCCAGGAGACTCATTCTGAAGGAGTGGAAGTCCCCCTCTCCACCTACTTTTCAGCTGTGGCTGATGGACATGGTCTCATTTATCAAGTTCAAGTTCAAGTTCAAGTTCAAGGATATTTATTGTCATTCCAAAACATGAGACACGGAAGGGAACGAAATACGAACTCAAGGTCCTGGTGGATATATCAACTATACCTAGGATATAATCAAATCAGCTAACAGTACTAAGAGGAGAAAAATATAAAAACAACATAGAAACAGCATAAAAACATAGTACCTGAGTATACATGAGAGACTCAGGTTCCTGAGGCCCAAGAAATTTTCAACTATCTGGGACCCGTTTCTGGCCTACTTGGATGAAGCGACAAGTAAGAGGCCATTTACACCTGGTGTTAACATGCATTTTCTGTGATCAGATTGCAATCAGATTGTGTTTTATCACTTGAAAGTACAGGTGTAAACACCCCCAAAACGCATTGAAGAAGGATTGCAATCTGATCGGCCAAACCACCAGGTGGTCAGTGATGCATTGTGTACACATTGAACACAAGTGTAAATGCAATGTGTCCTCTCAATCTGGATACAGCAACTGTATGCGGATTGAGAGGACAACCATTTCTGCAATCTGATTGCAATCAGATTGGAGAAAATGCATGTTAACGGCAGGTGTAAATGGCCTATATATCCATGTCGCCCAGATGATATCTGATGGACCGCTTGCGTGGGATCCCACATCTCTTACAAGCACATAAGCAACTTACGTTGTAACATTGGAATGTTGATGTATATGCTTTTTCTTTTTCCGTCGTTTTTGTGTTTCACGTTCTGAAAAATTGCCAAATAAAATATTGAAAAAAGAAACACTTTCATTCATCTCCTCCGCTCATATTTCCCGCTCTCCTCACCTCGTCGAAATCGGCGATGATCTCGTTGAGCAGCCGGAGACACTCCACTCCCTCGTTGTTGGCCTCCAGCTCCACGTAGAACTCGGAGAAGTTGCTGATGGAGGCGAACATGACGGCGACGCACTCGCACGACTGGTAGTACAGCTCGTCGTTACGCCGCTCGCGCGCCAGGAAGTGGGCGGCCACGTCCTTGGGCAGGATGTTGTGGAGCAAACGCCGGTTGTAGGCCTGCAGCTCCTCCATCTCCTCCTTCTCCTCTGTGGCCTGAGGAAGGGATGGAGAGAGAGAGAGAGAGAGAGAGAGAGGCATTTGATTGGTGACAGTGCCCTCTAGCGATTATATAGCGTAAATGCGTTAAAAAAACAACAACAACCCAACAGGTTAAAGCAGCTACGAGCAAGATTTTCGATTGTTATTAAACAGTATAATTATAATATTGATGCATCACATCTTACCTATAATAGTAGCTGAGACCAAAGCCGTGTGAATTGGAGATTGCTCTCTTGATGATTATAGAGTCTGTGTCTGTCTACCGGCGGGCCGGATAAACCCGGAAGTGAAACGAAATGGTTCACGGCAGCTGCCTGCCTTCAACCGTTTCGCTCTGCCTAGCAACAGACCATAAACACGGAGAACGCCATGCAAGGGCTTGCTACTCTCGCGAACATCTCTCGTTATATTCTAACAGTTTGTTTGGAAGTAATTTTGTTATTTTGTGGTTATGGCCGAAGTGGCTGCCGCAAACCGTTTCATCTCACTTCCTGATCTGCCCCGGCCGCAGACAGACTAATCGTCAAGACAACACCGGCCGATTCACTCGGGGTTCAAGCGAGACTACTCGGCGTTGGTCTCGTCTACTATTAGAGGTGAGATGTGATGCATCGATATTAAATTTAGACTGTTTAATAGCAATCGAAAATCTAGCTCGTAGCTGCTTTAAGCGGTTACATGCTGCTAAACACGTTTAGAACTTTTTGTAACCGTCGACACCTCTACTTTCCACAGTCATCTCCTATGATGTTTCAGCTACCTGCAGCTTCCAGAGGAAGTCAAGGCGTGCGGTGGACTCCACCTGCTGGGCGTGCAGGTAGAGAGCCAGGACGAACACGGTGAGGATGACAGGGGTCATGACCTTTAGGGGCACTTTGGTCACATCGTCCTCCTGGCTGTGGAGGTGGAAAGAGGAGGAGTCAGACTCTTGAATGGGCACAGAAAGGGAAAGTAGAGAAACAGGAACAGAACAGGCCAAAGCTACTTACCACTGCTCTGTGGTTCCATTGGGATTAGGCCTGGAAACACAACACAATAGGAAGTCATGTTCTATGAACAACGTGAGTCATACTGAGGTAATGCAGTTAGCATCAAACACATGACATAACACACCACTTACCACTGTGAGGAATCATTAGCAGCTGTTGATGGCCTGAGGAGAAATGAGAACAACATATAAAAAAACCAGACTTTACCACGAAGAAGTAGGTCTTCTACAATCCAACACAAGACCTTATCATGAGGAAGTCAGCCATGTACAGGCTAGTCTCTCCCCAGACTCAAATATTACGTTGAATCGCTGCGCTCCGCATACTACATAAGTGAGTCTGTGCCAGTTAACAGCCACTGCTGGCTTTTGAAGGCGGGTTGAAATTGAGTGAGTGACAGGTCGTAGCAATGAGAGAGCAGTTAGAAAAATTATTTTCTAACTAATATTCCAACTGAAAAAGGACAAAAAACATTTTCAAATTGGACAAGAGTGAGTGAGTGAGTGAGTGAGTGAGTGAGTGAATGAGTGAGAGAGACAGTGAGTGAGTGAGTGAGTGAGTGAGTGAGTGTGTGTGTGTGTGTGAGTGTGTGTGTGTGTGTGTGTGTGTGTGTGTGTGTGTGTGTACACGTGACTTACATGTACAGGGTGTTGGCCATTAGCAGCAGGTCTGCGTTGTCAAACAGGACGACCTGAGGCCACTCCACCAGCACCAGGAAGGTGAGCTGGATGAGCAGCATCAGAGCCAGCTTCCCGATGCTGCTGATGTGGAGGAAGACAGAGCACGCCAGCAGGGTCAGCAGCACACTGTAGCTGAAATACTGCAGAGAGAGAGAGGGAGGAGGGGGAATTATTATTATTTTTTTAATTATTTTTATTTATTTATTTATTTATTCTTTAATTTTTAAATCTGACCCCCCCCCCCCCCCCCCCCCCCATTTTCTCCCCAGATGTACTTGGCCAATTCCCCTGCTGTCCGAGGTCATTACTGCACCCCTTCTGCCGATCTGGGGAGAGCTGTAGACTAGCACATGCTTTCTCCGACACATGTGCAGTCACGAGCCGCTTCTTTTCACTCGACAGCGAGGAGTTTCACCGGCAGGACGTAGTAGCACGAGGGGAGGATCACAATATTCCCCCCAGTTCCCCTCCCCCCCGAACAGGCGCCGTCGACCCGACCAAAACCAACCAGAGGAGGCACTATAGTGCAGCGACCAGGACACCCACCCCGCAGACACGTCCAATTGTGCCTGTATGGACGGCGCCCGAACAAGCCGGAGGTAACACGGGGTCTCGAACCCGCGGCCCTCGTGTTGGTAGGGCAAGGAATATATCGCTGTACTACCCGGACTGCCGGGAAGGGCCGAAGGTTAGGTAAACACTCAAACATACCTTTTTTTAATGCACACAGAGAAACACACACACGCACAGACACAAACGAGGGCGAACAAGGGGGGGGGGGCAGGCGCGCGACCCGTGCATGTCACGTGGACACACAAATGCACACAAGTAGACATACACACACACATAGACACACACACACGTAGACACACACACACGTAGACACACACACGTGCTAAAAGGCTTTGGGGTTGCTGACCTCAGGGAAATGGCAGGGCGGGTCCTGGCTGGGACACAGGGTCAGGCCGTCCTCAGCGGTCCTGGTCAGGTTGTGCAGCAGGCACATGGTGGCCGAGGTGTTCAGCTGGTTGTACACGCACTCCTCCAGCTTCTCTGTGCTGCACGTGAACTGGCAGGACACACAGCAGGAAGTGAAGAAACAGCTGAGACATAAGCAATCAGCTGACATCCTTTTTGTCTCACGTGGACCAAAAATAATATCTCAGTATTTCTAGGCTGAATGGCGACACATCATATATATATATATCTCTGTATTTTCTATGAAGTGGGCTAAATGTTCAGTTGTAAGTCACAGCCCCATGTAGGGCTGGGCGATATGGACAAAATCAAATCTCAATATTTCTGACCAAATACCTCGATTTTGATATTGCAACAATATTGTAGGGATGGCTAGTGGTGAGTATTTATTACTCAATGATTGTTTTTCTCATCACTCATGTGGATACAATGACTAAGTGGGTCAAGGGAAATAATAGAACAGATAAACAGTCGGAAAAAAAAATCGGAAAATTACATCATTTTACGGTAATGCAGCGTTTGAGACCAGGAAAAATATCACAATATAATTTACGATATCCTAAATATAAGACCATCTAGTCTCATATCATGATATCGATATAATATTGGTATACTGCACAGCCCTAACTAGCATTCTAAAACGAATAGTTAATGTGTTACAGGATACGAGCGAAGAGTTAGGGGAAGTCCCTACCATGTTGACGAAGGCCGATATGAAGAGGAGGAGGATGGTGAGGACTCCCACCAGTGTGCTGTTTGCACGAGACTGGACTATCTTCTTGGTGACGGTCTGCAAGGCCGCTGGGAAGAACTTGGATATGGACACGCAAGGAAAGAGACGACCAGACAGAGACAGTTAGTGATGCTGATCATCATGGCTCCTATCTCTCAATACATCTGCAGGAAAAAGATTGGAGATTTGGCTCCTTACTTTGATGCAGGAGTAGATGGCACAGATGAAGAGGATGTTGGCGAGGATGATGAAGATGCTTATGTAAAGGCCCAGCATGAGTGTCGTGCTGGGGGAAGAGAAGAACCAAGCTTATTAGGATGTATAATTTAATAATGTATAATATATTATAATAATATTATTTAATAATAATATATTTGAGCACAGAGGGTCATCTACTGGAAAGAACGACTTACTGTGGAAATATGATAATCTGAATGAAACAGATGAAGCAGAAAACCAGGAGTGCACAGGCCACATAACCCCCAAAACGATCGTCCACCTTTTTGGAGTACTGAGAAATAGAAAATTAATTAATTAATTAATTAAATTAAGTAGTTTAGCAGCACAGTAACAGCAAATCAATCAATCAACCAATCATAAAGCACATTTTGACAGGCAATTTTTGAGCTAATTTAAAACAAATTCCACGTTTAAGATCCCAACCTTTTTCTCCAGGGCGGCGGTCTGGAAGGTGAGCAGGAACTTTTTCACGTGGTCTTTCCTCAGCTGGTCGATGCTGCGGGCGTCGATGGCGCGTCCGAGGAACTCGTCCACCTCGTCCTCGGGGTTCAAGGCCTCCTGCGCGCAGCGGCTGCGGGCGTAGACAGAGCAATTAGGCCACGCCCACTGTGGTTTGTGTGTGTGTGTGTGTGTGTGTGTGTGATGACTCTGAGGCAGAGATGATCACAAGTCATTTTTTCCAAGTCCAAGTCAAGTCTCAAGTCTTTGGGGGGCAAGTCCAAGTCAAGTCTCAAGTCCCTATGGATGAGTGTTCTATCATTTGCTGCATGCTATCCGGTCTGCTTAGAACAGTGGTTCTCCAATGGGGGTCCGGGGACCCCCAGGGGTCCTTGACGGGGTTTCGCTATAATTCCATTCATAAGTAACACAATGACTATTTTGGTCATGGGGTTTATACACTTTGTGTAATAAAACATCTAAAA
>NC_139637.1:24704429-24706929 GCF_964638095.1 Poromitra crassiceps
GAATTTCACAATCGGTGCACACCTAGTGGTGCCCACTGGAAATTAACAGCAACATTTTTAAGAAAGAGCCACTAAAGTTCAAACAGGAGCCAAGGAGTCTGGAAGTCTATATATAATTATAATAATAAGTATATAATTATATATCTTTACAAAGAGGAGGAAACATTGTCACCACGGGTGATGTTACAACGCTTGACACAAACGATGAACTGAAGGTTAGAAACATTTATAGTCCACACAACATAATCAGCTTTGAGATTAGATATGTTTTATTAGTTATGTTTTGACGTTGATTCAGAAGAGCGGGCGATGTTTGGCACGGTTTATCTGTCGCTAATCTAATGACCTTGCACTGTGCTGACACCATGTGGATGGAGGCAGCAGGTGCAGATACAGATCCAACTGGGAGAATGTGGGTCAGAGGTCATGAAGTGAGGTGTGTGTGTGTGTGTGCGTGTGTGTGTGTGTGTGTGCGTGACTCACGAAATGGCCTCGATCATGTCGACGCCCATCTCCACGCAGCAGTGGGCGTGGTCAGCGCGCGGCTCAGGCAGGCCGGACACGCAGTAGTAACAGTCCCCGAGTATCTTAATACGCAGGCAATGGTTCTCCTGCACACCAAGGACACACACACACACACACATGCACACACACACACACACACACACACATGCGCACACACGCGCACACACACGCGCGCGCACGCACACACACACACACACACACACACACACACACGTAGAACACGTTAGGCCCCTAATTAAATCAAATATACACCATGTCAAATACGACCCACACAGACTAATTGACTCGTTACACAACACACTCCCCCAGGTGCATCATTGCTAGGCTACATCATGCTAACCGTGATGTAGCCTCTATACATTGTTGTTGTGCAAATGCAAATGCTAATGCGCTGGGCTGGGAGGTGGGTGTGTGCGGCGCGCTCACCGAGGCCAGCTTGTCGAAGCGAGCGAACAGCTCGTTCAGCGTCATGACCAGCTCCTGGGCCGTGCACTGAGACGCCAGGCTGGTGAAGCCCTCGATGTCTGCAAACAGGATGCTGGGGACGGGGACAGACGGGGACGGGGACAGGATGAGGACAACCCAAACAGACGGACAGGAAGAGAGACAGAGAGAGATCAATCAAAATAAGCAAAGAGCTAATTAGCATGGTCTAAACTAGCGCCTCTCATGGCAGCTCGACAGTGAGGGAGGGAGCGAGACAGTCAGTCAGTTCAGCTCTGGCTTTCATCATCTAGGCCAGTGTACTGTAGGTCACCTCCTCCTCCTCCAGCCCTGTGATGTGACGATCATCTCCCTATCTCCCCCCCACCACTCTTCCCGCTGCTTCTCCCTCCCTCCCTCCCTCTGCTCCTCTCTCCCTCCCTCCCTCCCTCTGCTCCTCCCTCCCTCCCTCCCTCTGCTCCTCCCTCCCTCCCTCCCGCTGCTCCTCCTTCCCTCCCCCCTCCCTCTGCTCCTCCCTTCCTCCGTCTGCTCCTCCCTCCCTCTCCTCCCCCCCTCCATCTGCTCCTCCCTCCCTCCCTCCCTCCCTCTGCTCCTCCCTCCATCTGCTCCTCCCTCTCCTCCCTCCCTCCCTCCCTCTGCTCCTCCCTCTCTCCCTCTGCTCCTCCCTCCATCTGCTCCTCCCTCCCTCCCTCTGCTCCTCCCTCTCTCCCTCTGCTCCTCCCTCCATCTGCTCCTCCCTCCCTCCCTCTGCTCCTCCCTCCGTCTGCTCCTCCCTCTCTCTGCTCCTCCCTCCCTCTGCTCCTCCCTCCCTCTGCTCCTCCCTTCCTCCCTCTCCTCCCTCCCTCTGCTCCTCCCTCCCTCCCTTCCTCCCTGGCAGGGAGGGGCGAGTCTGCGTGACTTTCGTGGCTAACTTTTGATAGTAATTAAAGCCAAGAATAAACCCACGCCACAGAGACTGAGGTCCCGCTGAAGGCAGACAGATGGCACTGTTGGCCCCCATGATGCTCGGCCTCATTACGTCCACTGAGGGGATGGATCTTGTCCTTGATTTCAGCCGTCCAGCAGGACAACGTTAGAGCCCGTGTCTGCGTCTCTCACATACACACATGTTGGGGGACATCTGACAGGTGTTTGGTTTCTCTGCTTCTCTGCTGCAACCTCAGCTCCTCGTCCCCGAACTGACCGCACTCGACTGGGCTGACCAGTGGGCTAACAGCTGGGGAGATTCAACCCTGCCTTTAGCAGCCAGTCATTCCCAGTCAGGAGTCATTCCCAGTCAGGAGTCATTCCCAGTCAGGAGTCATTCCCAGTCAGGAGTCATTCCCAGTCACGAGTCATTCCCAGTCACGAGTCATTCCCAGTCACGAGTCGACTTCAGGGTCATGACTGAAGTTGACTCAGTCAGTGTCAATAGAAAACACCACGCAGAATACATACTGCCCCTAGCTGTGGGAGTCACTTTTTAAAGGAACAGCTCACCCTAAAATCAAAAATACATATTTTTCCTCTCACCTGTAGTGGTATTTATCCA
>NC_139637.1:24716929-24806929 GCF_964638095.1 Poromitra crassiceps
CGCACACACACACACACACACACACACACGCACACAGACACACACACACGCACGCACGCACGCACGCACACACAGCAAGTGTGCAGTCATTTCAATGTGAACACAAGCTAGCAATATGAAGTGGAGAGGAGCATGATGTGTTGAGGGGGAGGAGGACAGACAGAGTGTATCTACACATGGCTGCCAGAGAGGAATGCGACCTGCTGATTAAAAAACCCACCAAAATGAAAGT
Source organism: Poromitra crassiceps (assembly GCF_964638095.1). NCBI lineage: Eukaryota > Metazoa > Chordata > Actinopteri > Beryciformes > Melamphaidae > Poromitra > Poromitra crassiceps. The sequence continues at coordinate 24,717,162 of NC_139637.1, forward strand.
GGACCAAAACAACACCCGGAGGAGCCTCATATGTAGGCTGATGATGATGGCAGTTTGTATTTGGCTTGAAATGTGTAGGCTGATCATGGCAGCTGAGCTGAGGTTGACACTGTACACACACACACACACACACACACACACACACACACACACACACACACACACACACACACACACACACAGAGAAGGTCTTTGTTGTCACAACACAGAGACAATCTAACAAACCTGTGCTTGAAACACAACACCTACGAGCACCACAGGAACAGAGGCAGAGAGATCTCTGAGGCGTGGCGTGGTGTGGTGTTGTGTTGTGGCCTGGCTAACTTCCTATTCTACCTGAGAACTAAATGACCTAAACTACATTAGGAGCAGAGCAGTAAACAAATAAACACACTGATGTTAGTGTTTCCCCCCTAGAACACTTTTTAAAGGAACACTCCGCCCATTTTCAACCAGCTTTGTATCATTAGAACATCAGTAGTATATCAGAAAACTGTAAACGGTTTTGAAGTCTGTCATTTAATTTGACAGTTATTGAGTGTTAAATTGTGGACCAGTGACATCACTGGTCCACACTAACTCAAATTAATAACTCATTAACTCAAATCAACTCTCAATAACTGTCAAACTATTCATCATTCATCTAGTTTGACAGTTATTGAGAGTTGATTTGAGTTAATGAGTTATTAATTTGAGTTAGTGTGGACCAGTGATGTCACTGGTCCACCCTTTAACACTCAATAACTGTCAAATTAAATGACAGACTTCAAAACCGTTTACAGTTTTCTGATATACTACTGATGTTCTAATGATACAAAGCTGGTTGAAAATGGGCAAAGTGTTCCTTTAAGGCCTGGAGGGATTTTTCGAAACGGACCCCGACCCCGACCCGCAACGGCGGTGGCCCCTCGCTGGCGACGCTCAACTTTTAGCTAACCTGTTTCGCATCTATGTTCGCAATGGCATCCCAAGTATCATCGTACTATTATGGGATGCCATGCGAACGGTTGTGTTATGGGATGTGCGTTTCCCAGGCAACGACACACGTTGACACGTTTTGGAACGGCGCCGTACGCTGCCACAATGCTCCTAAGAGCAAAATGCTATTACTGTCAACATCAGTACATTTGTATTGTAATAATATGCCATAAAGGTTTATTGAAATTTTGGGGAGAGCAGGAAAAACAAAACAATTGTTTTTTTGTTTTTTTTTCTGGCCTGGCGGGGGCGTCGTTGGCCTGGCGGGCCCGCCAAGCCTGGAGAACGGTAGGGAAACACTGGATGTGTTGCAGGTGCAGCAGGAAGTACACCTAAATAGCAGTCCCAGATGTAGCTAATGCAGGAAGGGAGCGACAACATTACTCAGGAACTAACAACAGAACATCCAAAATGTCAAGATGTGGAGGCGTCTGGCTACCACCAACACGAGGGTCGCAGGTGTTTTGGCCGTGTCTGCGGGTGGGAACCCGGATTAAGGGTAATTGTGTCCCGGTCGCTGCACTAGTGCCTCCTCTGGTCAGTCGGGGGAAAGGGATGTTCTTTTCCTTTCCTCCGTGATGCGGGATGACAGAGAATGGCTGATGGCCCGTCTGTCAGTCAAGTCAACTTTCAAGCCCTCGAGATCAAAGCTGTCAGGAGGTGTCAGACAAACATCTCGTCATCGGGTTCTTGAAGATCAGGTGTAAGGATCTACGAAGAGAATGTTCTTTACATGCACTCAGATGGCCAAAGATGTCAGCTGTTGGCTGAGTAATCGTTACCCAACTGCCACAATGAATCTGTGTCGCACCGTCATCGCTCAATTATCATTGTCAATTATCATTGTCAATCATTGACGAGCCCCAGACTTCCTGATATAACGTCACACAACAGACCACCAGTGAAGGTCTGATGACACTCTAGTCTAGTCTTGAATGCCTCTGATGTTAGCTTGATCACATTAATCCCTATAACAGATGGCGCTTCGCTGAACCAGAGGAAGATATAACTTGGTTAAGTGGCCTGTCTGAGATACAGCGCCACCTGCAGTTCGCAGCAGCATCGTGCTTCTCAGCAAAGCACTCAATTTACATTCAGCCAATCCAACTCCCCCCCCCTGAGAGCACACGTTGGTATTCCAGATTTCACTCCGAGTTAAGACATGCGTACCAAAATTGAACTGGGTGGTTTGGCAACAAGCGTTGTGTATACTTATACAGAGCTTAGGAGGTCCCACATTTGGGGTTTGGTGTATTTTGTGTTGAGTGAAAAAACACAGGAAAACGCAATCACAGCTGGGATGCCCATTCATTTGTAAATGGAAAGTGTCGTATCTGTTGAAAACATTAGGAACCCCCCAAAGCACGGATGGGCAACGTTGATGATAGAGAGGGCCACGGAAAAAATGTCCTCGCTACCGGAGGGCCAGATTTTGCTGAGGGCCGAACGGCGCCGGCGTGAAAAATTTGGGCATTTGAAGCCAGGTTTAGAGGAATAACACATTTTAAATGAACAGTTGTGATGTCATTATTCAGTCTTAAGTCTTAACCACCAATATTTGATCCTTTGATCCTCACTCACTCCTATGTCACCAGCTGCTCTCCCTGCAGGGGCTTGAAATTAACTTTTTTCACCACCTGCCAATATGGCTGCTAGATTTTAAAGTTACCAGCCAATTAGAATTTCCACGAGCCAAAATGTTTTTCTTGAAATAAACCAGAATATGAGTGTGTTAATTTAAGCATAAGTATCAGTAAGTGGCCCGGGATGATCAAAGCCTGTGTTGAGCGTCACACAAGAACAAAAATGCACTCTTGAAGCTAAATAAATCCAAAACCGAGTTAATTATTTAAATTTTTACTTCAATGTCATTTCTTACACATGAGATTTACTTTTAGCCTTTTAGTCATAAAGATTATTGAAAGATATTCCATATTCCAGACTGAAATGCTATAACAGAAGACGTGGAGTATTGGCCAGAATAACATGAACATTTGGACACTTATTCAGCGGGTATCTTGCATCAGGTTCAGGTGCACTGTAAAAAAAAAAAAAAAAAAAAAATGCAATTCCAGTGCGGGCCGCACAGGGGGCGCTGAACGACAATTTTACGACAATTCAATGCAGCCCAATACGAAAGTAACATGAAAGTGTGGGGAAGAATTCATGAAGAACAAAGCTTAGCGATAATGCCAAGTTCTATGCTTAGTCACTACACGGCCTGGAGATGAGAGACAGAAGGCTTCAGGCAGGCTTGTGAAGAAACTTGGTGTGTGTGAGTCCGTTTGGATTGGCAGCTCTTTGATCCTGGAGCATGTTGTGTCTGCTCTCTCATCACTCCGCTCCGGTCCTGCTAATCCAGCACAGACCACTCTGATGTTCCTCCTCTCTGCAGATGGAGGGATGGGACCCGGGTGCAAAGACAGCAGAAGAGCCTACTTTATCATCTCCATGTCCAGAATGCCACTCTGTCTTCATCAGTGTTGTTGGGGGGTAACTCATTACAAAAGTAACAGATTACATGTCATATATTACTTTTAGCAGTAACACAGTAATATAACTCATTTACCAATAGGATTTCAGTAATATTATACCAGTTATTTTGACAAGTAACACAAGTTACAAATTGAGTTACTTTTTTTTTTTTTTTTATCAAAGCACATATTTAAATAAAGATACAATCATTCCCTAATCAAATTGTGTGCTTTTATGCAAATAACCACTACAGATGACAATAACAAAGGACTTCAAGACGGTTTCAATTATTTTTCGGGATGGTTCCGGGGCGATGATGTCATTCTGCTACTGCAGTTATTTTTGGTGAAAGTAATGCAAAAAGTAGTGTAATAAGTAACAAGTTACTCTACACCGACAGTAATATTGTAAAGTAACGTATTACTTTCAAATGAAAGTAACTTAGTAATATGTAGTTTATTACATTTTGAAAGTAACTTGCCCGACGCTGGTCTTCATATAGCTAATGAGCGGGACTTGGCTCCCCGCTGATGTCTCCTGAACGTTCCTCCTATACCTCGGGGGGCCGTGGGGCTCTCACAGGCGAGCCTCGCTCAACATTTACTTAAGCAGGAACCTCTTTGGCGGTCAAGTTGAAAGCAGTCTAAACATTGGCTTATAAGGCGCGGCTCTCAGCAAGGTGTTTCACGGAGTAAGGCAGAGGGGATAGTGTGATAAAGAGAGAGAGGCAAAGGCTCTTTGGGCTCGGCAAACACACAGCAAATCCGTCCAGGCGTCCATGCTCTTCTGAACATCTCCCTGGGTCGGTTCCCTCACGCACAGGCCAGGCACGCAGGAATGCTCACGTGCCCAGATCAGATCAGATCAGATCAGATCAGATCAGGCTTCTCTCGCTCTCTCTCTGCCAGATCATTATTATCCATTCATCATAGGAACCCTGTGTGCCCACAGGTTATGTCCTATCTATCCATCAGTAAGGGATGCTTTCATAGCATCTAACCTGACGGAGGCGTCGTCAGTCCGAGTCTCTTTTCCGAAGCTTCGGTACAGTAACAGCGGTCCCTACCTAAGCGCTGATAGGCCAGAGATTAAGGATGTCACGATACTAGGATTTCTACTTCGATACCGATACCCAGGAAAATATCGATACTCGATATCATTTTTCTTTACCACGGGAAGGGGGGGATGATGACACATCAAGAAGCATAAAAATAAAGTTAGACAGATGGACGGACAGACGCACACTTCTCCATAATCTAGACCTGATCAAACTTTGAACTCAGACAGCAGATTAGCCCTGCTCTAGCCATCAGCCTATCAGAACACAGCAGATTAGCCCTGCTCTAGCCATCAGCCTATCAGAACACAGCAGATTAGCCCTGCTCTAGCCATCAGCCTATCAGAACACAGCAGATTAGCCCTGCTCTAGCCATCAGCCTATCAGAACACAGCAGATTAGCCCTGCTCTAGCCATCAGAACACGTTTAGCTTGTTGAAGCAACAGATTCCCCAATCTGTGATTCTTCATTAAAAGAAAGCACTGATGTATCGAAACTGTTGCAAATGAGTATTGTATCCATTTCAAATTTGTTGTATTGATACTTTCAATACCTGTTGCAAATGAGTATTGTATCCGATTCAAATTTTCAGTATTGATACTTTTCGATACTATCGATACTTTTGACAACCCTACCAGAGATATTGAGATATTCCAGGCTATCGCTTATCAAACAAGAGGATGCTGAGCAGGTCATCAATGTTTGGATTTGACCGGGAGCTCCTCGGTGAGCTCAGTGAGCGATAAGATCAACGTATACATGATGCTGGAGTTCTCCCCACCAACCACCAGCAGCCCTCAGCATCATCCTAGCAGAGGGTGAAAGTTGAGAGAACCAGAGAGGCAGCTATCTCTCCTCGACGCCAAAACAAAGGCTCCGGGGACTGGCTGTGCTGTTGACATGGGGGCTAACTCTCCAACAGCTGACCTCTGACAGGCATCTGGACTCGCTTTCCAAAGACGTCTTCCAGAGAGATCAACGTCAGAGCCCCCCAATCGCTGATCATTTCACGGTAAAAATAGACTTTGAGATTTCGTCGCACTGGTTCTGATCAAATCGCGGGTTGCTAAAAATCTGCACTTATTGACATAAGAACGAGGCCATTCCTTATAAAGATGTGAATGTAGCAGAGGGGGTGGGGGTGGGGGTGGGGTGCCGTGTCTTTGCCAACTTGGGTCGTTGCCATCTGGAAGCGGAGCTCGTGTTTTTTCCTCGTGGCTTTTGGGCCAAACCAAAATTGGTCTCAGGAGACCTGCGAGGCCTGCGGGGTAAATCTCTGTGAAAACGCTGGAGAAAAATTCCTCCGGGCCGCAACATCTGTCAGAAAAAACACAGATCCTAAATGAATAACTGGACCATGAATGTTTTCCAAACATGAGGAAAAATCAACCCGGCCATCCAAGAATGACTGAGCAAAGCAAACAATAACCACCTCTTAAAAACCATCCACTCCGTTCTGCTAATTTGACCGTTTCCCCTCCACAAATCAAAGGGTTATATAATCAGTGGTGGGCAAAGTGACTTTCAAAATGTAATATACTACATATTACTAGTTACTTTCATTTGAAAGTAGGGGTGTCACAATATATCGTCCCACGAAATTTTGCGATAGTAAAACGTCACGATATGTATCGTTGAGATGAAATCTCATATCGCAAAAAAAAAAAAAAAAAAAAAAAATTCAAAAAATAGACTAAGAAACGTCTTTGTTTGTTGAAGTTCAATGTGTGGAAAGTAGTTCAGTTGAACAAGTCTCTGAAGAGACACATGAGAAGTTATACAGGAGAGAAACCATTCAATTGAGTTTCTGGCAAAACTGTTTACTTGACAGGAAAAACTGAAGATGCATAAAAAATAGATTAAGAAAAGTCTTGTTGTTTGAGTTTGAAGAAAAACTGAAGATGCATAATGAGAATTTATACTGCTGAGAAACCTTTTAGTTCAAAGTAAATCTAAGTGACGGTGTAACTCATTCTATTTCAAGATAAGCCTTATCTCCAATCTCATGTTTTTTCTAGTTGTTATTGTAATAACAATTTCCCACAACAGCATGTTTTGTATTTGTGCATTTCAAATAAAATACTACTTTTCCAGTCATATATTGTCATTATTCAAGTTTAAAAAAATATTGTTAAAATCGTATCGTATCGTATCGTTATCGTGAACCCAGTATCGTGATACGTATCGTATCGTGAACTGAGTGTATCGTGACACCCCTATTTGAAAGTAATACGTTACTTTACAATATTACTGTCTGTGTAGAGTAACTCCTTACTTATTACACTACTTTTGCATTACTTTCACCAAAACAACAGCAGCAGCAGAATGACATCGCCGCCCCGGAACCATCCCGAAAGATAATGTCAACCCGCCTTGAAGTCAGTGTTAAACCGTCCAAAATTCTAAATGTTATCATTTTCCTTTGTTATTGTCATCTGTAGTGGTTATTTGCATAAAAACACACAGTTTGATTAGGAAATGATTGTATCTGTTTAAATATGTGCTTTGATTTCATAAAATGTAACTCAATTTGTAACTTGAGTTACTTGACAAAGTAACTGGTATAATATGACTGAAATCCTATAAGTAATAAGTTATATTACTGAGTTACTGCTAAAAGTAATATATTACATGTTACTTTTGTAATGAGTTACACCCCAACACTGGTTATAATGCTCATTGATCCTTCTCTTTCAATATCCCAACGGTCACGTTCGTCCTGACTGGCAAACGTTCAACAGGGCTACAAAAGGCAGATCTTTATGTGAGGCCTCCTTCTCCCTTCTTCATAGCTAGGGATTTAGCAATGCTCCTCGTGGAGCACATGGCTCCCTGTGAGTCGAGCACTTCTCCTGACACGGTCTAAAACAAACTCTGACACCCTCCTACAAAGAGGACCTTCAACTCCTCTTGAAGCAAGTATGTGTGGAACGAGTCTGTGGCCCAGGACCTGTGTCATTTGAGGGCGTCATCTTGGACTTTGGGAAACACTGATCGTCATTTGCTACCATTTTCTCTGACATTTTATAGAGCAAGCAACTAATCGATTAATCGAGAAAATAATCGACAGATTAATCGATTATGAAAATAATCGTTAGTTGCAGCCCTAATAGTATTGTTAGTGTCGTAGTAACAGTAGTAGTATTACTCTTAAAAAAGTAGTAGTGGAATATGATTAATTGTAGTATAGGTTGAGGCCACGTCTCGTCATAGACGCTGGTTTAGCTGGCTCAGCCTGGCTGGGGGCGGGGTCAGGGTGGGGTAAAAAAACCCTGTTCTATCCATTCAGCAAAGTTAGAATTTAGCTGATAGCCCAGCCCAGGTAGACACGATCGGGGATTTAACCACCGCAGTAAACGCACATCTGAGCAGACGTCTTGTGTTCTGCTCTAGAATCCCCAAACCTGTAGTTTAGAGCCGCAGCACCGTCTTTTGGTGAGTCAGCCCATGAGATATATGGGCGGTTTTACCCCACTCGCGCGCCAGCCGTTTAACATTTTGTGGGCGTTCCCAGACATGCGGACTGTCTCTATAGTAGCAGCATCAGCAGATGCAGCTGCCATTGATTGATTGAATGATTTTGCAGTGGGTGTAATGTCCTACTTAACGTCATAATAACTGTATTGAGCATCACATACAGAGTGCACCAATGAGCTGTCTGTCAGTGGTCTGGCTGGACAGAGGGAGGGACCTCCCAGCTGGACAGAGGGAGGGACCTCCCAGCTGGACAGAGGGAGGGACCTCCCAGCTGGACAGAGGGAGGGACCTCCCAGCTGGACAGAGGGAGGGACCTCCCAGCTGTACGTGTCCTCATTAACCCTTCCACTTCCTGCCCACTCACACACCCTCTGAGCTGGGGAAGGCACAGCTGCAATGACAGCATGGCTGCAACTAGAGCACACGATTGGGTGAATTAGCCCAACCAATCACATTGGCTTCTCCGTTGGCTCCTCACGCTGGCCGGGTTGTATTATACTAGGAGACTCTGGAAATGATGTGCCACTTGTCCTCTTCTCCCTACTTATACTCCCACCACTTTTACTGTGTAAAGCCTCAGCCAGGAAGGATCACTGATGATGAGAGAGCTCTTGAGGGAGGACGGGGAGAGTGTGAGAGGAGGATCGGATGTTACAGGATGTAGGGAAACAGTGGATGGATAAATCCAGAAGGAGGCGGTAATGCAACATAAAGGATGCCAACTTGACATAAAACACCACAGAAGAAGATGAAGAAGGGTCACAATTACTCAAGTGACATCACTGATGACATGACAATTGCTCAAGTGATGTCACTGATGACATCATGCACCACCGGTGCAATAAATAATTCACTGGAGCCGTTGCCGTCGTTTTTTTTACATCATCACTGATGACATCACAATCGTGTCTGAACCACACCGCCTCACTGAGCCCACAGACACCACCCACTTTTAACTAACAAGATGAACACAAGCATCTCAACAACTTGTGTAAGTAAACTTAGGTTTAGCAGTATGGCAACCATGATGCCACCATGACTTTCAGACCAGAGCAGCAGAAGAAGGAGACTTTCAGACCAGAGCAGCAGAAGAAGGAGACTTTCAGACCAGAGCAGCAGAATAAGGAGACTTTCAGACCAGAGCAGCAGAAGGAGACTTTCAGACCAGAGCAGCAGAAGAAGGAGACTTTCAGACCAGAGCAGCAGAAGAAGGAGACTTTCAGACCAGAGCAGCAGAAGAAGGAGTCAGACCAGAGCAGCAGAAGAAGGAGACTTTCAGACCAGAGCAGCAGAAGAAGGAGACTTTCAGACCAGAGCAGCAGAAGAAGGAGACTTTCAGACCAGAGCAGCAGAAGAAGGAGACTTTCAGACCAGAGCAGCAGAAGAAGGAGACTTTCAGACCAGAGTAGCAGAAGAAGGAGATAGTCAGACCAGAGCAGCAGAAGAAGGAAACTTTCAGACCAGAGCAGCAGAAGGAGACTTTCAGACCAGAGCAGCAGAAGAAGGAGACTTTCAGACCAGAGTAACAGAAGAAGGAGATAGTCAGACCAGAGCAGCAGAAGAAGCAAACTTTCAGACCAGAGTAGCAGAAGGAGACAGTCAGACCAGAGCAGCAGAAGAAGGAGACAGTCAGACCAGAGCAGCAGAAGAAGGAAACTTTCAGACCAGAGCAGCAGAAGGAGACAGTCAGACCAGAGCAGCAGAAGAAGGAGACAGTCAGACCAGAGCAGCAGAAGAAGGAGATAGTCAGACCAGAGCAGCAGAAGAAGGAGACAGGGCACAGTAGAAACTAGATCAAACAGAAAATTAATCAACAATTATTTTGATAATCGATTAATAGTTTTGAGTACAATTTTAAGAGAAAAGGTCTAAATTCTCTGAGTCCAGCTTCTTAAATGTGAATATTTTCTGGTTTCTTTACTCCTGTATGACAGTAAACTGATATTATCTTGGAGTTGTGGACAAAACAAGACACTTGAGGGCGTCATCTTGGGCTTTGGATAAACTGATCGTCAATCGACAGATTAATCGATTATGAAAATAATTGTTAGTTGCAGCCTTACTACAAAGCTGTGCTTTTCTGTTCTATCTCCTAAAGTTTAGGAGGACGTAAACTATACACACAGTATTGATTTTTTACTGCCCTGCATACTAACAGGTCAATACCAGAAAACCAGAGCAACAGGTTCTTAGTTTAAACAGAAGAAGCATGAGAGAGCAGTTTGCTAACTGCTTCAACACAAGTTTAGCTCTTGGTCATCCATCAGCTGTTCAGTCAAGGATGGATGGGCTGATCCTGAAGTCATGCGTGAAACACATCCGCCTCCGGAGCCAACTTCAGGTTAGGTAGCATCGTCACGTGCTACCTACCTCATCACAGGTTAGGTAGGTAGCATCGTCACGTGTGACAGGCAGCATGTCTGTGAAGCTTGATACGTCCGCAGCGTTTCAACCGCGATGAAAGCCCGGGGGTGTTGAGTTTCAACGCATGGTGAGATAACTAACAACCAGAAGTGCCACGATGTGCTAAAAGTGTCCCGTCCGGTTTGCGGGTAGGATTTGCGGTGTCCTGTTCATCTCCGTGTCGTCCTGTTCTCGAAAGGTATGCGTACCAAAACAAAGACTGTCGGAAATGTGATTCATAAATATTGGATGGGGTGGGTGGGAGAATTTTGTTGAAGGTGCAAGATGAGAGGCTAACTGATTTGTGTGAAGTGACATCATGGGTCTTGTTATAGAGAGCCAAAGGGGAACGTCACTTCCTGCTTCAGCACTGTACCAGAGATTTTCATCCGCCATTTATTTTCCCATAGACATTTCGTAAAATGCTTATAAAAATAGTTTCACTTGGTCAAACCAAACGGTTCAGATATATTTAGAAACAGGAGAGACCGCATAACATTTCACTCGGACCAAAACTGCGGGTTTAAAGAAAATATTTTGTCAATGTTGTTGTTTTTTGTTTTGGACCGAGTGAAATGTTCTATGGTCTCTCCCGATTCTAAATATAGCCGAACCGTTGGGTTTGACCAAGTAAAACTGTTTTTATAAGCATTTTACGAAATGTCTATGGGAAAATAAATTGCAGAAGAAAAACTCTGGTACAGTGCTGAAGCAGGAAGTGACGTTCACTTTGCCTCTCTCTATTGTGTCTGACATCATCCGCAGTGAGAACGAGACATGCTGTGTGAGACACCAACACCCTGCGCTTTAACCATGACAATGAGCTGTTAAATGAGACAGAGCTAAACGCGCTGCTGTAACCGTATCTATGCTGCTATCTTTACTGTGTCAATAGAATGCTGTGCCTTCTTCCTACGCACAGTGTGTAAGGAGGAAGTCAACCTCCCCAAACGCAGTGGTGAACCTGAGGTCAGTGTGATCGGCACACGGATGCTATTAAAAATGGCGCCCCCTCTCCAAATGGATCAGATCAAACGTTCACTGCCGCTGCCGATATGCTACTAAATGATCGATCAGAATGATCGATCAAAACAACGACTGAGTGGACACACTGCATTAGGGCAACCTGCTCTTTCCACGCAATAGGCTGAGCAGGCGGGGGAGCATGTGGAAGCTGTCACCCCTTACTGATGAGTGAGTGAAGTACCGCCTTGCTCCAGCAGGGCATTCCGCACGCCCGCCGTGGGCTTGTACTACATGACTTGTGTCGTTGCTGTTTTCGAGTTCGCTGACAACAAGTGTGCTAACAAGACCGTTAGCCGGGGGGGCGATGGTGAACTTTGCCCTGCAGCCATTCACCCTCTTTCTGCCAGCAGCGGACAGACACACACAAGTGCGCCGACTCTATTTTCCCCATTTTCCACATGGACTTCTGTCCACCACCACCTAGTATTCATCGTGTTTGGATATACATGTCAACTTTTTGACAGGTTGCACTAAAGCTCAATGGGATCTAGATCAAAAAGTGTCCTTAAAGGAACAGCTCACCCTAAAATCCAAAATACATAATTCCCTCTCACCTGTAGTGCTATTTATCCATCTATATCGTTTTGTGTTAGTTGCCTGAGTTTTGGAGATATCGGCCGCAGAGTTTCTGTCTTCTCTCCAATACAATGGAACTGGATGGCACTCGGCTTGTGGTGCTCGAAGCACCAAACAAAAAATATATTTGAAAAACTCATCAGTATTGTCTCTTTCCAGAAATCATGACCCGGTTACTCAAGATAATGCAAAGACTTTGTTGTGAGCAGTTTCATGTAGGAACTATTTTCTTTTGCAGTCTCATGTAGCAACTAGCTAGCAGCTAGCAGGTGTAGTTCGGTCAAAAGAAAATAGTTTCTACATGAAACTGCTCATAACGAGGTGTGTGGATTATCTTGAGTAACGGAGTCATGATTTCTGGAAAGAGACATTGGTGTTGAGTTTATCAAATGTATTTCTTTGGCACTTTGAGCACCACAAGCCGAGTGCCATCCAGTTCCATTGTGTTGGAGAGAAGGCAGAAACTCTGTGGCCGATATCTCCAAAACTCAGGCAACTAAAACAAAACGATACAGATGGATAAATAGCACTACAGGTGAGAGAGAATATATGTATTTTGGATTTTAGGGTGAGCTGTCCCTTTAAAAGCCTTAGGGCCTGCATGCCACACATATCAACATTTAACACCGCTAATGGATTTCCTGATATATAACTGTTGGCCGTCGGCCATGATGGCTGCTCAGCCTCAAATCCCTGTGTTTACTCTCATGGAGAGGAGCCATGTTGTTAGTAAACCATGAGCTCTCTCTCTGTTATTAGAAGCCTCTCTGCTTCCTCGTCCTCGACACACACAAACTATTATTAGCCCCGGGCTATTATTGCCCTTATCAGCGGCGGTATTTTAAGAACTATATTTTCCCTTATCACTAATCCTAATAGAGAGCCGCAGGGATGACGTATTTTTGTAGGCTGAATGCGGAAGTCCCGAACTTCCTGGTTCCACACTGTTTCTGTCTATGGGATTTTTGAATGGGTTTTTGGCGATATGCTTCAAATAATGTCTGTGGGCAACGCAAGTTTAATCAAACGCGAACCAAGGTTCAGCGGGATAATCTTCACACATGAGGACCACTTTCATGAGTTTTGTAGCGTAAATGCGAGCCCTAGAAGTAAAATGCTCGAGCTAAGCTAATCCTGAACTACACACTGTCGCATAGGCTTCACGTCACGTCAGCACTCAACCTGGACTGTTGTTGATGTGTGCACTGATTACCTCGGGCTGAACGGGGCTGAACCAGGTGAGGGAAAGAGAATTTCCGTGTTCGCCCTTTGAAGTGGTGACGTTATTGACGTATATATCCACATCGACTCAGCAGTGTAGTCTCATTTAGCCGTTTGCTAGCTAGCCGCCCGTTTAACGGCATGTAAAAGCTTCAAAACTCATAAAAGTGGTCTTCATGTGTGAAGATGATGTTACTAAACACTGGTTCGCGTTTGATTAAGCCAGCGTTGCCCAGAGAGATTATTAGAAGCATCGCGCCAAAAACCCATTCAAAACTCCCATAGGCGAAAACTGTATGGAACCAGGGGCGTTAGCATCGATGATTTCCGGACTCGTTACTGCGGCTCTCTATTGCTCCCACCCGTGATGGTGGTAAGTTATCCAGGGTATCACTGCCCCGGGTTGTAATACAATAAGTGGATGAGTCACAAGCTGGAAGGGGGGTGAGGAGCAGGGGGTGAAGGGGGGGAGGAGCAGGGGTGTATACTAGAGAGGCAAAGTGACCGCCTACTTCCTGCTTCAGCACTGTACCAGAGGTTTTCATCCGCCATTTATTTTCCCCATAGACATTTCGTAAAATGCTTATAAAAATAGTTTTACTCGTTCAAACCCAACGGTTCAGATATATTTAGAAACAGGAGAGACCGCATAACATTTGACTAGGACCAAAACGTAAAAAGATTGTGGATTTAAAGAAAATATTTATTCGATGTAGTTTTTTTTTTTAAGTTTTGGTGCGAGTGAAATGTTCTATGGCCTCTCCCGATTCTAAATATATCTGAACCGTTTGGTTTGACAAAGAAAAACTATTTTTTATAAGCATTTTACGAAATGTCTATGGGAAAATAAATGGTGGATGAAACTCTCTGGTACAGTGCTGAAGCAGGAAGTAGGCGGTCACCCAGGCGGACACCCACGCCATCTGATGAGGAGTTCTCACCATTTGATAGCAGCCAAACAAGTGAGCTGGACTGAGCCGTGCAGCAGCTCAGGGAGAGACAAGACACACACACACACACTCCACTTCTCCTGGCCCATGTGTGTGTGTGTGTGTGTGTGTGCGTGTGTGTGTGTGTGTGTATGTGTGTGTGTGTGTGTGTGTGTGTGTGTGTGTGTGTGTGTGTGTGTGTGTGTGTTTCCCTGGCTATAAGCCACTGTGAGCAATGACACAGTCAATAAATAATGGAAGGGAAAAAATAAGCAATCATTGGGTGCAACAAGACACGGGAGATATAAACGAAACCGTCAACATCTACAGTTAGTTTCAGTACCACTTTAGAATCTGACCCGGCAGAAGGTACTGGTACTAACAGTACATGCACATAGGTATGGGACACCAGAGCTGTGTATATTAGAAGAGTTGCGACATCTCCATTCACTCCAACGGACCAGTTTTTTTACTCTCAAGAGTTCCAGGAAGTAAGGTCCTGGATTAAGCAGCACTGTCGAGTTGCAGCAAAATGGACAGTTTGTGTTGTACTTAAAGGTCCCATTCCGTGCAAAAGCTGTTTTTACTTGTAAATGCATATATACTGCTGTCAGCCCTCCCTGTAATGAGTGGTCACAAGCTCAGAACTGCCACAGTTGGATTTGTCCCTATCCAGCTTCCCCCTGCAGTCTCCTTCAAGCCACACCCCCAAACGCTTCGTTTGCCCAGACGGGGAATTGGGACGTCACGAGCTTCCTCACGCATACTGCGCGGGTCTCTCTCACACAAGCTACCTGCACCATTTTGTCTATAGCCACAAAATTAACACTTCTAGCTGGAGCGACGCCAACTGTACGTGATCCAGCAACTGCAGAGGTGCATTCGGTAAGTCTAGGCATTTTGAGATGTCCTCTTTAGCGTAGTAACCGTTAAGTTAACGATAACTCGCAAACCTAGCGTGCTGGTCCACAGACGCTAATCTGATTGGCCGCTGGGAGCCTGGGGCGGGCTCTCCCTCAGCGGCCAATGGGAACTGTTAGTTCTGAATATATTATAGAAACAGACCGTTCTTGGGAAGCGACGAGATGAGGAAGTGAGAACTCCGTCACAACAAACGGGGTTGCTATACTTTCGACAAATTAATCCAGAATCATGTTTTATGGACCAGAGACACACGTTTTTAAGAGGTTACAGCTGCACGAATTGGGACCTTTAAAACATTTTTTTTTTTTTTTTTTTAATCAAATTGTACATTATCAGCTTTATTTTAGCATTCAAAAGTAGCGCAAGACCCCTTCCTGGCTGTTCATTGGCTAATGAGTCAGGCATTTTGCTCCTCCGCTGACACCACTCTCTCTCTCTAAACGGCTCTGGGTAGAGAGGGGACACACAAAGCAAACAGCATGAATCATTGCAGAAAGGTTAAGGGGCCGTGTGGTGGTTGTTGTTGTCGAGCTGTTTTCCTTATGTAAAGCGTTAAGTGTTCTGGCCTAGATGCATCATGCACGCCTCTCTCATGCATGCTATCTTTTCCCCCCGGTGCCCAGCGGAGGGGATCAGTCATGTTTTGCAGCATGCCGTGCGTGCGTGCGTGCGTTCGTGCGTTCGTTGACCCCACAACATGTCTGCCTTTAAGGAACAGGTTTTTCCTCTAAGCGCCGGCCGGCCCCGGCTCAGCATACAATAACAACAGCAGCAGCAGCACGGACTAGCTGCACCCGCGCAGCACGCACACTTCACTCTCCTCTCAGCCCCGCCTCTCAATAGCTCCTGTTTAGAGAGACTCCAGGTCGGGATTAAAGTGATCCAGATATATCCCCGCGCACACAATTGGATAGATTCGGTGTAGTTCCTCGTTAATCCATGTATAACTGAACACATACGCTGTTGCATGTCAGCGTCGTCGCAAATTCCTAGAAGGAAACAATGGTATGGTTAGTCCCATAATCCCCTTTAAGACACTTTGCCGTATGCGTGCCCAGCTGTTAATACTTTAGTTATGGAAATTCATATACAGGCCTATCAAAGCAGACGTCCCCTGCATGGCGTCTGGGTGCCAGGCAGATCAAAAATGGTGGTCGTGGGGCAACAACAAAGGGACAGGTGAGGGACAGGTGGTCTCTCTCAGGGCAGCACGCCGAGTGTGTGTGTGTGTGTGTGTGTGTGTGTGTGTGTGTGTGTGTGTGTAGGGGTATGTGTGTGTGTGTGTGTGTGTGTGTGTGTGCGTGTGTGTGTGTGTGTGTGTGTAGGGGACGGGGTGTGTGTGTGTGTGTGTGTGTGTGTGTGTGTGTGTGTCTGTGTGTGTGTGTAGGGGACGGGGTGTGTGTGTGTGTGTGTGTGTGTGTGTGTGTGTAGGGGACGGGGTGTGTGTGTGTGTGTCTGAGTTACAGCCATCGTCTGAGTGGTGCGGCGCCATGACGGGAAACCATAACTCAGGTGACTATAATAATACTAATAATAATAATAATAATAAGACCAAAGTAGACCAATGGCAGAAGAGCAGTGGGAGGGACTTCACTTCACTGTGGTGTTTGGAGGTTTCTATTCATAGCTTTCAAGGGGCGTTACGTGCTGCTGGGAACGCCCACCTGACGGTCAAAAAAAAAACTTGTTCATTCCGCTGCCAGCCGAGTCGACTAGTTTCTCACGCTGTGTTTGTTCAGCCGTTTGTACACACGTCTTTGCGGCCAACATTTCATCAAAGGTAAGCTCAAGTAACGTTACAATAATGATTAAAATACCCCGTTAACGTTACTTGAGCTTACCTTTGATGAAATGTTGGCCGCAAAAACGTGTGTACTTTGATGGTAGAAAAAAAGCCATTTGCCCTCCCCAGCGACTGAACCACGTCTAATCGCACAAATCCACAACCTCCTCCTGTCTGAGTTTTCTTTCTCCGACGGGATTCTGTAAAAGCACAAGCCAGGCGTGTCTCCTCGTCGGTTAGTGCAACCGATAGCACAACAGGTATCCGGCATTTTGGCTGAACAAACACAGCGTGAGAAACTAGTCGACTCGGCTGGCAGCGGAATGAACAAGTTTTTTTTTGACCGTCAGGTGGGCGTTCCCGGCAGCACGTAACGCCCCTTGAAAGCTATGGATTGGATGCCTCACTTTCCTATCATGGAAGCATCATCATCTCTCAACGTCCACTTTTCATTCAGTTTGGATAGCTCGAGTTTATCCCTAGCATAGCATTTACCCCTCAATTTAATCCATGTAGAATCTATCAAAATCTTTCAAGCCTTCTTCTTGTCCACAAGCCAACTCCTCCTAGTTCTGTGAGTATGAATGAGGTCCTTCCGAACCCTGTCTGTAGGAGAACGGAGGCACTTCAAGTCTACAGCAGCACTGTAACACCCCCCTCACCATTCCCTCTTCCTGGGAGCAGCTTGATCTTCGTCTGTCTGCATGTCGTCTGAGTGGGGCTGTCCTCCAGATCCAGAGCAGAGCTCAGGAACATGGAGACCAGGCCTATGGAAACAATCACCACCATGAGCTGCATGAGCTCCAACTCAGCCCACCGAGGAATAAAAAGACCACTCTTTCTGAGGGGGCTTTTGTGTGAGAATGGAATCGTGACTCAGAGAGAGAGAGAGAGAGAGAGAGAGAGAGAGAGAGAGGGGGGGGGGGGAGAGAGAGAGAGGGGGGAGAGAGAGAGAGGGGGGAGAGAGAGAGAGGGGGAGAGAGATAGAGAGAGGGAGGGAGAGAGGGAAAGAGAGAGAGGGGGAGAGAGACAGAGAGTGTGTGTGAGAGAGAGTGAGAGAGTGAGAAAGAGGGAGAGAGAGAGAGAGAGAGAGAGAGAGAGAGAGAGAGAGAGAGAGAGAGAGAGAGAGAGAGAGAGAGAGAGACTGGCAACCCTTTTACAGCTGGGTGCGTCAGCCCGGCGTTATTTCACACTCTCCCTCCGTGGTCATTTCCCTTGTCACCACCACCGTAACCTCCGCAAACCCCTCCCCTCCAGCTCAAACCCCTCCCCTCCAGCTCAAACCCCTCCCCTCCCGCTCAAACCCCTCCCCTCCCGCCCCGGCCGTGTGGCGGTCCCTGACAAAGACGCCGTTTGTCCTCGCCGTCCGCGCCATCAGTCCCCACATCTTCTCAGCTCTGATCCTGTGCTGAACATGAAACATCTCCACAGGGACAAGACAGAACAAGTCAGGGACACAGAGAGGTGCCAGAGGGTGATGATGAGGTCCCAGAAGAAGAGTAGGGAGTCTGGCCATGTGACGCCAGGAGCCACAGAGAGTGTGTGAGATATGACGATGAGGGTGTGTGACACATTGAATGGGGTCCCTCTGTATTCATAGAAATAGTAGTAGCTAGGAGCCGGCCCGAAAAACAGAAACGGACCCTGAACTGGAACGTGCCGCGGATGGGGCCTCAGTGGGGGTCCAGGACATCAGGCAGTCCACCACCAGAGGATCATCACAACCAGCCAGGCCAATGTGCCTAACTAACCCTGTCTAGGTCACTCACAGCCACTCAACAACACACAAGCTCACTGCACCAACAGAGCTATGTCAATAGACCATATTCACAGGGCGGCCATCTTGGAATGACGTCACCTGCTGGTTGGGAAACGCAACAAGACTCTGATCCAAAACCTTGGTGGTCTGAACATGGGAGCAGTAGACCAAAGGTTTGAGTTCTGTCACACCAATTTGGTTTGATCACATCGATAAATGGGCAGATGAAAGTGTACAGGATAAAAGAAAAGGGCTAAAGTAACTGGATCAAATCTTATATCCACGATATTCAAGGAAGTGCAGCCGACGCTCTAAATTGTAAAGTGCAGTTACACCCTCGCACCACTGAGCACCGAACCGATACATCTGGCGCTGTGGAGCAGTTGAACCCGAAATGACACAGCCGAAGAAGGCTGTGTTTGAGCTTAAACTTAGGCACTGGCATGTGAATAACGGCACGGTATTGGAAACTACGCAATATTTGGGAATACCATGGCACTCAAATCTTGGCTAACAATATTGGGTCGACGGTGACACCTCTGACAACTTTAGTAACGCTAACATTGACGCTAGCGTTAGCGCCCTCGCTAGCTAGGTTAGCATGACAGGATAACAAGCTACTTTTTTCCAGTCTCTGCTAGCAGCATTACGGGTGGTTACTATAGCAAACTGACTAATGTCACATAATAACACTGTTTTGGATCTCACCTGCAATTCCCCCTCATGGCTATAGGTGTCACCCAAGAGAAGAAAAGTGAAATCGTATGGATTATAACTTGGAGGTCTCATGAGAGGAAGAGGTGTAACGTGGATACAGTTATTCAGAAGAGAAAGAGATTGATAGTGTTTTACGTGACGCACAGAGAGCTGACATCATCACAGAGAAGTTAGCACTGATACATTGTACAGTACAGTAATCTGTGGTACAGAGAGTATATATGTGATGAGAGAGTTACATTATAAGCTGTGGTACAGAGAGTATATATGTGATGAGAGAGTTACATTATAAGCTGTGGTACAGAGAGTATATATGTGATGAGAGAGTTACATTATAAGCTGTGGTACAGAGAGTATATATGTGATGAGAGAGTTACATTATAAGCTGTGGTACAGAGAGTATATATGTGATGAGAGAGTTACATTATAAGCTGTGGTACAGAGAGTATATATGTGATGAGAGAGTTACATTATAAGCTGTGGTACAGAGAGTATATATGTGATGAGAGAGTTACATTATAAGCTGTGGTACAGAGAGTATATATGTGATGAGAGAGTTACATTATAAGCTGTGGTACAGAGAGTATATATGTGATGAGAGAGTTACATTATAAGCTGTGGTACAGAGAGTATATATGTGATGAGAGAGTTACATTATAAGATGTGGTACAGAGAGTATATATGTGATGAGAGAGTTACATTATAAGCTGTGGTACAGAGAGTATATATGTGATGAGACAGTTACATTATAAGATGTGGTACAGAGAGTATATATGTGATGAGAGAGTTACATTATAAGATGTGGTACAGAGAGAGTATATATGTGAGGAGAGAGTTACATTATAATCTGTGGTACAGAGAGTATATATGTGATGAGAGAGTTACATTATAAGCTGTGGTACAGAGAGTATATATGTGATGAGAGAGTTACATTATAAGCTGTGGTACAGAGAGTATATATGTGAGGAGAGAGTTACATTATAAGCTGTGGTACAGAGAGTATATATGTGATGAGAGAGTTACATTATAAGCTGTGGTACAGAGAGTATATATGTGATGAGAGAGTTACATTATAAGCTGTGGTACAGAGAGTATATATGTGATGAGAGAGTTACATTATAAGATGTGGTACAGAGAGTATATATGTGATGAGAGAGTTACATTATAAGATGTATGTGATGAGAGAGTTACATTATAAGATGTGGTACAGAGAGTATATATGTGATGAGAGAGTTACATTATAAGATGTATGTGATGAGAGAGTTACATTATAAGATGTGGTACAGAGAGTATATATGTGAGGAGAGAGTTACATTATAAGCTGTGGTACAGAGAGTATATATGTGATGAGAGAGTTACATTATAAGCTGTGGTACAGAGAGTATATATGTGAGGAGAGAGTTACATTATAAGCTGTGGTACAGAGAGTATATATGTGATGAGAGAGTTACATTATAAGCTGTGGTACAGAGAGTATATATGTGATGAGAGAGTTACATTACTGACATGGAAGGACATCAGGACAGTCTGTGATAGATTAGGATGAGGATTCCTGTGTTTGGACGTGAGATCAAATGGTGCACAGAGTTTAAACGTGTGTGAATGTTAAGGAGAAATCTGCTTATGAAAGTATGCTGCGCGGGCTCGCCGCACGCAGCTCGGTTGCCGCGTGGCCTCGCCTGCTCTATTGGCATGCGCAGCGCACAATCGTCTGCTCTCTTGGCATGCGCATGCGTTTTTGAAGGTCGACACGGCCAGCAATATTTATAGATAGTTTTCGACTGCTATTCTGGCAGTTTGGCTGCATTCAAAAGGCTGTATTTTAATACATTATATTCATTAACACACAGGCTAATGTGAATTATTACAGACTACATACAGCATTATGTAGAGGATGAGCAAATCCATGCAGATCTGATAGCAAAGAGGATAGTCAAAAGTAAGAAATATTGCTCACTCTGTGGATATACTGAAGACATTGTAACTGTCAAACCCCCCCCCCCCCCCCCACACACACACACACACACACACACACACACACACACACACACTCCACTATGAAGAAGAAGAACAGTAAATCATCGAATTTTTTTGTTGAATTCATTGCGCAATCCGAGTCTCCCCCACCCCACCCCATCTCCCTGGAACTACAATAGCCTCCTTGTGTTCAGGGGAGCGCGGCCTGAATGGCACTGTTCTGTTCTACACCATCCTCCTGATGTTCTGAACGGGCTCATTCAACCCAGATGACCTTCCGTTAGCCGGCCGCGGCGCCAAACACAGGCTAATTAAAACGCTCGTTTGAAAAGCTGCCAAGATTGACACCATCGTCTACGTTTTAGTACCCGCTACTCTGACATGGGAACGTGTCTGAGAGGAGCCTGTACGACCGACTACGTTTACACGCACACAATATTCCGCTTTTTTGCCCATATTCGGAAAATGACAATATTTCCCGACTAAATGAATAATGCACTAATATTCCCGTTTACATGCAGCCGTAGCTCGCCCTTCCCCGACAGGTGAGGGGGGGGGGGGGGGAGAGAGAGAGAGATGCAGGTAGAATCAGCAGAGTTTTTCTGTTGAGAATAAACAGAGCAGCGCTGTTCTTACCGGCATCACTTGGTCCATTTCAGGAGCTTGCTGCTGGAAAGTTTGGCGTTGCGCATCCAAGTCTTTCATAAAAAAGTAGGCTAGTACGTTATTACCTCGCAGGCATTTTGGACTTCCGTGGGCACTATACCCTCTCTTTCAATATCTCTCTCTTTAAATCGATGTTTCTCATCTGCTCCCGATCAGAAATGTGGGCTTTTCTTTTTGCATGCCAGAGATGATGGATTATATGATTATATCGCCTCTTCTAGAGCTTTCTAGCACACATCAGCTGACCGCAAACAGGCAACATGCGTCGCAAACTGCGGTAAAAACCCTGATTGAGACGCATATTCCGAATGCGCTGTATACATGATCAAAGAATCCTCCTTAAACCCGAATAATACTGGAATAACCCACATGTCTTAATCGGAAAATGCAAAATTCGGAAAAAGGGCAAATCGGGAAAATGCAACTGGAATATGCTGTTTACATGACCCGGATCAAATTCAGAATATTGTCATTTTATGAATAATAGTGGAATATTGTGCGCATGTAAACGTAGTCACTTGGCCTACATGGATGCTGAGCCAGAAGTAGGCCATGTCCATGTCATGAATGTAGTCAGCCATGTGCTCAATTGTAAAGTCACATAATAGGGGGCCCCAGTGAAGTGAGAGGTGGAGAGAAATTCTCTTGTTTTCTCATAAAAAATAAATATTTGCCATAAACTTTTACGACTGCTTATAGTGTATTTAGCAGGAACTGCAGGCTCTCACAGCAAGAAGAACATTTGATTGTAGAGTATTTCAATCAAGTAGTGTCAGTGTGTGAACATGACGACTGAATAGCTGTGACTATAAACAAACACAGACAAAGCCATCTGTAAGTAATAGGGCCTGGGGTATCGTTACAAAACCATGATACCAGTACCAATACCAGTACCCTTAAAGTGATACCGATGCCAATAGAGACTTCATTCGATACTTGTTTAAACTGCCAACACCATCACATACACCGTGTCGAGTCCGTCAACTTCAGCACCACAGACTATATGGGTTGTAGCAGAGCCATGTATATAGAAGAGTTGCGACATCTCCATTCACTCCAATGGACCAGTTTTTTACTCTCAAGAGTTCCAGGAAGTAAGGTCCTGGATTAAGCAGCACTGTCGAGTTGCAGCAAAATAGACAGTTTGTGTTGTACTCTGAAAGGGTTTCCCCCCCCCCTTGAATCAAATTGTACATTATCAGCTTTATTTTAGCATGCAAAAGTAGCGCGAGACCCATTCCTGGCTGTTCATTGGCTAATGAGTCTCGCATTTTGGTCCTCCGCTGACGCCATAGCTAGCTGTAGTGGTCCAATCACATCTCACATTAAATCAAAGAACGCTTTGTGGTGATTGGCTCCAGACAAAACCATAAATAGTATTTTTTTTGCTAGATCTGTGTTAAAGGTATTGAGTAGCGATGGCACTAGTGAGTAAAGGCCCTTGACAAAACACAAACTGTCTACTCGATTTGAAAGAAGAAGAAGAAGAAGAAAAAAGGGGGAGGGGTCAGGGAAATCCGGGTGTGTGTGTTATCGTCTGTGTCATTTTGTTTCCGTCTCTCTTACCTGTTTGAGAATGAACTTGTCGTGTTGGTTGAGGTGCCAGGCGGTCACCACGTGGATGGTGGACAGCACCGCGCCGCTCAGCACGGCCGCGCGCATCCGCACCGGCAGCAGCGTGTAGATGATGTAGACGAAGAACACCGTCCACCAGACGCCCTCCGAGGCGCTGCGCGGCTCCACCATCAGCACGCCGAACACCTGCACCACCGCCAGCACGCCCATCACCAGGTAGCTCACCATCCACATGTAGTCCTGGTGGAAGCCGTTGCGGTTGCACACCACCATCATGGCCAGGAAGAGCGCCATGGCCACGGAGAGCACCGAGGCGTAGGCCGGGTCGGGCGCCGACGACGCGCGCGCCGGCGCGCAGTGGAAGGCCAGCATGACGCCGCACACCAGCACCAGCACGCCCATCAGCATGGTCAGGGAGCTCTGGTTGAGCCGGAAGAAGTAGCGCTGGTACAGGCGCTCCAGCTTGGCCGACTGGAACTTCTTGGACTGGAACACCCACGCCACCCGCCGCCAGCAGTCCGCGGCGGTCGTCGCCCTGCAGCATCCCCTCGCCGCCCCAGACTCCCCCGCCTCCTCCCTCGGGCCCTTGGGCTCCCCGTCCTCGAAGCCCAGGGCGACGGCCTTGAGGCCCAGGTCGCCGCCCGTGGCGCCCGTCCTCTTCCCGTAGTGGTTCTCCTGCCAGCCGCAGCGCACGCCGCCGAAGCCGCCGCCGCCCCCGCCACAGTGGTAGTGCTGCGGGGCGGCGCGGGGCGGCTCCAGCTCCTCAGGGTCTCGTAGGCAGCTCATGTAGCGTGCGCCGCACAGCGACGAGCTGCTCTCCTTCCTCTTCTTGCCATTGCGTTCGCCCCACGCCGTCTTCCGCTCGTCCACTCTGGCTGCAAAGAAGCCTCTGGCCCACGACATCCTATCAAAAGGGAGGACAATAGAGCATAATAGATATATATATATAATATATTTTCTATTTTATATATATAAAATAGACTTTAAGAATGGTTGGTTCTTCCTTGAGGTGACAGCATCCTCTCTCACCTGTGTGGGCTGTGTGATGTGTCTCTTTGGCCAGGCCGTGGCTAATGTATCCCGGTGAGCACACACACCATGAGCTCAGACTGGCCAGAGGCATGGGAGGTGTGTCTGTCCAAGAGACGCCCACCTTTGTGTGAAGAGACAGACAAGACAGAGTCACAGTAGTGTTGTTACTCATATACACCACCAGAGGCAGTGTTGTTACTCATATACACCACCAGAGGCAGTGACACCCTCAGGATAAAAGAGCACTGTGGAACATGTTTTTGGAAACGCATTCGGTTGCATGGATCCGTTGACGACCCCCCCGGATGGGGTCACAAAGAGTGTGTAGTCGGTGCACATGTGTACGCACGTGTGTGTGCGTGTGTGCGTGTGTGTGTGTGTCTGTGTGTGTGTGTGTGTGGGTGGGTTTGTGTGTGTGTTTGCTTGTGTGTGTGTGTTTGCGTGTGTGTGTGTGTGTGTGTGTGTGTGTGTGTGTGTGTGTGTGTTTGCGTGTGTGTTTACACACACACAAAGAGTGTGTAGTCAGTGCACATGTGTATGCACGTGTGTGTGCATACACACACACACACACACACACACACACACACACACACACACACACACACACACACACACACACACACACACACACACACACACACAGAGAGTAACATAACCTCCCCCCACCAGCCTCTGACAGCATTTCCATGGAAATGATTGGCTGTGTTTTGTTTGCAAAACACTGGAGTGTGACAACACTCCACTTCTTGCCTCATGCAGCGGGTGGCGCTGGTCCGTTTTGTCATCAAAACCCCATAAAGTTGAACACAGTCCCGTTATAATAACAAACTCTTCCACTGATTGCTGGCATTTGGGATGCTTAACATGGGGGCTTTTCGAGGAGGCGAACGAAGAACAGAACAGTAACAACGCCAGCCTTGGTAGCTAGAGAGCCCTGCTGCTGCTGCTGCTGCTGCTGCTACGCTCTATCACTGCAATCTGTCCAGAACATCTCCACTCGAGTGGGCAGGCTTGGGTGTTGCTCTATTGGACAACAAAGGCCTTACTGAGTGGGAACCATCAAGAGATCACAAGAGCTCTCCGGTCCAGATTAAATTGTCCATGCTTCCCCCATTAGCTCTGATGACTCACTAGCTAGCTTCTGCTTCAAGGACACTGCTAACCTCTAAAAGTCAATAAGCACAATCTACCCAGGTGGGACGGAGCGGAGCGGAGAGACAAACAGCGGGCACATGTACCACACACATGTTTACAATCAACAGCAGCAGCTTTTCTGTTTCTGTTGTGAAATCACCACAACAAAAACATCTGATTGGGGAGGGGAGGGGGGGGGGCGGTTTGTTCTTTCAGATAGGCTAGTAGTTAAGGCACAGCATGGCTCATGGACAGTGTCTACTAGATAGATGCTAAATGATTATAATATACAGAGCAATAACACTTAGTCATTTGCCTTGTGAGTTTTGACTTACTCCTCAATAGCAATGCTTTCAAATCTGTTAATAGAACATCTATAATTGCATGAGACAATCAATTAAGCATATATAGCCTGACCCAGTGCACACATAATGCATTGAACACATGGTTTCAGAGGAGCGATCAGCCGACCGGGCTAATATCCTGTGTGGGTTTTCTGCCAGAATAAGCAAGTCCTACACTCACCTCTGGTACATTACGACAGACCAGTCAGCGACATGCGGCTGTTATGTAACCCAAAACTGTACATGATTGCATTTAGCATGGCATGACAACACAATTTATATGTAACATTGGCTTATGCTGCCTTTTTTAATCAGCCATCATATTATAAACTATTAAGCCCACACAAGAGCATACACACTTCATTACAGAATAACAACAACATCATTCTTCTTGTTGTGATAGTGAACAATATAGGCTCTCCTGTCATTAGTGATAGCTGATTATTTTAAAATATGTGTTGTTTATTAGCAGTGTAGGGCAATCATTAGCTCCACGTGTTGCAGGCCCTGTTTAGGTTGTGGTGGTGGTGGGGCACCCGAAGCCCAATGACATAACAGGGACGCTCCAAGTAGCCTGGGCAAGTCAAGTCACCAACACAACGGTCAACTGCAGCATTTCTCCTCATGTCATATATAGAGACACACACACATCTAGTACAGTTGCCACTTTCATGACAAAAACTAGACAGAATAAAGTAGCTGTCGTGCGACACATCTTTAGTACTAACTTGCCAGGAGACAACTTCTTCTCGCTTCGATCTTGCCAGTGGTCAGTGGTCACCCCTCTATTTTCGCAGGGATGTAACAGTCCAGCGTTATTCGGGCATTTGTGTTGTTGTGATAATGGGGGTTTACATAGCGCGTCATCACGATGTTTCCACTCCAAACACAGGCTTTTGTGGGAAAGAAATGAGTGAAAATGCTGCTGGAGGGCCGCTGTGTCAATGTGTGTGTGTGTGGGGGGGGGGGGGCTATCTATAGCACAGCTGATTGACTGTCTGTCACCAATGGCAACACGGTGACTGTCATGTAGGGGGGGAGTGTAAATGAATTGCCCGTATCTGCATAACGAAGAAGAACAAGAGTAGGCTGCTATGACTGTAAACAGTCGTGCAGAGAAATAGCCTACTTTGAGGCGGCGGAACGCGACGCAGTCACATTGGAGAAACACTGTAGCCGATTAGCCTCTACAACAAGTCAGCTGTTGTTGTTGGACCGCTATGTCTCCTGACAGCAAGCCGCTACAAACTGTCACAATGTAGCGAACAGTTGGCTAACAGAGCCGCGGGAAAGCTTGGAGAGAGAGAGAGAGAGAGAGAGAGAGAGAGAGAGAGCTATACTTACCATTAGACCCCCTCGTTACACTGCAGTGGAGCTTACATGGAGCACGTCTTCTTGACACGTCGCCCGCCGCCGCCTGTACGCTTCAGATGCGAGCCCGTCCGGAGGTTTTGGTTCTGAGGAAACGAGGACGGCGGGGGGAGGGGGGGGAGGGGGGGGACTGCAAAAATTGGCCCGGACAACCTTCGCTCTTCCCGGCGGCCAGAGCTGCTACATTCCCACCGCTTCGACCTCGACTCCTTCTCTCACACACGCATACACACACACACACACACACACACACACACACACACACACACACACACACACACACACACACACACACACACACACACACACACACACACACACACACACACACACACACACACACACACACACACACACACACACACACACACACACACACACACACACACACACAAGCGAGGGAGAGAGAGAGGCGAGCTGCCTGCATTCCCATTCGTGAACTCAGGAGTCCCCCTAGAGGTGGCCTGTGTGTTGTGTGTGTGTGTGTGTGTGTGTGTGTGTGTGTGTGTGTGTGTGTGTGTGTGTGTGTGTGTGTGTGTGTGTGTGTGTGTGTGTGTGTGTGTGTGTGTGTGTGCGTGTGTGTGTGCGTGCGTGCGTGCGCGTACGCCTGTGTGTGTTGTTCGGTGCAGTTGTTGCAAAGTGATGATGACATGTTTCCTTTATGACTGTTGTCACTTCTGCGTAAGCCCAAAATGTCGGCCAACATAGCGTTCGCATTAAACGGAATTACTTGACACACATACAGAACATGCCAGTCTCTATTTGAAGCGGCAGAGAATGACATGGAACTCCAGCCCGGTGCTGTCAGACCACACAATCACATTCACGTCCTCATTCAGACAGTATTACAGCACCATCTAGTGGTTGTTTCTTTTGCTGTCACCCATGGAGCCTCGAGTCTCAAGTCAACTGCCCGGTTACTTCAACCAACCCACAACCATTCACATTCACAACACATTGAGAATTAGACCATTGTTCTAATCTAGCCTATTGTAGTAGGCTATTCATGAAGGTCTGGTCACTTTCAGAAAGAACAGAAGAAAGTTTAACCCACAGTGTCATGACTCATGCAGACAACAGGGCTGTCAAACCAGCGCGATTTAGAGAGAGTGGCGACCAAAATGCGTGACTCATTAGCCAATGAACAGCCAGGAAGGGGGCTCGCGCTACTTTTGAATGCTAAAATAAAGCTGATAATGTACAATTTAATAAAAAAAAACAAAAAAACAAAAACAAATTCAAAGTACAACACAAACTGTCCATTTTGCCGCAACTTGAGGGTGCTGCCAGAATCTGACTTCCGGGAACTCTTGACAGTAAAAAAAAACTGGTCCATTGGAGTGAATGGAGCCAGTATCCAGCCAATCACAAAATTAAGTTTGGTCTCTAAACCAATAAGGCAACACTAAATGTTGACACAGACTCAGGCATTTGTCGGCTTTTTACCCTGTAAAACAACACACCAGATGACTCGGCTCACCTCAGATCATCACACGCATATGTGACGTCACAGCACAGCTGAAAATATGTTTACAGTATTATTAGTAGTAGTAGTATTAGCAGTAATAGTCCTACATTATGTTGACTTGAGAGTCGCAGTAGTCTCTGTGATTTTCTTTTTGCTCATACTTTTATGTGATAACTGAGAACTATAGGCCTAATCGTCCAAATGAACTTATATCCAAAAGCCAAATTTAACCATTCAATCTTTCGGTGATTAAAAAGGGGAGGCAAAACATCCGTTGTCATTAAACTACTTGGCCAGCAGTAGGCGCCATTGTTAATAAAACCACGTTCCCATTCAGCCAAGTTTTACCACTTCTATCTGGTAGGTAGGCAATTGAGGGAGAACACTGCAGAAATCTAATAGAATAATTAAATTAAAATCACTGTGTGTGTGTGGGGGGGGGGGGGGGGGGGCTTCAGATGGCTGATTAGAATACAACACATTGTTAAAGGCTCTCACTTTATTTACCAAAATGAATTCATGAAATAAAACTAATAAACTCAAGAGACATGAATAGTCAAGCAGGTTGTCTTTGTGCCATTTCCTCTGTGCTGTCCATTATAGTCTCCACGGTTTGCTGTTCATAGGGTGCTCCAATCGTTCCCAATGTATGGCTTCCCCACTGACAAGAACAGTAACTGATGTTGCGACACACACACACACACACACACACACACACACACACACACACACACACACACACACACACACACACACACACACACACACACACACACGCACACAGTGTCCCTCTTTCCTGATTCTTTCTTTTATATCTTTATATCTTTCTCTATGGAAACAGAGAGACAAAAGCGGACCCAGGTGTCACTGCTGTCAGGATGACAAAACATTCACAAAACTTTACCTGTTAAACAAGCGTCATCAGAGCGTTCACGCAGGGGAGAAGCTTTACTCCTGTCAGGAGTGTGGGAGCTGTGTCAGGTGACCTAAGAAGGACACCAACCATTCACACCGGAGAGAAACCCTACAGCTGTGATCAATGTGACAGAAGCTTCAATCAGTCACATAACCTAAAAACACATCAACGCATTCACACCGGAGAGAAACCCTAGCTGTGACCAATGTGGTAGCAGCTTCAGTTGCTCAGAACACTTAAAAACATATCAACGCATTCACACCGGAGAGAAACCCTACAGCTGTGAGGAATGTGGGAGCAGGATCAGTTGCTCACAACATGTAAAACCACATCAACGCATTCACACTTGAGAGAAGCCCTACAGCTGTGGCCAATGTGGGAGCAGGTTCAGTTACTCACATTTTGGATGAAATAACTGATGAAAAGCTCTCTTTGCACAGAGAGTGCTTTAGAGCAGTGGTTCTCAAATTTGTATACATGAAGGACCCCTAAACTGACAAGAATTAGACCACAGACCCCCATTTGATAGGATTTTGTCCGATGGTCCCCCATATGACAATAAGATTGATGCTTTTAGATGTTTTATTACAGAAAGTGTATCAAACCCGTGACCAAAATAGTCATTGTGTTACTTATGAATGGAATTATAGCAAAAATAAATTACCCCCCTTTTGGCTGGGGACCCGCTGGAAACCCCTCAAGGACCCCTGGGGGTCCCCAGTATGGCATCATCACCCACGCCATCACAATGCTGCCTGTGACGTCATGACAGATGCGATGTCCTTGCCGATGATGTCATGGCCGAGTATGACATCATCACCAATGCCATCACAATGAGGATGTCACCATCTCCGATGAAATCACAATGGAATGTGTGCCATCATCAGATTTTATTTTATTTGACGGTTTGGGACAGATGGGAATGAGATGAGTTATGATATCACCAGTGATGTCATATACCCAGTCCAGTTCAAGTTCGAGACAGTTCCAGATGTTCGATGCTTCGGAGACCTCAAAGATCTCCAGGACTTCCAGGACTCTCATGACGCCCAGGAGAGCACAGGGCCAGAGACAACTACAGAGAAGCCGCCGGGTTGAGGACGAGCGACATGGCTCTTCCGAGGACGGCTTATGAATATGGTGTGGACCAGACCGAAGAAGGCAGGTGGATCCCCAATCGGGATGTCCCATTACGCCCCATCACAAGGTCCATCTTAGGAGGCGCTGGTCGACACCCAGTTGGCCAGTGGGTTAGTGAGGGAAGGGACCTCCTACACACACTTGACAGTGTGCCTGTATCAACGCAAGCTTCAAGATCTGAGGCAGGCTCAAACCCAAACCTAGAGCAGATGGGCCAGCTGGACCTGCAGACCCTTGAGAGGGAAACCTTGATCGCCACGGGCGGAGCCGGACTCCCCACTGTACCTCCTGTCGGTGGAGTTGGGCTCGGCCCAGATCAAACCCCTCCGGCAGGTGAGAGAGCTGATGGTGGGAACCGATCCTCCCCCGCCTGCCTTTCAACCAGCCGGGTCCTGCTAACCTCTACAATAAAAGGAGATGGATCTGCATAAGATGTTAGTGAAAATACATTGTCTACCTACCACAACCATCGTGTGTGATCATACTGACAGCTTGAAAATCACTTTGAAGGAAATGAATCATCTTTGATGAAGAGGTCATTTCTGTCCAGATTAGTTCATTAGGATTTTTGTTTTGTTTTGTTTTGGCTGAAACATAGAAAGACTCCTATTCTAGAATCAGGTTATTATTATTAGACCATAGTAGAATATCAATGTGAGACTTGAAGAGGCCAGTGAGTTGTAGCCTATCTAACTACTAAAAGTAGATTTTAAAAATGTCAACCACAAAAGTGCTTCTTATTTTTTTTTATTTTTTTTTATATTTCTTTTTTAAATAATTTTTGATGTTCTTACCCAGAGTTCCTCTTAACATTGTTCACAAGCTGTGCTGAAAACACAGCAGCAAAATGGTCAGGGTCTGTAGGAATAAAACCTCTAAGAATATATATCCTACAGAGATGGCTATAGTCAGGTCATATTATTCAATAGGCTACATTTTAAGTAGCCTACGGGTCTATGGTCTCAAATTATAATCAGCAGTGTTGGTCAGCAAGAATAACCAATGAAATGCCGTATGTGTAGAAACTGGGGGAAAACAGACTGCAACACATTAGCCTACAACTTGCATGGTGGTTCTGTCTGACTTGACACAAGTAGGCCTATTATGCTTTGTATTGTTCTGTATATATATATAATCCCATGATAATAATAATATAGATAAGCTATCTATCTATTGTATTGGTTACACCCCTACTTTTTCAGTGACCAGTCAGACAGCCTTTGTTTTACTTGGCTGTGACGTTTTCGCTTGTCATCGGTTGCCGGGGTAACCGTCAACCTTCTTCTAGCGTCACGTCAGAGGACAGGCGTTGTTGACAGATTCGTGTTTTATTCAACGCGAAGCAACTCAGTAAGCTTTGCTTGCGGCATTTTTTAATTAGCCACGTACAATTCCTTTTACTTAAGAGCTGTTTTATGCGGGAAAACCCCACTAAACTATATAATCTGTCTTTCCTCTCAATATTCTCCACAGAGCCTGTTTGTCGAATCAGCTCATATGAATGCACACAGCAGCGTTTAGGTAACTAACGACAAGACAGCATGTTCACTTCACAACCGGCTGCCTCTTTCATTGCGATGGTGGTCAACTGTGCTGTTGATGTGACGGGGAAGACGGAGAGAATCGAGATGGTGCTGGACGCTGCCAGGAGGTTTTTGGACGTGGTGGATGTAACTGGGAAAGATCTAGACAATATACTGAGGGAAGCCTTTGATAAAACCCAGACGAGTGAGTCTGGGTGATGAAGAATGGACAATATTATGTTTTGGAGTATTTGGGTGGACGTAGTTTTGTTTTTCACACTGAAGAGAATATTTTTGTAACTTCTAAAATCCAGAAGGTGGCGGTAATGCACAGAAGATGTTTGCCAACCGCCATAAAACACTAGAAGAAGAAGAAGAAGAAGAACCGGCTGCCTCGCGTTAGCTACTCGGAAAGGTCGACTGCGTGACAACAGGTAAATTCACCACTTATTTTCTTGTTTGACGCGTTTTCTCACACTAAAGCTTGTCATTATGTCAGCATGGTGTTTTGCTTATCCGCTAGGTTAGGTTAGCCCTCATTAGCAGCCTGTTCCTGGTTTGTTTTCATTTCACCTCCATTTGGATTTGGACTTTATAGTGTAAAGACGGTTTCAACTCGACAACATAAACATCACTATACATTTCCTCAAGCTAGCTTCCTGTTGCAGTGTATAGACGGTTTCAACTCGACAACATAAACATCACTATACATTTCCTCAAGCTAGCTTCCTGTTGCAGTGTATAGACGGTTTCAACTCGACAACATAAACATCACTATACATTTCCTCAAGCTAGCTTCCTGTTGCAGTGTATAGACGGTTTCAACTCGACAACATAAACATCACTATACATTTCCTCAAGCTAGCTTCCTGTTGCAGTGTATAGACGGTTTCAACTCAACAACATAAACATCCCTATACATTTCCTCAAGCTAGCTTCCTGTTGCAGTGTATAGACGGTTTCAACTCGACAACATAAACATCACTATACATTTCCTCAAGCTAGCTTCCTGTTGCAGTGTATAGACGGTTTCAACTCGACAACATAAACATCACTATACATTTCCTCAAGCTAGCTTCCTGTTGCAGTGTATAGACAGTTTCACCTCGACAACATAAACATCACTATACATTTCCTCAAGCTAGCTTCCTGTTGCAGTGTATAGACGGTTTCAACTCGACAACATAAACATCACTATACATTTCCTCAAGCTAGCTTCCTGTTGCAGTGTATAGACAGTTTCAACTCGACAACATAAACATAACTATACATTTCCTCAAGCTAGCTTCCTGTTGCAGTGTATAGACGGTTTCACCTCGACAACATAAACATCACTATACATTTCCTCAAGCTAGCTTCCTGTTGCAGTGTATAGACAGTTTCAACTCGACAACATAAACATAACTATACATTTCCTCAAGCTAGCTTCCTGTTGCAGTGTATAGACGGTTTCAACTCGACAACATAAACATCACTATACATTTCCTCAAGCTAGCTTCCTGTTGCAGTGTATAGACAGTTTCAACTCGACAACATAAACATAACTATACATTTCCTCAAGCTAGCTTCCTGTTGCAGTGTATAGACGGTTTCACCTCGACAACATAAACATCACTATACATTTCCTCAAGCTAGCTTCCTGTTGCAGTGTATAGACGGTTTCAACTCGACAACATAAACATCACTATACATTTTCTCAAGCTAGCTTCCTGTTGCAGTGTATAGACGGTTTCAACTCAACATTATAAACATCCCTATACATTTCCTCAAGCTAGCTTCCTGTTGCAGTGTATAGACGGTTTCAACTCAACAACATAAACATCCCTATACATTTCCTCAAGCTAGCTTCCTGTTGCAGTGTATAGACGGTTTCAACTCGACAACATAAACATCACTATACATTTCCTAAAGCTAGCTTCCTGTTGCAGTGTATAGACGGTTTCAACTCAACAACATAAACATCACTATACATTTCCTCAAGCTAGCTTCCTGTTGCAGTGTATAGACAGTTTCAACTCAACAACATAAACATCACTATACATTTCCTCAAGCTAGCTTCCTGTTGCAGTGTATAGACGGTTTCAACTCAACAACATAAACATCACTATACATTTCCTCAAGCTAGCTTCCTGTTGCAGTGTATAGACAGTTTTAACTCGACAACATAAACATCACTATACATTTCCTCAAGCTAGCTTCCTGTTGCAGTGTATAGACAGTTTTAACTCGACAACATAAACATCACTATACATTTCCTCAAGCTAGCTTCCTGTTGCAGTGTATAGACGGTTTCAACTCAACAACATAAACATCCCTATACATTTCCTCAAGCTAGCTTCCTGTTGCAGTGTATAGACAGTTTCAACTCGGCAACATAACCTTCTAAATTGTCCCCAGCTTACAATAACTGGCATAACATAACATAAGCTATATAGGTTCCAAACGGTTCCTACCATAGGCTACAGTATACCACCCTAACAATGTTACAATCCATACTTTTTTAACCTTAAATCACACTTCCATTTTGATTGTATTAATTAACTGTTTCTTTTGTGATTTTGACTGATTCTGAACATTGTTGTATGCCAACTAACCTAGTGTAATAAAGGTTAAATACAATTCAATCTAAAGAAAACACAACAACCATCTTGTCTTTCCCTACAGGAGGACGCCGGTTTGGAGAGAAAGATGCTGGGACTTGGATGCTTTGCAGGGGATGTCCATAGCGGGAGAAGACTTATGAGATGTGTCGTGCAGCAGGGTTTTTCTCTCATACAGAAGATGTGGGTCTCATCACAGCCACTAACCAGAGCACGCCATCACACCTCAGGATTTGATGGGTCTTTATCACAACACGGACACAGAAGGCATCCTCCACCGTGGCCCCAAAGGTGCTCTCTCTCTCAAGGTCCCAACCGCTCCACAGAAACAGCCAAAATCAAGCTAAGGACCAGGCTGGTGGTGTCACTGCTGTTTGGCGGGGGCCTGCTGGGCGCGTGGTGGTACGTCTACCAGGAGAAGCAATGCAAGTTGCAGAGGCAGCGTGTGGAGCAGCTGAAGCAGGTCGCCCTGGGTCAGGGCAACTTCAGCCTGCTGGACCACACAGGCCGGCCCAGGACCAAGAAGGACTTCCTGGGGAGCTGGCTGCTGCTGTACTTCGGCTTCACCCACTGTCCCGACATCTGCCCCGATGAGCTGGACAAGATGAGTGCCGTGGTGGCCGCTCTGGACCGCGACCCGGCCCTGCCGCCCGTCCAGCCCGTCTTCGTGACGGTGGACCCAGAACGGGACGATGTGGCGGCGCTGGCCAAGTACGTCAAGGACTTCCACCCCCGGCTGCTCGGGCTGACGGGCAGCGCAGAGGAGGTGAAGCATGCGGGGCGGGACTACAGGGTGTACGCTAGCCCAGGCCCCAAAGACGATGACGGGGACTACATAGTGGACCACACCATCCTCATCTACTTGATCAACCCGGATGGTCTGTTCTTGGACTATTACAACCGGATGAAGAATCAGGAACAGATTACAGAGAGCATCAGGAACCACATGAAAGTCTATGTGAAGCTATGAGGGAGCGGGCCACGCTTCAACCCCATTGCATACAAATACCACAGTTTTACACTTTCAAAAATGCATGCATTTAATATGCAAAATGCATTGAGACTTTTTTTTTTGCATTTTTAGCTCTAATATAATGTTAGCTTCACAGCTGAACCATTCAAGTCTAGGAGAGGAGCTTCTTCTTCTTGCTCTCAGAGCTAAACGGAGCTGAGCTCCAGTATATATTTTGGTGGTACTAGGTAGTATCATCCATACATAACATAGACCTACCAAGTCTTCTGTTGGCATTGTAGAACTATCATTTTAAAGGGGGGAAAGCTCAATCCCTCAAGCATGTTTGCTTTGTGATTTTCCAGCATTTCACGACTGGTAACAGATAATAAAGGAATGCATTTAAACGTAATATCAAAGGCCTACTGTAGCTACATTTGGACAATGCAAAAACAATATGTTTTAGAACACAGATATATCCAAAAATCAAACTGCCTGTACAACTCACCAGTTGATTTTATTTGCAACAAAACAGGAACAATAGGCTCTTTCCGATGCTGCCACACAACAGCAGCTCAACATTTATGGCACTCAAAACACAGCATCACCTAAACATATCTACTGTGAAGCCTTTTTGATGGACTATAAGAGGACTGGATGCATGACCCCCCTTTGTTTTCCTGCCAATACAAAAGAGAACAGAAAGAAAAAGAGACCAAACATTGTATCAATAACAATCTGCCATCAATATGAATTCCAGTACATTCAAATAACATCAACTAATATAGCAGAGAGAACGTTTGTAAGCTTCAAACTCAAGCTTAAAAAAATTATGATTTGTCCCTGGTCTTAGTGGTGATTGCATCACATATTATATTATATATTTATATAGGTATATATACTAGGGCTGGGTATTGGCAAGTACCTCACGATACGATACGTATCACGATAAATGGGTCGCGATACGATTGTATCACGATACATTGCGATACAATACATATTGCGATATATTGCAATACTCTAGACAATTTACTCAAAATTAAATACAGTGTAGCCGTTTTCCCACATGCGCTTTGTACCGCTAAATGACCGGAACGTGGTCTATTGCCTGCATGTGAGAAAGTAGTCGTGCCGGTATAAGCGCGACCCCGTCGTCGCGGAGATTTCACCACTTTCGAGCCAGTCAGAAGAGCGGTATGCGCTATAACGGACTCAAGTGAGAAACGGGTGCAGTCATTTTCCGCGACACCGGTCCTCCTTCTCTCATGGGCGAGGTGTACACACGTTGCTTAACGTTCACTTCCAGCGTGCATCATCTAATCATTCGCGCACATCAAAGCAAACTACTTCCACATTTCGCTTCGCGCATTTGCTTTCTCTACATACATAGGCTACAAGCGTTGGGCCGCTTGCAAGGCTCTGCCATTCTCGCTGTGTCTGTCCTGTGTCGGGCTGCTGCGGAGGACTGAAGGACTGGCCTCTCTGGAGCAGAGAGGGGAGGGGGGAAATCGGCTGTGTTTATTACGCTGGCTTGACGCTGCAAATGTCAAACGAGTGTGATTTATTGTGTGGCAAGTTTTGCCGACCCCCCAAATAAGCTCCCCCCTCCCCCCAACATACCGGCTATTTGACGACTAGATTCCCACATGCAGCACTAAGGTGTGAAGGGAAATTCAGGGAAATGTCCGATATTGACTTACAGGTAATTTTCCGGTACGCATGTGGGAAAACGGCTTAATAGAGCTAAAGATACAACACACTGTACCACCCAGGTAGTGTAATAATATGTACATCCCTTTATACTGATAACTTAGTGGACAAATTTAGTCAAAACTACTGAGTGTTGAGTGTGTTACTGAACGCACTGACATAAAAAGTATTCTTATTGTGTTACTGAACACACGGCTGTGCAAAAACATCGATATGGGAAATATCGATACAGTATCGATTAGGGGTGGGAATCACCAGATGCAGAGGCCTAGCACACACATGGCCTGCAATTATTTTTTTTATTTTTTTATATCGATACTTGGCGTCCAAATATCGATACAGTATCGGGAAATAAAATATTGCGATATATTGCCCAGCCCTATTATATACCAAACTATATTATATCATACTATGGGATGCTCTTTGCCATATTGGCTCCACATACCAAAGGTCCTTACACGATCTAGACCGTAGACAGACATGATATGTGATCATGTGTATATTATCTATATATATATATGTGAATTAATATGGGAAATGAATATGCATATGTATATATGTACGGTATGAATATGTATTTATGGTGTGTATGTATATGTATATACATAAGTATGAATGTAAATCTGCTGTTGTTGAAAAAACAAAAAATACATTGATGCGCTATGAGGCGCGCTGATGACCAACTATGTAAATGAAGGTGAGATTGAAAGACGGGGTCGGGCCTGACAAGCTCCTTGCTTCCCCCTCTCCCCTTTTCAGGCACTTGGACACTAATTACTGCAGGAGCAGATCTGAGTTGTTTAGAAGGACTTGATGTGTTATAAACTTGCACTTTACCCACCAAAGTGATTGTATTTTCCTTAACGCTCATTCACTGATTTCCATGTAACAAGATCTGCTTGTTACATGTCCAGTCACCGGAAATACAAATGAACTGAACTGATTCTCTTATTTGATCCCATATAGACACTCAACAATTGGGCCAAGATAGCCTGATGTTACTGTTGACATATTTCAGACTACAAATACATAAGGACAAGGTCTGTCTGAAGGCATTTATTTGTTCCTGACTCTGGGAAAGGGGAAAAATGGTAAATTCCCCCAAACTACTGTATGTCTGAACTATTTCTTTAACCAAATCACACACATTTAGGCTATTCTATGAGATCTCCTTTTGATAACTAATGTCATATTTTTTCACTTCCATTCACTGAGCCTCCCCTGAAACTGTTTGGAGCTCCCCTGCGGAGGCCCGCCTCCCCCATTGAAAACATCTGATCCAGACCAACTGCAAAAAACACCATATAACTGTATGCAGTAAGGCCACTTGAATGACTGTATAGCCTAACTGTATATTGTAGCTGGCCCTGCAGCTCTCATACGCAGCTCGGCCACTACACGGCCTCGCCCACAGCTTGGCTGCTGCGTGGCCTTGCCTGCCCTATTGGCACGCAGGTGGTGTGTGTATGTGCCCCTTATGACAACACATCACTGATCAGTGATGTTACAATGCCTCCTTGTGTGTGTGTGTGTGTGTGTGTGTGTGTGTGTGTGTGTGTGTGTGTGTGTATGTGCCCCTTATGACATCACTGATCAGTGATGTTACAATGCCTCCTTGTGTGTGTGTGTGTGTGTGTGTATGTGCCCCTTATGACATCACTGATCAGTGATGTTACAATGCCTCCTTGTGTGTGTGTGTGTGTGTGTGTGTGTGTGGGGGGGGGGGGGGTCTGAACTGATGGGGGCAAGTGGGCCAACGATTGAAACGGAACAAACAGAACAGTAACCTTACATTGCCAGATGGGGGCGGTATTGTTCGTTTTCACAAACCAATAGATAGATAGATAGATAGATAGATAGATAGATAGATAGATAGATAGATAGATAAATAGATAAACAGCACACCCCTAAAACATATCCTATTTACAACAGACAGTACAAACTATTGAGATATGCAACGTCGTTGCACAAAATCAGCTAAAACAGCCAAAGAACATAGGAAGACGGAAGTAGGTACGGCGTTGGGGGTGAACCCTCTTGTTTCGTCTCTACACTCTCTGCATGTAATTGTCTTGAGATGGTCTCGAGGACAGAATTTCGCGCCGTTCGTTCTGTATGTTTTATTGGGGAAGAAGATGAAATCGTCGGTAAGACTATTTTACTGCAGTTTCTACTGCATGGGTTCTGTAAGTTAACCACATAGACAGAAATCTGACAATCCAGTTGTAGTTCGTTTTCAAACTATATAGGTAAGATAATTCAACTTTAATAGCTACTTTTTGACTGAATGAGTTGTCTGCCTCCTCAAGACTCCGCCAGACTAATTTAGCTAACTAGCTAAAGCCATAGAGGCTAAAACCAATATGTAGCGTTAAAACTACATGGAAATCAGTGAATTAGCGTTAACAGCTATCTCTGTGGATGCAGACAGGTGTGGGGATGGTGGTGGCTGTGGCTCGATACACACTGTCACGGACACAGGGGACTCAGAGGCCGCCCAGACGGACCCGCAGCACCAGGCCCTATCCAGCCCGGAGCCTGGTGACCCGCAGCCAAGCCCGGAGCCTGGTGACCCGCAGCCAAGCCCGGAGCCTGGTGACCCGCACTCAGCTTGATGAAGAAGCCAGCACACGCTGCTTCTTCCACGGCCTGCCTACAGAGGTGATCCACATGCTCCTGGACAGACTCTCTGGTATGTAATGGTCACTACCTAGTTCCTCACTTTAGCCACATCTTTGATTTGTAAAAGTAGCAATAGAACAATGTGACAATACACTTCGTTACAGGTAAAAGTCCTGCATTCAGGCTTTAGTATGTAAGGACAGGGTACAATATTAGTACCAGCTACCAGCCAAATGCTGATCAAATATACAAATGGTTAGATTTGCTTCACTCACCAGCCAAAACAAAACAATGGTAATCTAATGCAGTGGTTTTCAAAGTGGGGTCCGGGGACCCCCAGGGGTCCTTGAGGGGGTTGCAGGGGGTCCCCAGCAAAAGAGGGATCATTTATTAGTGGCCGGGCCAGCAAAACGCCACGGCCACTTATTGTATTTGCCATTATTATTATTATTCTTCTCCCGGGAATTTGGACTTCCCATGTATGAAAAATAAACCAAACTTTGCACAAAGGTCCAGTCCCATGCCAAACTTAAGCTTAATTTATACTTATTAGAAAGTGTCGCTCAGCACATGGTCGCAGACGAAAAATAAAGTGTCGCTCATGTTGCTGCATTTATACTTCTCTGTCGGCTCAACGGTCACGTGATGCTATAGTAGACAGAGGGAGGCAGAGAACTAGTGCAGTGCAGACAGACAAGAGAGGGGGAATGCTGTCAGTGAACCCAGGTCGGAGGCAAGATGTAACTGCAGCTGCATAAAACGACACACAACCACACGATCACCTCCTCTCTCTCTGGGAAGTTGGTCACGGTGTTTTTTGTGATTTTCACGAAGTCATACATCAAGGACATGCTGATCAAAATAGCGGGGAGTGGGACACGTTCATTCATTTCATTTCAGCGAAAACTAAAACAAGGAAGTGAAGCGCGTGCCCGTCTATATCATGGTCTATATAGCCAATCAGACTTGCGCAACATTATGTGATGTAGTCAGCGACACTAGACATTTCACCAGGTAGCAGACACTGCTCGCCTCGCCGACACTTGAAAGTGTCGACTCAAGTCCTCATTTCTGTCGGCGACCGTTTCAAAAGTGTCGGCAGACGAAGCATAAATTGGGCTTTAGTCGACGCGAATCTGGCGCCCGCCAATAGTGCTGATTGTGTCACTTCTCTGTTCAACTGCCACATACTGTACTTAACCTGCTGCCTTACTTCTGTCCCACTGCCCTGTCACCAACAGCAGTGTTCTAAGCAGATTGGATTGCATGTAGCAGATGATAGAACAGTCATCCATAAGAGACTTGACTTGGACTTGTGACTAAAGACTTGAGACCTGACTTGGACTTGTGACTAAAGACTTGAGACTTGACTTGGACTCTAGCTCAAAGAATTGGGACTTGACTTGGACTGGAAAAAATGACGTGAGCATCTCTGTCAGTGCCCGGCCACGACCCATTGCTGCACAGCAGCTATACTTTTCACTATAATTCCATCCATAGTAACACAATGACAGAATGTATGGCTATTTTGGTCATGGGTTTCATACACTTTCTGTAATAAAACATCTAAAAGCAAAACACATATCAGATGGGGGACCCTGGGACAAAGTCTTATCAAATGGGGGTCCGTGGTCTAATGTCATTGTCAGTTTAGGGGTCCTTGATGTGTAACAGTTTGAGAAACACTGATCTAATGCTTTTCCTACCAATATGGCACTTAACAATACACACACCTTGCTGTTATTTGATTGTAATCACCTGTTAATTGATTACAATAAGCTGTTATTTTCCTACCAAGATGGCTGTGGGGTGATGATGTAACAGAATAGATTACTATCAATTGAGTGGCTTGTAAAATGTGAACATTCACTATTTTGCTGGTGGACAAACAAGTTAATTTTGGACGCTGAGTATTGGCAGCAAAATGTACTTATATTAGAGTATCAAAGTAAACATACTCATTATGCAAACTGTCCCCTTTGTCATAAATTATTGGAATATTATACTGGTTTATTGACATATTGTACATGTGAGCAGCATCGAAAGTGGTCAACGTGAAGCTAATCTTGTTAAGATTGTGTGTAGGTAGTCTAATCTATCTATTCACAGTTTCCCTAGACATTTTTTCAGGCCTGGAGGGATTTCGAAACGTACCCCGAACGCAACGGTGGGGGCCCTCGCTGGCGACGCTAAACTTTTAGCTAACCTGTTCGCAATGGCATCCCAAGTATCATCATACTATTATGGGATGCAATGCGAACAGTTGTATTATGGGATGTGCGTTTCCCAGGCAACGGCACACATTGGCACCTTTTTGGGGGGGAATCCCCAAAAAAATACATTTCCTGTGAGATACATGTAATGGAAGTACCAAGTAGCATCAAATGGAAATATTCAAGTAAAGATCTCAAAGTACTTGAATAAATGTACTTAATTATACTTTCCACTATTGCTACTAGTATAGCTTATCTGCAAATACCTTGTTGAACATGACTTTGTTGAGTGGATTATTTTCCACTCAACAAAGTAATGTTTAATGTTCAATGTAATGTTTGTCTTAATTTATATACCCATTGAATGAATGTGTGTGTGTGTGTTTGTGTGTGTGTGTGTGTGTGTGTGTGTGTGTGTGTGTGTGTGTCTGTGTGTGTGTGTCTGTGTGTGTGTGTGTGTGTGTGTGTGTGTGTGTGTGTGTGTG
Source organism: Poromitra crassiceps (assembly GCF_964638095.1). Lineage (NCBI taxonomy): Eukaryota > Metazoa > Chordata > Actinopteri > Beryciformes > Melamphaidae > Poromitra > Poromitra crassiceps. The sequence continues at coordinate 24,760,216 of NC_139637.1, forward strand.
TGTGTGTGTGTCTGTGTGTGTGTCAGTGCTGGAGCTGAGTGTGTTCAGCATGGTGTCTAAGACTGTCAGTGGCTACATCATGGACTACATATCGACCCCGTCCTGGAGAAAGAAGATGATCACCCAGAACTTCCACTCCCAGCGCTCCATCGGACACTACAAAGCCCTGGGTGAGGGAGTGGCTATAGACACTACAAAGCCCTGGGTGAGGGAGTGGCTATAGACACTACAAAGCCCTGGGTGAGGGAGTGGCTATAGACACTACAAAGCCCTGGGTGAGGGAGTGGCTATAGACACTACAAAGCCCTGGGTGAGGGAGTGGCTATAGACACTACAAAGCCCTGGGTGAGGGAGTGGCTATAGACACTACAAAGCCCTGGGTGAGGGAGTGGCTATAGACACTACAAAGCCCTGGGTGAGGGAGTGGCTATAGACACTACAAAGCCCTGGGTGAGGGAGTGGCTATAGACACTACAAAGCCCTGGGTGAGGGAGTGGCTATAGACACTACAAAGCCCTGGGTGAGGGAGTGGCTATAGACACTACAAAGCCCTGGGTGAGGGAGTGGCTATAGACACTACAAAGCCCTGGGTGAGGGAGTGGATATAGACACTACAAAGCCCTGGGTGAGGGAGTGGCTATAGACACTACAAAGCCCTGGGTGAGGGAGTGGCTATAGACACTACAAAGCCCTGGGTGAGGGAGTGGCTATAGACACTACAAAGCCCTGGGTGAGGGAGTGGCTATAGACACTACAAAGCCCTGGGTGAGAGAGTGGCTATAGACACTACAAAGCCCTGGGTGAGGGAGTGGCTATAGACACTACAAAGCCCTGGGTGAGGGAGTGGCTATAGACACTACAAAGCCCTGGGTGAGGGAGTGGCTATAGACACTACAAAGCCCTGGGTGAGGGAGTGGCTATAGACACTACAAAGCCCTGGGTGAGGGAGTGGCTATAGACACTACAAAGCCCTGGGTGAGGGAGTGGCTATAGACACTACAAAGCCCTGGGTGAGGGAGTGGCTATAGACACTACACAGCCCTGGGTGAGGGAGTGGCTATAGACACTACAAAGCCCTGGGTGAGGGAGTGGCTATAGACACTACAAAGCCCTGGGCGAGGGAGTGGCTATAGTCACTACAAAGCCCTGGGTGAGGGAGTGGCTATAGACACTACAAAGCCCTGGGTGAGGGAGTGGCTATAGACACTACAAAGCCCTGGGTGAGGGAGTGGCTATAGACACTACAAAGCCCTGGGTGAGGGAGTGGCTATAGACACTACAAAGCCCTGGGTGAGGGAGTGGCTATAGACACTACAAAGCCCTGGGTGAGGGAGTGGCTATAGACACTACAAAGCCCTGGGTGAGGGAGTGGCTATAGACACTACAAAGCCCTGGGTGAGGGAGTGGCTATAGACACTACAAAGCCCTGGGTGAGGGAGTGGCTATAGACACTACAAAGCCCTGGGTGAGGGAGTGGCTATAGAGTGGTGCAGGGATGAGTCCTAAAACCCGGAAGTTAGCATGACCATGTTCCCTCATCTCAAAGTCAATGGATTATTGAATGTTGTTCCTTTTAGTTTCTGACACTTTTGTGTTCATCACAAATGAAAGTTTAAATCATTAGTGCAAAAACATTTTAGATTTCAGATTAAATCTTCTGAACACAACAAAGTGGCATGTTACTATGTATAGATACAATGTAGGCTATAGCTTACTCAATGTGCTGTCGTCAGAGTTTAGTTTAATCTAGCAACGCTGACAGCGCTTCTCATTGGTCGTGACTCACAACAATCAATGAGAAGTGCATTCTAGGGTAGTTGGACATAATGACACCACACAGGCTGAGGGGCAGAGCAGCTGCAGCGGCTATGGAGTTTCTCGCTCAATACAAATAGCCCATCACTCTTTGCACTGCATTGTTTCTCCAACACGGGACAAAGCGCGTCCCGTATCAGTTCAATACGGAACACGTCTTTTTGTTTACAAATACGGGACAATTCCGTATTTTAAGGGACGGTTGGTAACCCTAATGGTAGCATCACCCTGCTTTTGACATTGAGTAAACCTGAGCCATCACTACGCATGTCCAAAGATAAACTACCTCTTCTGTGAAGGGATGCTAACAAGGATTTGTCAATGTGCAGTGATACAGTTTTGCTTTTGTGTCTCAGGTGTGTTGTTCAAGAGATGCACCCTTTTGCTCCCAACAAAGGACAGGTTAGAGTTTATCTACAGCAACTTCTCACAGGTAAGAAAGGCAAAGGTGAGAGAAGAGCAGCAGAAACAGGATATTGTGTGATGATGACTATAGAGTGCAGGAAGTAGCATTTTGGAGCTTACGGGGAAAAGTGAATGGGGTTTTAATAATAAATAATAATAATTCATTTATTTTATATCGTGCTTTTCAATGACCCAAAGACGCTGACAGTGTGACTACAACAGAAAACAAGATAACAACGGGCAACAGATATAAGTAACAATTAACAAGATAACAACAAGGTAACACTTAACACCTCCATCAGGGAAGTATGGAAACAGAGGGGAGGGAGGGAGTGAGTGGGAGGGACAGGGGCCAGACAGACCCCTGTGTTAAACAGTGTTAGCCTGAAGGACCCCGCCCAGCCAGAACACTAGAGAGACTGTCTCATGAAGCACTCATGTTTGGTGTTAGCCGGCTGCACCCCAAAACACACACTTTTATTTGACATGATGAATATTTTGGAACCCGCCACGTGAGCTAGTTGCCATTGGCGCTTGGCGGGTGTTAATTTCGGGCCCTGGGTAAGAGTGTTATCATTTTGGAGAAAAGCTAAAAAATACACACCCTAGCCAAATGTCATACCGTACTAAGGATGCCAAAATGAACGTCATCCGAACAAACCTATTAGACCATGATGGTCAATCATGTTAGGATTAGGAAGTAAGTCATTTGTGTTGTCTTTTCAGGAGCCCTGCTTCATGTTGGAGCAGTGTGCAGCAGCAGGCTGCCTTGGCTTCTCCAGCTACGGAGTCTTCCTCCAGGTGGGAGGAGCGCACACACTGAAAATCACTCCAACAAGCTGCAACCATCTACACACATGCAGGGTGGCAGGGGCAGGACCTATCCTACTCTGCCTCTGATTGGCTTAAACTGATATTTGACCCCAGAGCCGTGTAAGAAGAGTTGCAACATCTCCATTCACTCCAATGGACAGTTTGTGTTGTACTCTGAAAGTCCCCCCCCCCCCCTTGAATCAAATTGTACATTATCACCTTTATTTTAGCGTTCAAAAGTAGCGCGAGACCCATTCCTGGCTGTTCATTGGCTAATGAGTCTCGCATTTTGGTCCTCCGCTGATGCCACTCTCTCTCTAGAGGACACTATTTTACCCTAACCGTAACCAATTATCACTCCTCACCCCTAAACCCAACCCACTCATGCCTAAAACCACCCAATCAGAAGGAGAGTAGGGCAGGTCCTCCCCCTGCCACCCTGCATTTCAAAACCCCTAACCCCAAACAATAAACACCACAATAGCGCTCAGCGAAACTTCACCGTTGGTATGCACGGTTGCATTCACTGATATTCACCCCTGCCCACTTGACCCATAGGTTGAGGCGATGTCTCGTCATAGACGCTGGGTTAGCTGGCTCAGCCTGGCTGGGGGCGTGGTCAGGGTGGGGTAAATCCCCCGTTCTATCCATTCAGCAAAGTTAGAATTTAGCTGCTAGCCCAGCCCAGGCAGACACGATCGGGGATTTGACCACCGCAGTAAACGCACATCTGAACAGATGTCTTGTGTTCTGCTCTAGAATCCCCAAACCTGTAATGTAGAGCCGCAGCACCTTCCTTTGGTGAGTCAGCCCATTGAGATATATGGGCGGTTTTACCCCACTCGTGCGCCAGCCGTTTAACATTTTGTGGGCGTTCCCACACATGCCGACAGTCTCTATGGTGTCACAACTTCCTGTTCAAAGCGCCGACTGTTTTACCTGCTCAAACTAGTCTGACTCACTTGGTCAAATCTAGTTTGACTCACATATGAGTCAGACTAGGTTTATGAGTCACAGGAAGTGTAAACACAATCAGAACGTCTGATTGGGTTTACACTTCCTATTAGTCTCTCAAGCCAGACTGTCTCTTCTACATAAGGTGAATATGTTCGAAAATTGTATTGACGCGCAAATTTATTGCACGAAAAAAAGCGCTCCTGGTGTGTAAGGACCTTAAAGAGCACGATGCAGGTTAGACACCACTTTGCATTAATATGTGGAACTTTTATGTAGCAATTAGGATTCTCTTTTGTTTTCTGTTTTTTCCCCACACATAGCTGCATCTAGACTGGTTTTTGTGAGGCATCTGCCACACGCACATAAACACCTTCAAATCTAGCAATAACACCTGTGATGATTTTAATACACAATAATCAATAAATGTTCCCTCGGATCATTACCTCCGTACGCTGACCGTCTGTCCATCCATCGAGAGGCCGCTCACTGCAGTACATCACCTCCACTCTGCAGCTAAAAGATCTCCCCTCTGGAGCTGAAACTGCTCTCCTCTGGAGCTCCAGAGTGCCACTTGTGTCCGTCTCCGACGATAAAGTTATCCGCCTCAGACCATTCTGCAGCCAGCTTACACCAGCTGAGATGGTCGGTCCCAAATGTATCTTTGCAAATAGGCGTTATTTTGAAAAACCGATTGCATATTGAGTGTCAACTAGTTTTTACTACTAGTTACGTTTGACTACTGAAACTATAAAGTGCCATATTAACCGTAGATAGAGCCCAAACTAAACAGAAAGTAAATAGTTACCTTTGTGGAGAAATGGAGCAGAGTTTTTTTCTTCTCCCGTCAATGCCGAAATGCATTCTGGGCAGTGTAGAATTATCATACCAGAGGGTCAAAATGCTATTGGTTATCGTAATAATAATAATAATTATCGTACAAATACGATAATATCGTACGTCTGATGTTTTGGAAAGTTTTCTGCTGTACACATTGACTGTATATTATTATTATTACAGTAACTACTAGGGGTGAGAATCACTGATGCCCCACGATCCAATATGATCACGATTCTTAAGTCACAATCCAATAATATGCTAGTATCTAGGGGTGTCACGATATTTCGTCGCACGATATATCGCGATATCGAAACGTCGCGATATGCGTATCGTCAGAAAAAAATGATATCGTAAAAAAAAAAAAGAAAAGCTCCTGAATAATAATAGAACTAGACTACTCCTGGCATGGCAAAACAGCTCAAGGGGTACATAAGATCACATAAGTTTAGGGACCATTGAGCATGAGTTATTTAAGAAATAGATTGTATACTTTATTTTTCTTTCACCATGCAACAAACATTTAGTTTGTGACAGTGTGACACATTCTATTGCAAGAGAAGCATTATCTTCCATGTTGTCTTCTAGTTATTATAATAACAATTTCCAAAAACAGCATTTGTTTTGTATTTTGTTGACTATTTTTCCAGTATTTTCCCAGGGCTCCCTTGAAAAGAGGTTTCGATTTCAACGGGACTCACATGGTTAAATAAATGATAAATAAATACATAAAAATTATTTACTTTTGTTAAAAAAAATATTGTTAAAATATCGTATCGTATCGTTATCGTGAACCCAATATCGTGTATCGTATCGTATCGTGAAATTAGTGTATCGTGACACCCCTATGTCGCGATATATTGAGTATTGCGATATAGCGATATATTGTGATTTATTACCTTTTTTCAACTGCAAATTATGTCCCAAACGTAAAAGCTTTGTCAACATGTGTTTTATCTAATGAGATAAAGTTTCCAGTCTGTTCATCTCACTTCAATCATATTTATTGGAGCAAAATGGGATTGTCAAGCAGACAGACTGACCAACACTGTCATAAAAAGCTGTCATAAATGTTGCATGATGCACTTGATATTTTGTATAATAAAATATCACGATACTTGGCATTCGATACAATACGATATATTGCCCACAAAATATCACGATACTATGCTGTATCGACCCCCCCCCCCCCCCCTAGTAAGTACAGTAGCTCAAGTGTCACAGGTGTTATCTGCACAGATGGCATTTTTTCTAACATGTGCATTATAATGCCACATTTTCTCCATATTTCTGCCCTTGGGGCATGTTTTAATTTAGTTTTTGTTTTTTGGGGGTATTTTCATAAGAATCTTGACTCCTAACTGTAAATATATATATATATATATTTTTACCTGCATCACGCTCTTTAAGTCAAAATTTTCTTCCTAGTGGTTTCACAACATTTTTGTTTGTTTAATAAGCTGTTGTGTATCTAGAGTGAATCCAACCAAATTTCAGCTACTACATTCAAGACTTCAGTGTTTCTATTCAGCCACACACACACACACACGCACGCACGCACGCGCGCACACACACACACACACACACACACACACACACACACACACACACACACACACACACACACACACACACATTTGGACAAGGAATTTGATGGAAACATGAGTGATCGTTTCTGTTATCTCAAATGTTTAAATATGTATTAAGGCTGCACGATTAATCCTAAAAGAATTGCGATCTCGATTGATACCTATATGCAATCCCATTCCTGAATGACAACGATTGTGCTGCATGGTCAAATCATGAGGGACATCCCTTGCATCACATCAAGCGCTCCTGCATTTTACCATGACGAAATGCACACATGCAGCGGACAGAAACAGAAAGGGAAACAACTCCAGAGAGAGACATAAGAGAGGCTTAATTGTTCTCAGAGGGGAGAAGATGTCAGTTGAAAGTGTTGGATAAGGATTCATCAACAGTCTTGGCGGTAACTCAATACAAAAGGAATACATTACATGTAATATATTACTTTTAGCAGTAACTCAGTAATATAACTTATTACAATAGGATTTCAGTAATATTATACCAGTTACTTTGTCAAGTAACACAAGTTACAAATTGAGTTATTTTTTTTAAATCAAAGCACATAATTAAATAAAGATATAGAGACAGTCAGCATGTGTGGGAACACCCACAAAATGTTAAACGGCTGGTGCGCGAGTGGGGTAAAACCGCCGATATATCTCAATGGGCTGACTCACCAAAGGACGGTGCTGCGGCTCTAAAATACAGGTTTGGGGATATAGAGCAGGTACATAGACGTCTCTTCAGATGTGCGTTTACTGCGGGGTTGTATCCCTTTATGACCGCGAACCGCGTCATCACTTCACGGTCTTAAAGGGATACACACACAAATGCTGCATCAGGTATCAATGGGTTAATGAAATAAAAAATATATAATAAAAAATAAAATAAACATATAGGGATTCAGATTTGATCCAGAATCGTGCAGCCCTAATGTGTATGTATGTGATGTGTGTGCATAAACTACTTATTATTTCAATACAAAAATGGGAAATTACAATATTATCGCTTATTGGACAGTTTATTGGACATCTGTTTGTTGCCTGTCAGACACTGATAGCGGGGTGGAATGAGCTGGAGTGCCACACAGTCTTCAACTTCCTGTGCAACGTCACAAACCTGCGCCAGAAAATCCAGTTAGTCATCAGTGGAAAAGCAGGTATGTGTTTCCATGTGTGAAGCTAAAGAGCTACAACATACAGAGAGGGACACAACAGCATGTGTGCAGCTAAAGAGCTACAACATACAGAGAGGAACACAACAACATGTGTGCAGCTAAAGAGCTACAACATACAGAGAGAGACACAACAACATGTGTGCAGCTAAAGAGCTACAACATACAGAGAGGAACACAACAGCATGTGTGCAGCTAAAGAGCTACAACATACAGAGAGGAACACAACAGCATGTGTGCAGCTAAAGAGCTACAACATACAGAGAGGGACACAACAGCATGTGTGCAGCTAAAGAGCTACAACATACAGAGAGGAACACAACAGCATGTGTGCAGCTAAAGAGCTACAACATACAGAGAGGGACACAACAACATGTGTGCAGCTAAAGAGCTACAACATACAGAGAGGGACACAACAGCATGTGTGCAGCTAAAGAGCTACAACCTACAGAGAGGGACACAACAACATGTGTGCAGCTAAAGAGCTACAACATACAGAGAGGGACACAACAGCATGTGTGCAGCTAAAGAGCTACAACATACAGAGAGGGACACAACACATGTGTGCAGCTAAAGAGCTACAACATACAGAGAGGGACACAACACATGTGTGCAGCTAAAGAGCTACAACATACAGAGAGGGACACAACAACATGTGTGCAGCTAAAGAGCTACAACATACAGAGAGGGACACAACACATGTGTGCAGCTAAAGAGCTACAACATACAGAGAGGGACACAACACATGTGTGCAGCTAAAGAGCTACAACATACAGAGAGGAACACAACAGCATGTGTGCAGCTAAAGAGCTACAACATACAGAGAGGAACACAACACATGTGTGCAGCTAAAGAGCTACAACATACAGAGAGGAACACAACAGCATGTGTGCAGCTAAAGAGCTACAACATACAGAGAGGGACACAACAACATGTGTGCAGCTAAAGAGCTACAACATACAGAGAGGGACACAACACATGTGTGCAGCTAAAGAGCTACAACATACAGAGAGGGACACCACACATGTGTGCAGCTAAAGAGCTACAACATACAGAGAGGAACACAACACATGTGTGCAGCTAAAGAGCTACAACATACAGAGAGGAACACAACAGCATGTGTGCAGCTAAAGAGCTACAACATACAGAGAGGGACACAACAACATGTGTGCAGCTAAAGAGCTACAACATACAGAGAGGGACACAACAACATGTGTGCAGCTAAAGAGCTACAACATACAGAGAGAGACACAACAACATGTGTGCAGCTAAAGAGCTACAACATACAGAGAGGGACACAACAACATGTGTGCAGCTAAAGAGCTACAACATACAGAGAGGGACACAACAGCATGTGTGCAGCTAAAGAGCTACAACATACAGAGAGGGACAGAACAGCATGTGTGCAGCTAAAGAGCTACAACATACAGAGAGGGACACAACAGCATTCTAAAAGAGAGCAGTGAATCATACACAACATCCTTCTTCCAATTATGAAACAAAACAAAATCAAATCACTGTTGTCTTTTCATGATTTTGAAATAATTTTTCAGGCCTTTGACATCTGGGCCATTGCAGTTCCTGCTCTTGCCTGAACCAATCTGTGGCAGTATGACTCCAGTTGGGGGTTAGGGGCATTAGGCTTGCATTGCCTACAAAGGGCACAATACGTTATTGGAAGTGATTCATCTTTTTCAACTCAAGGAAGCTGTTGCTTCCGTTATAAATTAAGCAGCCTTTATGTTTGACTTTGTAATCACAAGGAGTCACCACCATGTCATATTGTCACATGTCACCATGTCATCGTCACATGTCACCATGTCATATCGTCACATGTCACCATGTCACCATGTCATATCGTCACATGTCACCATGTCACCATGTCATATCGTCACATGTCACCATGTCATATCGTCACATGTCACCATGTCACCATGTCATATCGTCACATGTCACTCTGCCACTAACCGCAGGCGGCATCACATTAGCTGCTTTCAGGTGGAGGTAGTCATAGTGCCGTATCACCCTCCACTCCGCCTCCACCTGAAAGGTAGGAGCTGCAACACGGAACAACTATCGGCCTACTATCAGAAGTAAGATAACCAAAGCATATCTGCAGTCTGTCTCGCCTGTTGTGCGTTAAATAAGACTCCTCGGTTATAATAATAATCTCTCTGGCAATAGGTGCACACAGAGAAATCCATCTGCAGCTGCTTTATGCACAGCTGCAAAATGATCTTCAACTCCCCAGAATATATTCATGCATCTGCACACAGTACGTCCCCTCATAATAATGCAGGTGGAATATGAAGATTTTTCACTAGCCTACCTTGTCTTGGAGAACACTTTAAAGGATTAGCAGTTTCTGTCTCTTTTCTCTTTGACGTCTTAACGAGCAGCTGTTGAGAGCTAATTAATTATAATAATGAAACTCATCGTTCACCCTGGTTTCAATCCGGGAGGGGTGGATGGCTGGATGCTATCTGAAAACGCACTCCGAGGCAGAAATATGCCTGGGCTGCTTGGTCTTATGTGAAAGCAATTTGTGTGGTAACATTGCGCAATCTGTGTGTGAAAGCGGCTGTAGATTGGTCAGGAAAAGACTAATGGCAATATGGCAAGGGTTATCTTTGCTAGTTTCAAGCACTCAAAATCTCCCTTTTTTTCTTTTAATTACCACTGCGATGCTGAAACATCTTTTGATTTACTGACCCAGTGGTCATGAACTAGTGCCCCTGCACTTGCACTGGGTGTAAGATACGGCCCTTATTATTGGGGGGGGGGGGGGGGGGGGTAGTAAGAAAAGAAACTTAGACTGGCCCTCTCTGTCGTCAGAAACTTAGTGAACGTTTGACTGGCCCTCAGTCATCAGGCAATCCATACAACCCTAACCTCAGGTGGGATATTGACTTGCTGATGTCTCTGTGTCTGTCCTCAGGTGGGATATTGACTTGCTCGTGTCTTTCCTCAGGTGGGATTCGTGAGTATGTTATTGGTGGTTACCGGGAGCTGGAGCTGCAGCTGCGCCTGTTCTGCCGTCAGGTTCTGTTGGACGTGTGGCCGAGCCTCCAGGACTCTGCTTTGTGGCTGACACAGATCCTAAAGTACTGGCCCATGGCCAGCCAGGCACACCTGCTCTACATCCTCTATGGACCCCTGCAGAGAGACGGTAAAGCTGTTTTCACATCCACTTTGTCTAGAACAAAAGCCTTTAAGGGACGCTTTCACAACGATATTCTACACTGGTCTGGTTAGGCCAGTCTTCATTTTGCTTATAGATTATAGGGCTGTGGCGATTATTTTTTTCTTTTATTTTTTCAGTTTGTTTGCTTTTTTACACTAGATTAGAACATGGGAAAAGTTGAATCATACACTAGAGACTGTATATTATATATCATGAGTAGGGCTGGGCGATATAGTTAAAAACAGGGGCAGACTGGGATCATAATTCAGGCCGGGCATTAGATACCAAGCAGGCCAGGCCGATATGGGCCGACGCGCGTGAAATTTGGGCCGTTTGAAGACAGATTTGGGCCGTTTGAAGCCAGATTTGGGCCGTTTGAAGTCCAATTTTACAATGAGATGCACCCACTTTAACCCTGAAGTGTAATTATTACTTCAGACTAACTAATAAAGTAATAAAACCACTAGTAAACCAGTAGGCGGCGCTTGGCCTGCTGTTCAGTGAGTGGCCTGACTGCAAGCACCAAAAAATTTTTTTTTTTTTTTTGGCGATTATCGATTCTGGAATAAAAGATCGATTAAAAAAATTGTGACATTAAAAATCGCGATACTTAGGTGAATCGATTTTCCCCCCACCCCTAATAGATTACCGTAGTCTAATGCAAGTTAGACCGTTTCACAAAAATAAAGACTGATTACCAAAAAGCATTTTAATTTCTGCTGTTATTGACTTTCCTTACATGCAACAGTGTCGACCCATGCCAATTAACCCATTGATACCTGATGCAGCATTTGCGTGTATATCCCTCATTTGTGTGTGTATCCCTTTAAGACACGCGCTTTGCGGTCTTAAAGGGATACACACACAAATGCTGCATCAGGTATCAATGGCTTAAAGCCACTGCTCAAATGCTCTGTTTAAAGTCCCTGAAAACAAAAACGTTCTAACTATGTTATTTAGGGTCTTATGTTAGTAATTTTGTGCCTCCGAAATTATTATACATTACTTTCAACCCAAAGCCTTAAAATCGACACTTTTCTACAAGATTCTACAAAGTACTTCCTCATTGAAGACAGCAGTGCGCGAGGTGCTAAAACGCAGGAGCTTATGACGTCATAAGCTCTATATAACCTTTGTACATGCGCGCAATCCGCACCCACCCTCCTTTTGTCCGTTCTTTGCCCCCAGTGACAGCGCTCCCTCGCTGTCCGTCTCCCTCCCACTCTGTGTGCCGGCGTGCCAAGCGCTATGCTTCTCTCTCTCTCTCTCTCTCTCTCTCTCTCTCTCTCTCTCTCTCGGGACTAGTGAGAGAGAGAGCACAGAGAGAGACACACAGGCTGGTGACGCGAGGTTACTCTCTCTCACACACACACACACACACACACACACACACAGCACGAGTGCTGTGTTCGACACACAGCACTCGATCTCTTTCTCCGTTTCCCTCCCCCCCTCTGTCTCGCGCTCTCTCTCTCTCGGAAAACCTGCTGGAGACGGGACACGCCCACACAGTCCGCGGGAGAAAATACACTCTAAAAAATAATTGATTCTCATGAGTTTTGCCACGACTGTCAAACCTAAATTTATATACTTTGCGACGTTCATCATCGTTCAAATTTGGCTGGTGGCTTATTAACATAGGGTCCTGTGATGTGATGAACTCAAAATGCTAAATAATAAAGAAATATTTCTGGTTTCCAGGGACTTTAACATAGAGTTATTTCTCAGCGCAATCCATGCTGTTCCTCATAGTAGCTGTGGAACATTGTGAAAAACAAATGCAAGGTCAATGAGGTCTCAGTCCTTCTTGTATAAACTGACTGAGGCTCACTGACATTTCATCCACAATGCAAACCAAGTACATTTCAGTGAGTCACAGGCCCTGTTCAGACCTGCTATTAACATGCATCTTGGGTGATCCGATCACAAGTGGCCAGCTCTAAGTACGTCTGTTTACACCTGGCATTAGAATGCGTCTCCATGACTGCTTCTTGTGATCAGACCTCACTTCCCCGCCCCATTATGCAAATAAACACATAGTAATAAACACATAGTAATAAACACATGGTAATAAATACATAGTAATAAACACATGGTAATGCTGCAAGTAAAAATACAGTGCTGGCTGCTTTGGCTTTTTGTTTGGCAATTATGACTATTACTGAATTATTATAGAAACGTTACAGCTGCAATTATTACTGACTTATTCGATGGGTATCAATACCTCTTACAAGCATATAAGCACCTTATGCGACTGGTAGCATGACGTAATGCTGAACGTCGTTAATATATATCTTTTTGTTTTTTTTCTTTTCCTGTGTCAGAGCCTGTTTGTCTTGTTTGTATGTTGTTAAAAAAGGATTGAAAATAAAATATTGGGGGGGGGGGGGGGGGGGGGGGGACAGTGGCAAGATGTCAAGATTTGTAAATCATATTGAATACCAGACATCTTCAAAATAAATCAAGGTCTAGATTTTTTAAATTGAAAATGTGTAGGAACCCTGCATTATTCATACAACCACAAGTGGTCAGTAGTCAGTTGCAGAGTGTAAAACCAGTTGTATTTTGAGACACAAACTAACAACTTCTACTGTGGTGTTTCAGGCCTGGAGGGATTTTGAAACATACCCCGACCGCAACGGTGGGGGCCCTCGCTGGCGACGCTAAACTTTTAGCTAACCTGTTCGCATCTATGTTCGCAATGGCATCCCAAGTAGCATCTTACTATTATGGGATGCGATACGAACAGTTGTATTATGGGATGTGCGTTTCCCAGGCAACGACACACGTTGACATGTTTTGGAACAGCGCCGCACGCTGGCACAATGCTCCTAAAAGTAAAATGCTTATTGTTTTGAATGATTTGGCATCTTCTATTACTGTCAACACTGTCAACACCAGTATTGTTGTATTCTAATAATATGCCACAAAGGTTTATTTAAATTTTGGGGAGAGCAGGAAGAGGAAAACCAGAAAGGGGGAAAAAAAATCCCTGTATATATATATATATATATATATATATATTGCTTTTTTTCCTTTTTTTTCTGGCCTGGCGGGGGCGTCGTTGGCCTGTAGAATGGTATGGGAAACACTGTTGTGGAGGGAGCCAGGCTGGCTTTCTCTTTCATAGCTGTCAGTCGTTTAGTTTGGCCCCTTTACTGCAGTACCTTGACCCCCCTCATTGCTGCCACGACTGCAGCAGTAGAGATGAGAAACAACTGTATGAGCGTGTAAGTGAGTGAGGTGCTGTCCTGCTGTCCTTGCAGGCTTCCTGGGGTGGCAGGAGATGGCGAGGAGGGGGGAGCTCTCTCCCATCGCTCTGTGGGAGCTGAGCCGGGCCGTCAAAATGCTGAACGACTTCAGCAAACTCCAAGGCTGGACCACGGACACCGTAATCCACGTCCTGGAGGAGCTCACTGGTAACGTAGTATTCATGGACCCTAATAATATGGCCTCCAAATCCTGAGGCCTGTACCACGAAGCAAGATTAGTGGCTTTGGTATTACCAACGCTAGTTAACTTCTTACCGAGATAGATCACCATAGCAACTTATGCTCTACGGCTAACCTGCTTTGTAGCAGGTTAAGTTCAGAGGATAAGATCAAAACCCATGAAAGAGCCACCTGCTTACCAATCAGCTCTCTGGAAACAGCGAGTCGCCATTCATAAGGTTCCCATATGAAAAATAGATTGCATTGAAATGAAAAAGAGAGAGAAAAAAAAAACATGGCTCCTGTTAAATTAATCGAGGACTGAAGCCTTGCACTTGTTGCAGGCTACATTTAAATTAAGCCCTACTTACCACTTTGGAATGTGTTTTTATATATTAATTTCTGTGCTCTCAAGTAGGCTAGATACCTTTGACCCCGCCGAGCGATTGCAGCTGAATGGTGAGTGGAGAAATATCACTAAACCGGCATAAAAAGGTTACATAAACGTCTCCGCTGCGCACCGTGCCGTGTGCGCAATGGAGATGAGGCTGACGTTGGGTTGGACATGGTCATACATGCCAGAATAGCCTACTACATCTAAGCAATTTAATATGGGATCACCTGCACACAGATTATTCATATCTAGGCTACTCCTGCATTTTGCAGCTGCAACTGTGTTGCTTTTGGCCTGTATGATGGGATTGAACTTCATATTATTTCCAGCATAGTCCTTGTATGAAATATGGAGATATGCGCAGCGCTGCTTAAACATGGCTGCCGCCAGCGGCTGTTTATCATAGTTTCAGATGATCACAATGCTATTGCAATTTGCAATCCATGTCCCTCACGGGTTCCCGAGAGGGGGGACGTCTGAGCTGGCATTACGTTAAACTAAACATGGCGAGGATGCAGCGGATTTGTTTAGTGTTTACGTTAGCTGCTGTGGCTAGCGAGTGTTAGCTCACTAGCGCGGCCTACACCCAGACTCACTCAGACAAACCACTTGTTGAGCCCCCCAATAAAGCACTTCATACTCACAGAGCTGGCGTAAACCATATAGAAACTAATAAAACCCCTTTACCCGGACTTCCGGTATGAGCGCTGTAGCGGTGGCTGTGTGAGAGAGACAGCTCCCGGGCCAGATCCGTAATTTGGCGATTAATAGACTCAAATGTGAATTATATTACATGAATAGAGGGGCGGATGGCAGAAGGGCGGAGGAAGATTCGAGAGCGGAGAGGAAATAAAACTGAATCGCCCGCGACCAAAGTAAATAAAAGTGGGAAGACGTTAGCCAACCCAGAAGCTAACCTAGCCGCTACACAGGGCTGCGCCAACATACAAGCTAGCTCCCGAGCTACCGGCCAACCCACCGACCTAACTAACGAGGAGGAAGACGGGGCGAATATGGAGAAGGTGATGAAAGAAATGGAGAAGAATATGCTGGAGGCGATTAAAATACAGGGTGAGCAGAATGAACGGATGCACGAAGAATTGGGGCGTAAAATGACGGGCATGCACGAAGAGGCAATGGGGGAAATCCGAGGCCTAGCGAACCGCGTTGGAGTAGTGGAAGCTCAGGCCGAGAAAACGGAGGGGTGGACGGCGGACATCGCTGAAGAGCTACGTGAGGCCCGAGAAGAACGTGACGCTATGCGGCGAAAGTTGATAGACATTGAGACCAGAAATAGGAGGACCAACATTAGAATAAGTGGAATAGCTGAAGGGGGGGAAGGATCCGACAAGGAGGAAGTGCTGAAGTTCATGGAGGACTTTCTGAAAAAAGAAATACCAGCACTGGTTGACGTAACCCTCAATATACAGAGGGCACACCGCACATTCGCAACTAAGCCAGCCGACGGAGAACGCCCAAGAGCATTCGTGGTAGCCTTCCAGGAGGACAGAGTCAAAGACAAGGTGATAAGGGAGGCGTGGAAGAAAGGGAACATTGAGATGAGGGGAAGAAAGGTGTATTTCGACCACGATTTCCCAGTGGAGGTGGTCCAGAAGAGGATGATGTATAACCCCATCAAGAGAGCTCTAATGAAAGCTAAAATACGCTTCCAAACGCCAATGTCAGGTATGAAGATCATGTGGGACGAGGGGAGGAATCCAAAATACTACGCCAGTGCACGGGAGGCGGAGGAGGACCTGACGGCCAGGAGTATAATGGTGGAGAAGACGGCGGCGCCAAACCGACCTAACAGGAGGGATGGGCGTGGAGCGACAGGGAGCGGAGGAGAGGAGAGAGGGGCGGCCAGAAGAGTGGAGAAGAGGCTGGAGGAGTACCGACGTGCCTGGGAGCAGCAGAAAAAATAGACTGAATGAAGAGTCACTGGAGATAAACAGGGTCCGGGGGGCCTGTTTCTTTTTGATCACAGAGAGGAGTGAGGAGGAGCGCCTATCGCTGGACTGAGAGGTCGGTGTTGTTCGGGTGCCTTACCTGGTTAGCCGACCTCCACGCGGGGACCTTCTTCGAGGAGCCTTTCCCCACAGACCTACCGGCGAGGTCAAGGTAGAGAGGGATCCATATCCTTCTCATTTGGAAGTCCATTTTTGGTTTGATTGTTTTCTTTAAATTAGTTTTGTTTGTTCATCAGAGTCCTTATGACAAGGTTATTATTCTGTCTGGATATAGTTCTGATGTCTGTAGTTTTGAAGTGCATGATGAGGGGGTCAAGTTCTATTTGCTTTCTTTTTCTGAAGTTAGATGGGGTCTCTTAACACATTCAGTGCCACAGCGCTTCAGTAAAATTGTCTGGAGCCTGTGCCAGATTCACTTCCATTCAGTTGAAAACAGCTATAGAATTTTTTCTATTATGGCTATATTAACGGGGCTGGACTTTAATGAAAGATTGAACACTCCTGCTTCTTCCAAAGAAGAAATTTTGTTTCTAGACAGTTCCATTATGAAATAGACTACTTGCACAACTCCACTACTTCCTGAAATGAGTAGGGCATCTTGGTTTCCTGTCCTACACTATTGGATGAACTGATTAATGTCAGGTGTGCCTGATCACTGTTGTTGTGACTGCAGCAGTCAGGCACACCTGATATTAATCAGTTCATCCAATAGTGTAGGACAGGAAACCAGTATGCCCTACTCATTTCAGGAAGTAGTGGAGTTGTGCAAGTAGTCTATTACAGCCTCTCAAAAAAGTGCACTTTCATGGGTTTTCTGTCGTTTTTTTTCTTCTTTCCAAGATATAGCCCCTTTTATGAATACCTTTTGCACTCTAATTTAGAGCACATTCACTGACTCTGGCTGGTGTTTTCTGATGTGGTGGCGTGTGGTGTGGTTTCTGTGCAGCCTGTGCACCCCTCTCCCCCCCCCCCCCCCCCCCCCCCCCCTCTCCACCTCTGAGCTGCGGGCTCCTCCCACACGCACAGAGTTTGCTTTCTCGACTCGTTTTTGCCCCGGACAGATGGGCATCAAGGAAATGATGCGCGCTGGCAAACGCGACTGAACGAAAAGGCTTGGCCCGTTCGGCTTCGGATGCTGCCTTTCTAGGAAATCGTGTGGAGATAGATAGAAGCATAAGAGCTCAGTTGTGAGCGCGGATGCAGCCGAGCCCACTCTCGCTGTAGACGGAGCAATATATAGGCTCTGGCAGAAAGCATGCATCGGTTTCCACGGCTTTCTCCGCTGTCTCCTGTACAAAGTAAAGGATCTGAGGTGGGTGGAGCAGCTCCTGTGACGATGTTTAAGGTGGCGCCGTGTGATCCCTTGAAGGGATTCATGCTCACTGGCTGGGTACGACCTTAAACAGCAGAATTATGGAATAATATGAATTATGATTTTAGGACGTCCACAGACGTCCTTGGCACTGAACGTTACTTTTTTTTAGGACGTGCACAGACGTCCTTGGCACTGAATGTGTTAAATTGAAAATTGCCTCATTAAATGTGAATGGCCTAAGTAACAAAGTGAAACGAAGCAGGGCTCTAGCCAAAGTACGGAAAGATAAAACACAGGTAATGTTTTTGCAGGAGACGCACATGCCACTTGAAGAACATGTAAAATTGAAAAAATATGGTTTTAGGAATGCATTCTTTAGTTCATGTACAAATAGCAGAAGGAGGGGGGTGGCGACGCTGATTTCAAATTCGGTTTCTTTTGAGTTAATAAGGGAGATTAGTGATAAAGAGGGTAGATACATTTTAATAGTGGGTAGGATCGAAAATGTTTTAGTTACACTGGTCAACACATACACCCCACCTGAGAACGATAGACCATTTTTAAGGGTTTTGTTTGATATTATAAAGTCTGAAGCAGAAGGTATTTTGGTGTGTGGAGGAGACTGGAACACAATACTAGACTATTCTCTAGATACAACGAGCGCAGGGAGACATAATCGTCAGCGATCAAAGGATTTGAAGGTTCTAATTAAAGGGGCGGGGCTAGTAGACGTGTGGAGGGAGATGCACAAAGGGGAGAGGGGGTACACTCATTACTCATTGACTCACCAGGTTCATGCGAGACTAGACATTTTTTTTTATGAATAAGGAGGACAGACACAGGGTGCTAGAATGTGAGGTGGGGACAGCAGACATTTCGGACCATAACGTGATATACATGACTATACAATTAAACATTGAGAAGAGGGAAACTTTGTGGAGGTTGAATGTGGGGATTTTAAACAGGGTGGAAGACAAGAAACAAATTAGAGAAGAGATTAAAGAATGTATGGGGGATAATAATAACGGGGAGGTTAGTCCGACCATTCTATGGGATACACTAAAAGCTATAATGAGGGGGAAATTGATTTCGAGGACAGCATTTATAAATAAAAGTAGAAGAAAGAAATATGATGAGCTACAGGAGCAACTTAAAATGTGGGAGGGGAGACTATTGGAGGGGAATGAGGGAGCATTGGAGGGGACTAGGGAGATTAGAAAACAATTAGAGGAGTTAGGGAGGGAGGACTTAGAGAAAAAGCTTAGATTTACTAAACAGACATTTTACGAGGCGGGACCTAGGGCGACGAAGATATTAGCAGGGCGACTGAGGGACCAACAGACTAGACGGACAATACATAAGATTAGAGACCCAAGGACAGACGCAACAGTATTCGGACCCGAGGAGATCCAAAGAGTATTCAGAGAATACTACGAGAAATTATATGCCCAGCCGGAAGAGGTAGAGGGGGAATACATAAATCAATTTTTAGCCGGATTGGATCTCCCGTCCTTGGGGAAGGAACAAAATGAAGTCTTAACAGCCCCCATATCAGCTAAAGAACTATACACAGCCATAGCACGTCTCAAAACCAGCAAGAGCCCAGGTAGTGACGGATTCCCAAACGAATGGTATAAGACCTTTAGAGAAGACCTCGTCCCGATTATGGTGGATTCATTTAACTGGACACTCGAAAAGGCGGAGGCCCCTCCTTCGTGGAAAGAAGCAATAATATCAGTTATTCCGAAGGAGGGTAAGAATAAAGAATACTGTGAATCATACCGACCCATATCTATACTAAATGTAGACTACAAGCTGTTTACTTCTATACTATCGAAGAGAATGGAACAATTCCTCCCTAGATTGATAGACGAAGACCAAACGGGTTTTATAAAAGGCAGACAGACTCAGGACAACATCAGACGCTCAATTCATATCATCGACCATATAGATAAACACCAACTGGAAGCAGCTCTAATTAGTCTTGACGCGGAGAAGGCGTTTGACAGGGTCAGTTGGAAGTTCTTATTCAAGACAATGGGGAGACTTGGCTTTGACGATAAGTTTATTACGTGTCTACAGGCGTTGTATGACGATCCATATGCCAGAATAAAAATTAACGGGCACCTAACGGGCAGGTTTAAACTGACTAGAGGGACACGCCAGGGATGTTGCGCTAGCCCCGCCCTCTTCGCGATTTACATAGAACCATTAGCACAACTGATTAGAGATAGTAGTGAATTAAGGGGCATTACAGTGTCGAATCGGGAACACAAGATAGGACTATTTGCTGACGATGTTATCGTTTTCCTCGAAGACTCAGATAAAACATTCCCCAGCCTAATGAAGATATTAGAGAATTTTGGACAAATGTCAGGATATAAGTTAAACGTTTCCAAAACGCAAATTCTTTCCATAAACTACACGCCCAGTAGAACGATTAAACAAAGGTATAGACTGGAATGGGGGGCAGATGCAATTAATTACTTGGGGGTGACTATTACTAGTGACCTGACAGATTTGTATGATAGGAATTACACAATAATCAATGAAAAGCTGAAGAGAGACTGGTCCAAGTGGTCAACTTTGATTTTAGATTTTAGTTCAAGGATAGAGACCATCAAAATGAACATACTACCCAGACTTTTATATCTATTTCTTTCTCTCCCAGTTAAGATACCTGAAGTCCAATTCAAGGCCTGGGATAAACAGATTTCTAGCTTCATATGGGCTGGTGCCAGACCTAGAGTGAAGTACAAAACATTACAGATCAATAAAGAAAAGGGAGGTTTGGCTCTGCCGGATTTGAGAAAATATTACTATGCTGCTCAGTTAAGGTATGTGGTGTACTGGTGTACACCTGATTATGAAGCCAGGTGGAAGGAGATAGAGATGAAAGTGGGTAAGGGCAAACCTCAGACTAGGCTGGGAGAGAGAGAAGGGATGGCGATGAAGGGTGAGAATATGGTCCTGGATAATACTATAGACGTGTGGAGGGAAGTGGTGAGAAAATTTAAGATGGAGGGAGACATCAAACTTTTAATTTGGCCCTCACAATCATATGGTTTTACACCGGGCAAGTGGGATGCAAATTTTAAAAGGTGGGAAGTGAAGGGTATGACTACAATTGGGACCATGTTAATCGAAAAGGAGTTTTGTTCTTTTATTTCAATCAAGAGGGAACTAGAGTTGGGGGAGTCAGACAGATATAGATATATACAGCTGAAACACTTACGATCAAGGGGTGAAGAAACACTTGTCTGAAGAGGGAAATGAGCTGGTTAATTTTTTGATTGAGGCCCACAAACATACACCAACAAAAATTGTCTCCAAATTGTACAGAATTATTCAAAAAATGACTGGGGACAACACATTATATGTCATGGAGAGATGGAAGAAAGAAATGAATATTGATATAACAGAGGATGATTGGCATTCTATGTGCGACACACAACATAAGTCTACTCGCTCCAGAGGATGGAGAGAATTCGGATGGAAGAATATAATGAGATTTTTTATTACACCACAGATCAAAAGCAGACAGATGCACGAACAACAGATATGTTGGAGGAAATGTGGGCAGGTAAATGCCAATCATCTTCATATATTTTGGGAGTGTGAAAAGATTCAGGGGTTCTGGTTGGACATCACTCAAGTTATGCAGAGGGTAATGGGGTATGATTTTCCAAAAGAACCACAGATTATATATTTGGGTAAAATTGAAGAACACATTGCGACGGGCGACCTTTGTTTGTTTCGGATACTGACACTGGCAGGGAAGAAGGCGATCACAAGGAGATGGTTGAAGGAGGAACCCCCTGAAGTGGGGGAGTGGGTCAGTATTGTGGAGGAAATCAAAACAATGGAGGAACTGACTGCACGTCTGAGGACAAAAATAAATGCCCACTTCGACTCGTGGAGGAAGTGGAATATATACAGGACACTGGTCTAAAAAGGTTCCCCCACCGAGAGAGTAACTGTTGGCCACTCCCCCTGCCAGTGTCGGTGCACTCATACTATTTTCTTTATTTGTTTTACATGTCTATCCGGGATTCCTTTCCCTAAAAAAAAAAAAAAAAAAAAAGTGTTTGACCTTGAAATGGTGAAGATAAAAAGTACCTATTTAAAAATGAAAAAAAAAAAAAAAAAATGAAAAATTGAATAAAAACAAGGTATATATAATTTTTTTTTTTTTTTAAATAATAATAAAAATAAATACCCACTCCGACTCATGGAGGAAGTGGAAAAAATACAGTTCACAGGTCTAAAAAGATTTTCCCATCAAGTGTTGTCCAACCCCCCCCCCCCCCCCCCCCTCCCTGTCAGTGTCAGCACACACATATTATTTTCTTTATTTGTTTTACATGATAATCCAGGTCTCCTTTCCCTTAAAAGTTGACTTGTCTGTCCTAGAAATGGTGGGAAAAAAAAAAAAAAAAATCTGTAAAAAGAGGAAAAACTGAAAAAAAACAAAGTAAAAATAAATAAATAAATGCCCACTTCGACTCATGGAGGAAGTGAAATATATAGAGGTCACTGGTCGAAGAAGATTTCCCCATCGAAAGAGAAACTGCGGCTCATCCCCTCTGTCAGCGCACTCATATTATTATTTTTTTTTATTTGTGTTTTTGTTTTACATGTATATTTTGGTTTCCTTTTGCAAAAAATGTGGATATGTATGTTTGTGAAAAGATGAAAATAAAAAGTATAAAAAAAAAAAAAAAACCCTTTACCCGAAAGGAAACGTCCAGGGGTTGTGTCTTTAACTCCAAAAACTGGGGCTAACTGCAATGACTTCAGCTTCAACCATTTACCAACCATTTACCCATTAATACCAAGAGTACTTCTCATTAATACAAGCAAACACACAAACATGGTTTTGATAAGTTTTTGCATTCTTTTTTTTTTGCTCTATGGATCAATTTCAACATTTTAATAAAAACAATAAACAGTTGTGCAAATTACATTTTGATATAATTGATCTTCACATTGGCATGTAGCCTACTCATTCAAGAAATTTCTTTCAACAGTGCAAACAGCAATTTTACATAGCTATTCTTTTGAATAGAACAGACCTGCAATCGTTTACATCATTAGTGCAAAACATTTTAGATTTCAGACATCTTGGGAATAAAAGGACAATTATTGAAAAGTATGGATTTAGACTAAGGATATCTCTGATTACTGTAACAAGTATTTTACACATGCAATAGCCTACTGTTGTAAGCAGGGTTTGTAGTACAGCTTTTAATAGGGGGAAAATTCTAGCACTTTCAAGGTACCTTAACCAGGCTCTCGAAGCCTTTATTATCACATTTAAATATATTGACAATGTGAAAAAAGGAATAACATTGTGATGCCTGGTGAGTGAGGAACTTTTTTGAGTGCTCCCTGTGTCCTGCTCACTGTCCACTGCCTCTCGCTCAGGCTGCTGTAACATGACACCGGCTACATAGGGGGAGAGGCAGCGCTGCCAGTGGACTGAGTGGACTGGAGACTCCGCTGCGGAGTTTACTTGCTCCTACAAATAGCTTTGTACTGCAGTGTCTCTTGAATACCGGACAAAGTGCGTCCTGTATCAGTTCAATACGGAACACGTCTTTTTGTTTACAAATACGGGACGATTCCGTATTTTAAGGGACCGGTTGGCAACCCTAGTCAGAGCTATGCTCACTACATCTGCCTTTTGTCTTCTTTTTTACTCCAGGTCTGCATAAAATACAGGTTAAACTATTTTTTTAAACAATTATATATATATATAGGAAAATAACATTTTAAAACATACAGAAATACCCATTGTAATAGGTGAGCATGCACATCAATAAACTACGTGTCATATTTATTTAGGTAGAAATTACATTTTTGATTGAAGGGTTTTCTGGTCTAATTCTTTTTCCGCTTTCAGTGTAAACACGTTGAAAACTGCCATGCTAAATATTGTTTGGCCTGCGACTCCTTTTTCTGTATGAGGCCCACAACCCAAAAACGTTTAGCTATCCCTGAAATGATTTTGAGTGGTGTTATGTCTGCCCTGGTATCTCTCCCCTTTTTCACTCATGAGTTTGCATCCCTGACTGATGGAACTTCGGCGGACCTGATGAATCAGATTTATTTTCTTTACTTATTGATTGATTGATTGATTGATTGATTGATTGATTTTTGTTTTGGGGGGGGCATTTGCCGATACCCCAGAAAATCTCCCTCTTTTCTGTTTTTCACAGCCTAATGTTGGCAGGTATGCACTGTAAAATATTTAAATAGATGAAGTGGAAATGAAGAGTAATGTGTTGGAGTGCGATGCAGCTGACTCTGGAGCTGTTTGTTCTCAGCGGTTCCTGAGGCGTGGCACGTGGAGAACGTGGCTCGTTTCCTGGTGCTATGTGGAGACAGTCTGTGCTGCAGCTTCCTGGCCAGCAAAGCCCTCAACGGCCGCCTGCAGGAGCTGTCCAGACTCATCGTCTACATCGTCCTGGTGAGGAGACACTTCACTTCTTCAGCTCAACTGAGAGCAAGATGACTTTAAAGGCACCAAATAGCATATTTAGCCCTACCAGATGTCAGCAAACCACTACTATATAGAGAGCCAAAGTGAATGTCACTTCCTGCTTCAACTATTCCCCTGTATGTTTGTATGATGGAACTATTCCCCTGTATGTTTGTATGATGGAACTATTCTCCTGTATGTTTGTATGATGGAACTATTACCCTGTATGTTTTTATGATGGAACTATTCCCCTGTATGTTTGTATGATGGAACTATTCCCCTGTATGTTTGTATGATGGAACTATTCCCCTGTATGTTTGTATGATGGAACTATTCCCCTGTATGTTTGTATGATGGAACTATTCCCCTGTATGTTTGTATGATGGAACTATTCCCCTGTATGTTTGTATGATGGAACTATTCCCCTGTATGTTTGTATGATGGAATTTTCCTTGATTAGTTTAGTTGTGTGTTTTATGTGGCTCCATCCTCAGGAGTATGAGAGGGTTGGCTACCGTATGGACCGGGTGGTGGAGATAGTTCAGCAGGTCTACCAGGTCTTCAACACCAATTGTGAGAAGTTGTCCTTCATCCAAAGCGTGGAGAACATGTTCTCTGAAGTCATCTTGGAGCTGGCAGGTGAGTTGGTGTGTTCACTTTTCTCTTCTCGCCCGTCTTTCATCTGGGGCAGTTGGGCAATAGTCACACCCTCTTCTGCATCCATTCACTGTGTGTGTGTGTGTGTGTGTGTGTGTGTGAGGGGTGGGAGAAAAAAATCGATTCACCTAAGTATCGCGATTTTTAATGTCACGATTTTTTGAATCGATCTTTTATTCCAGAATCGATAATCGCAAAAACAAAAAAGGCCAGGCGCCGCCTACTGGTTTACTAGTGGTTTTATTACTTTATTAGTTAGTCTGAAGTAATAATTACACTTCAGGGTTAACGTGGGTGCATCTCATTATAAAATTAGACTTGGCCCAAATTGGGCTTCAAATGGACAAATTTCACGCGCGTCGGCCCATATCGGCCTGGCCTGCTTGGTATCTAATGCCCGGCCTGAATTATGATCCCAGTCCGCCCCTGTTTTTAACTATATCGCCCAGCCCTACTCATGATATAATATACAGTCTCTAGTGTATGATTCAACTTTTCCCATGTTCTAATCTAGTGTAAAAAAGCAAACAAACTGAAAAAAGAAAAGAAAAAAAGAAACAAAAATCGCAATAAATCGTAATATCGAATCGCAATAATCGTAGAATCGCAATACTTAAGAATCGCAATATATATCGAATCGGCACCCAAGTATCGTGATAGTATCGAATCGGGAGATAAGTGAATCGGCACAGCCCTAATATATATATATGTATATATGTATATATATATATACATATACTGTATCCAATTCCGGCCATATAGAACATGGGCCTACCAGCCCATGGCTTTTATAATAGCCTACATTTAAACCAATAACAAAAAACGCAAATGTCTCTTTACATGCTAGCCTGTCAAACTACTGCTAAATGAAGAAGCAGTTGGGTCTAAAAAATAAAATAACATGCTGGTTGGTCTGAATTCATTCTGTCTCATTTGTCATATTCCGTTTATTTGCGGCAACGTCATTGAATAGAAGTGCTAACATTAATGATATATGATATATGACCTCTTTTATAACGCCACAGTCTATGTATGGATATGACAGCGTGTGTCTGATACAGATAGTCACCCTGGTAACGTCAATCACATGGTGCTGTTTGTGGGAACATGAGGTATATTTATTCTTTGAGAACTGTTAAAATCAGGTTTAAAAGTCCTTTCATTTGTTTCATGTTACAGGGTATCGTGATGACGTGGGCACTTTCCACACGCTGTACAGCCTCCTGAAGTCCAGCGCTCACTTCCACGCCAGGATCCTCCACATGGTCCTGAAGAAGGACTGAGGCAGGAGAGAAGCACCCGAGTCCAGAGGCCGAGACGTGGGCGAGGGTTCACACAGGCTGGAGGTTCACAGGCTGGAGGTTCTCACAGGCTGGAGGTTCACAGGCTGGTGGTTCACACAGGCTGGAGGTTCACAGGCTGGTGGTTCACACAGGCTGGAGGTTCACAGGCTGGTGGTTCACACAGGCTGGAGGTTCACAGGCTGGAGGTTCACAGGCTGGTGGTTCACACAGGCTGGTGGTTCACAGGCTGGTGGTTCACACAGTTCAATGCTCGCTGGTTCAGTGGTTTGTTGGTTTTAATGACTTTTGTTACTACATAGTGCTACTATTTATACCTATTTTATATTTTTATTTATTTATTTATTTATTATTTATTTATATTCAGTGTTTTAAAATCTTTATTATTAAAAGTTTATTCTTGTAAACAGTATTTATTTTAATATATAAATATTTATACGTATTAAACTGGCATTTTGAATCCTAATTTGTCTTCATTTATGACATGTCAGGAGTTAGATCGGTCACACAGATTGTCAGAATAATTCTATGAGTCTGAAATGATTACAGCACATTTCAAGGCATAAAACAAGCAGCTTCAAATGGAAATATTGAAATGTTATACAGAAACTATAGTAAGGTTTTCAATTTGACTTGTTAGTCTGTGTGTGGCTCAGAGATGCTCACAAGTCATTTTTTGAAAGTTCAAGTCAACTCTCAAGTCAGTCTGTGTGTAGTCTCTCCCCAGACTCAAATATTACGTTGAATCGCTGCGCTCCGCATACTACATAAGTGAGTCTGTGCCAGTTAACAGCCACTGCTGGTTTTGAAGGCGGGTTGAAATTGAATGAGTGACAGGTCGTAGCACCGATGAGAGAGCTGTGGCTGCGCCTCCCGTGTTGTCTGATCGCAAAGTCGTTACTGATTGGAGAGGACTGAAGCCATCATAGCATATGACTGGCCAAGTGAACGGTTCCCTCCCATAACCAGCCCTCTGAGGGAAAGTGTCCCAGACCCAGAGAGAGCTCTGCAGCATCCAGTAACGTAGTGTATCAGACCCAGAGAGAGCTCTGCAGCATGCAGTAACGTAGTGTATCAGACCCAGAGAGAGCTCTGCAGCATGCAGTAACGTAGTGTATCAGACCCAGAGAGAGCTCTGCAGCGTGCAGTAACGTAGTGTATCAGACCCAGAGAGAGATCTGCAGCATGCAGTAACGTAGTGTATCAGACCCAGAGAGAGCTCTGCAGCATGCAGTAACGTAGTGTATCAGACCCAGAGAGAGCTCTGCAGCATGCAGTAACGTAGTGTATCAGACCCAGAGAGAGCTCTGCAGCATGCAGTAACATAGTGTATCAGACCCAGAGAGAGCTCTGCAGCATGCAGTAACGTAGTGTATCAGCGTAAGAACTCTCATGGGTCTGGCGTTGAGACTAGTCTGTGTGTGACTTCAGTGCTTCAAGTCCAAGTCCCCATCTCTGGTGTGGATGTGCTATGTGACAATATCATGCAGTATAATTATGCAGTATATAATCACCATGGTAACAATATATATAGAGAGAGTGGCTGAATATGCAGTATATAATCACCATGGTAACAATATATATAGAGAGAGTGGCTGAATATGCAGTATATAATCACCATGGTAACAATATATATAGAGAGAGTGGCTGAATATGCAGTATATAATCACCATGGTAACAATACGTTATATTAAATAGAAGGGCAACTAATAGTGGAAGCTAAACACAACCCAGAATTACTGTATATGTCTGAATTACAACAATGCCTGCTGCTATCCACACAACATAACATGTACTAATATTATATACTGCCATTTTAATATTTTAGCATTCATGCTGGTGTTATGTTTTAGTTGTACACTAACACAATACTTATTACTGCTGCTATCCACACATGTACTAATATTAAATACTGCCATTTTAATATTTTAGCATTCATGCTGGTGTTATATCTTAGTTGTTACACTAACTACATAATACTTCTGCCTGGCTGAGGACAATCCCACTGCTGTTGACATATGTATATATGTATGCACACACACACACACACACACACACACACACACACACGCACACACACACACACACACAGTCCATCAGGTGATGTGTCCACAGTCCACTATTAGCAGTTTCATTCAAAAAAGTAGCACACAGACAGAAGGCCTATATAGCTTAAGTGTGACAAAACATCTTCAGAATTCATATTCCATCCATAATTAATGACACATGACAAAGTTATTAAGGGACACATTTTAATATCAAAACTTCACATATTTTACAAAACATTTAACAGCGCTGGGTTTGGATTTAACTTAAAAGTAACCTATAGTTAACCTGGCTTTTCGTTGGAAAGCAGTACCCTCTGGTGGTGGGGAATGGTCATTGCTGATGTGTGTATGACAATTCCTCTGTTATTCTAACCATTTAAAAAGAGTAATTACACTGAAATCAGTCATGAAAGTTGCATGTGTCACTTTCTGGAGTCTGTCTAAATTTGCAAACTGAAAGATTTCCCTGCTGTCCAGTAGGGCTGGGCAATATAACGATATATCAATATTGTTTGTCAGTAGAAAGCTCTCAATGCAAAGAGCACAGAAAATGTTGAGCGTGTTCTCATGGAATGTAATAAGTTCACTGAAGAGAGGGAACAACTCTGCTTAAGGATTAGGGAGGCAGGTAGAGCATGGAACCCAGTCATGTCTATAGAAGACTAACTGCATATCTTAGAAATACTTTTCACAATGCTATCAGAAGACTAACTGCATATCTTAGAAATACTTGTCACAATGCTATCAGAAGACTAACTGCATATCTTAGAAATACTTTTCACAATGCCATCAGAAGACTAACTGCATATCTTAGAAATACTTTTCACAATGCTATCAGAAGGAAAAACAGCTGCAGACAGTCACATGACTCACTAAGTCAAATAGTCAGCTACATAAATGAAGATTGACAAGCGTCCAAGCCACTCAGCTGAGAATGATGCCTTCACTTACAATCGGAAATCTGCAGCTAGATGATATTGGGGAGTCTCTGGGAAATGATTGACAAGCGTCACGGCCATGATGCCTTCAATTACAATCCGAAATCTCACAAGCGCACAACTAACTCCGTTTCAGGCTTATTCAGCTGTCAATTTCCTTGGTAGGGCTAAGACCATTCTTGGTGGGGCTTAAACCGCACCCTAGAGCCGCCCCTGCCCGTAAGTAAGGTTCTGGATTAAGCAGCACTGTCGAGTTGTAGCAAAATGGACAGTTTGTGATGTACTTTGAAAGGGTCCGACGTTTAAGTACAGAAAATATCAGCTACTTTAAGACTTTTACTCAAGTAATATTCTAATGAGTGACTGACTTTTACCAAAGTCTTTTTCTGGGAAGATATCTGTACTTTTACTCAAGTATGGTACTTTATACACCACAGCCTTGCACACATATGTAGCCTTCCATCTGCCCATCACTGCTCTTTGTCATGTCTGAGGAGCAGATTAGTAGCTGCAGGAATCAAAACAGAAGGAAAAAAGACTGTTATGTTCACAGACAGGAAAATAAATAGCTGCTAAAAACCATGTTGGTCACATGACCTCACATTCAAAAACCATGTTGGTCACATGACCTCACATTCTGTTTCACTCTAGTATCAGTCTGCACTTCCACCCGCCCGCATCGATTTCAGTGGGCGGGAGCACTTGCCTTGACAGACGACTCCTTCAGCCAATCAACATCACTAAATCCAAATCCGGAATCGGAATGGTGCAAACTCTGTGGGTGTATACTCTTGTTCTTGATTAATTGTTGTTATTGAGTCCATTTCTGCAATAACTGCACTTATGGCTGTGTTTACTCTACTAACGTTAACGTTACCCCTCATTGCTTCAGGGGACGCCAGTATTGTCTTGCCAGCGGCGGCCCTGATTGGCCAGGTACGTTGTCAACTACGGCGCACGTCCCTGATTGGTCCGTGGACTTTGTTTGACTTTGAAATCACTGGGGGCGGGCAGAAGGCCAGACTGATCCATGGAGACAAACAGAAGGCTAAAACCTTGGTTCATGAGACTATAGACCCTTTTCACGTGGGCCATTTTGTGTCGAAAAGGCAGGGTAAACACAGGTGAGGGTTTCCAACTTCCATGGTTGGAATTTGGAAACCCTCATTAGTGTGTTGCTTGCACCTGTGTTTACCCTGCCTTTTCGACACAAAATGCCCCCCGTGAAAAGGGTCTATATAGAGTGTGTTTGATAAGGTTTTAATAGCAAACAGCTGATGTGCAGCTTCCTCTAGAGAGAAGACTGTTGTTGCAGCATGTGTATGTGTGTTTGCATGTATACTGTAGCTGTGTAGGTTGGCTCAATGGCTCACCCTCTTTGCTGACGTCCTTTGTTATGTTCTTAGCCTTGTTGCTCAGGTCGTTGATCATGTTATCCATGGTGGACTGGTGCTGCGTGAAAAAGGGCCGGACCACACGCTGGTACAAAATGTCTGAACCGTTCCACTGTACTGGAGCCATACACCATATCAAGAACAGGCACTGTGGGGAGAGAGAGTGGAAGAGAGATGGTCTACTTGATGCTGCGCTCTGAAATCTGTTCAATCAAACAGACAATGCTGACAGTAGGTGCAGCAGTTATACTATCCATACAGTATTGGAGTATGTGGTAAGATCCTTAACATGCTGCACGGCAAAGTACATAATTATACATTTAAAACATGCTGAACACTTCTACACTAAAAAAGACCGCATTGATGTTGTTTTCAATGATGTCTATGTTTTAGCAACACTCACTACACAGCATAATACATTGTTTTTACTCATATTTTTCACATTTTCAGTATTGGCTAAATATTTCCCACCAAGCCATTTTCAAATTCAAAATCATGAAAAATCCTATTGACATCAGAAGCTACATGGCCTGGCTGTTGCACTATGCAGTGGTCTCATGGTAATGAGTGTCTCATGCCCCAAATGAGACTGGTGCCAGATAAAGGAACTTCAAAGATCTGCAGTCAAATAAAAACTGTCTAACAGCAGCAATTGAGTGCTCCATCCAGATAATGCTGAACACAACCACATGAGCTATTTTGTCTCTCGCGCTGCGTGCAGCTGTCTGTCACATTACTTGATTTCTGGGTATTGAAGTTTCATTTTTCCAAACAGTTACCTCTTGGTGCCATTTGGGGCGGGCCAATGTGCAAAATGACCATGCAGAAAAGACGAAAAGGTCTAAGTACCTTGCCAGCATAGTAAAAGGTGTAAGTACCTTGCCAGCATAGTAAAAGGTGTAAGTACCTTGCCAGCATAGTAAAATGTGTAAGTACCTTGCCAGCATAGTAAAAGGGGCACCAGGAGAGTAAGATGTCAGAGAAGGCCTCTACGATGCTGAAGAGTCCATAGACAACCCAGTAGGTCAGCCACTGTGTGTCGTCATCCTTGCTTTCGCTCTCAATGGCTTTGATGCTGAGTGCACAGGAGGACAGGTTCAATTAAGGAGGTTTAAGCTCAGCTAATGAACAGGAGGTTACACACACATATATATATATACACACACTGTATGTACTGTATATATACTGTATACAGTATATATATACTGTGTATATATATATATACACACACACATATACAGTACATACATGCACATACACATACAGTACATACATACATACATAGCCTACATTATGGCTGGGTATTGGCAAGGACCTCACGATACGATACGTATCACGATATATGGGTCACGATATTATTGTATCACGATACATTGCGATACAATACATATTGCGATATATTGCAATACATAATTTACTGAAAATAAAAAAAAATAGAGCTGAAAATACAACTGGCTGTACACATCACTTTATATTGATAACTTAGTGGACAAATCGAGTCAAAACTATGTTGTGTTGAGTGTCTTACTGAACGCACTGAAATAAAAAGTATTCTTATTGTGTCCCTGAACAGAAGGCTGTGCAAATAAATATATGGCGATATATCACGATACTTTTCTGAAATATCGATACAGTATTGCGGAAAAAAATATTGCGATATATTGCCGTATCGATTTTATTGCACAGCCTTAACCTACATATACATATATTTGTGTGTGTGTCGAAATTAAGCTTCATACATACGATAAATAGGCTGGATAGACGAAGCCAATCAGGTTGCAGAGAAGTGAGGCTCCATGTCCAAATACATACAGTCCAAGTAAAGCCAGGACACCTGGACAAGAGAGAAGAGGAGGGGCAGTCAAGGCAGTTTGTTTGTTTCTGTCCATTGCTCCAGGATCATCTTGATTATATCCTGTAGTGTGTGGTGCGCCGGTATTTTCAAATCTTGTAGTGTGTGCATGTTTGAGATTATAGAAAATCTGTGAAGATTCTCCTTAGAGAATTACATTTCAAAATCGTCTAGGATTTTCAAACTCCTGTAGTCTGAGTCCAGATAATCTGTGCTGAACATCAGGACCGACCAAGCTGCCAGGCCAGATTTCACCTCAGATTCTCAGGACGGATAAATCTGGCATAACCCGGGCCCAAACTCCTGTAGTGTGAGCCAGCCGGCTACTTTAGTTTTAACTTACCTGCAGTGATACTTTCTCTCTGAACTCCGGTCTTTTGCTCCAGCTTTGCCAGCTGGTCAGTCACAAAGTTCTTCCAATACAGCAGAGTCGTGTAGCAGTCCTTCAACTGGGCAAACATCTTGAATTTGGGCCTCTCAAACGCCTCTGAAAAACCTCTCAACACAAAACAGGAAAACCAAGTGTGAACCCGTGCTGCTGGGAACGATTTATATCAACCCAACACCTGGACCTATTGATAGATCAATCAATCAATCATGAGTGGATTCAGCACACTTTATCTGGACAGACTGATTGAATCATTGCAGATCTATTCAGAATCAGTCCTTAGGTCACCACCTAAAATCTTTTAGCCGGGGACCTTTGGTCACCGCCGATTGTTTATCTCTAAATAAATATACAGTATTTACCCTAATGAGAGAAAAGGAGCAAAATATTGATGCTTAAAACTGAATAATGACATCACAACAGTTTAATCCTAATGTTAATTTAAATTAATTTTTAGAAATAGTTAAATGGACCCATTAATAGATAAATCAATCAATCATGAGTGGATTCAGCACACTTTATCTGGGCAGACTGATTGAATCATTGCAGATCTATTCAGATCTTAGGTCACCACAGAAATCTTTTAGCCGGAGACCTTTGGTCACCACCGAATGTCGGCCCCTCAGAGGTTTGGCTTTCATGCTGCCCCTGATTATCTATTTTATTGCCTTTAGGAGTTCAAACAATACATGTATCAACTATCAGCTTGTAATGGAGGCACATTTGATTAAGCACCAGAGCCTGTGGACACACACACACACACACACACACACACACACACGTGGATCACTCTGCGGTCAGTTCATTGGACCTCCTCTCCTGGCACCCCGCATGCTAACACTTCTTGTAAGGATGGTGAGCAGGAGGGGGGGTGGGAGCTGGGGGGGGGGGGGGGGGGGGAGGAGCTGGGGGGGTGTGGGAGCTGGGGGGGGGGGGGGGGGGAGGAGCTGGGCGTCTTGTGCGACATGTGGACCTTTGCTCCTTCAATTGTGAGTGCTGTGGCACACCTCTGTGTTGACTCACAGTAGGGCTGTCAAAGAATATTCTATATTCAAATATAAAAATATAAATAATATTCAAATATGAAAAATGTATATTCTATATTATTATTTTATTATTAATACTAACACACACACAAAGAAACACACGCACACACACACACAAAGAAACACACGCACACACACACAAACATCCGTCTGGCTTACACTGTTAATTATTAATAATCTCTCTCTCTCTCTCTCTCTCACACACACACACACACACACACACACACACACACACACACACACACACACACACACACACACACACTCTCACACACACACACACACACACACACACACACACACACACACACACACACACACACACACACAGTATCAGTTCAGTCTACTCACTGTCACCAGCGAGGCAGCAGGTTATCTCCAACATGAAAAGGTATTGTATCAACTCTTTCCATGACAGTTGAACGTGTTTGATTCTTCAGTCTGTTAATGTTTCCTGTTGATTGATGTAACTGTTGGAAATATGAAAACACTTTATGACAGTTTGTCAACACATCAGTGTTTGGGAGTTAACGTTATGTAGGGCTGAGCAATATATCAATATTAAATCAATGTGGTGATATGAGACTAGATATCATCTTAGATTTTGATTGGTGATATGTCATAACTGTTGTCCTTTCCTGCTTTTAAAGGTATTTTGTCAACAATATTGTAATATTTGATTTTGTCCACATCGCACAGCCCTACATTAACGTCTAACATGTTGATTTGTTGTCATGTTTATTACAGTGAACACTGATGTCATAAATCTAAAACACTACCATCAAAATAGTCTTCATGTATGTTTTGGCTTCATGAGGCCATGTTACATATTCAAATACATACAATTATGTGGAGATTGTTTCCTTTCTCTTGTTTTGATAAAGTGTAAGGTTACTGCCCCCCCACCTGCCCCGCCCCCTTCCAAATAGCATTTACTAATAGTTAATGCAAGACAATGTTACAATGTTGCCTATTTATCAAAACTCTGTCATTTCATTGATCAGTACAATGAGAAACACTACAAAGTCAATGTTGAGACTGTCTTTCTGGGTATGATGTCATGATAAATCAGTGCACAGATAGAAAAAGATAAGAAAGGAAATATGTACAAAATGACTGACTGAACTGAGTGTAGAAGTCACCTGAGGCCTCTTTATACTCTATAGTGTTTTTCCAGGTGAGTTTTCCCAGGTGAGACATGAGTTCAGTTCAGTTATCTTTATAATCCCTTATCACACAAGCATGTCAGAATCAGAATCACTTTTATTGCCACAGTATGCAAGTTACATACGAGGAATTTGTCTTAGTGTCTGTATGCAGCATAGCGGTCACATCAATATACAGGGATAAGAAGTAGGAAGATAACTAACGGCAATCGCAAGGTTGCAAGTGCAATCAAATCTAATCAGATCGAGTCAATATATACAATATGTACATGAGTGGTGAAGTGTTCTGTGGATGATAAATATGAATTTACGTTGGATTTACATTAATTTACAGACTGAGTTAAATATACGTTAAATAAGCAGTGGATTTACATGAATTTACAGTCAGAGTTAGATAAGAGTTTACATTGAATGTACATGAAATGTACAGGCTAAGTTAAATAGGCATTAATGTCCAGGGAATTTACATGAATTTACCAGTCCCAGTTAGACAGGCATTAAATTAGATACAGTATGAGTTCCAGTTTTATGGGGGGGGGGGGGTTCAGTTGAGTTTAGGAGGAGGTAGTGAGTTTGTGTGTGTGTGTGTGTGTGTGTGTGTGTGTGTGTGTGTGTGTGTGGGGGGGGGGGGGTTGTTAGTGAGGCCCTTGGCGGAAGGGGTTTCCGGGCCTTGTTGGTGAGGCTGATGGCGGTTGGGAAGAAGCTGGTCTTGTGGCGGGTGGTTCTGGTCTTGGCAGACCTCAGTCTCTTGCTGTGGGGGAGTGTCTTAAAGAGTTTGTGGCCAGGGTGGGAGGGGTCAGCCATGATCTTGTGAGACCGCTTCAGTGTCCTGGCTGCGTGCAGGTCCTGGAGGGATGGCAGGTTGAATAGGGGCCATTATGTACAGTACATGATATCATATACATAATACAGATTTAAATCATTTTACCACACTGCACCAACACACCACATTTTTACACTGACTTGAGAACAGCTGGTCATCAGCGTGTTGCATTTTGAAGGCCAGTGTTTTCCAGCTGATATAAGTCTGCTAAATGATGCAACTTGTGTTGAGAGTTTTGAGAAAATGTGCTTTAGACTTTAGAATGATATGTGAGTGAGAGCAATGGAACTGTGCTTAGAGTTGATCAGTTTGGAATCATGCTTTTGATACATGGGCGGTGGTGGCCCAATGGTTAGAGAAGCGAGCTTGTGACCGGAAGGTCGTCGGTTCAATCCCCGAGACCGGCAGGATAAATCTGGCTGAGGAAAGTGAAAAGGCAGCGCTTGCCCCTCCCTCATTACCACCAGTGAGGTGCCCTTGAGCAAGGCCCTTATCCCCAACCGCTCCAGTGGAGCTGATCAGTGGCCAACAGATCAGACTGTGGTGGTCAGTTTCCAGGTATGAATGTGTGTGTGAATGTGAAGAGGGCACTCCTGAAAAAGAGAGCATTGCTCTCAGTGAGACTCCCCCTGTATAAATAAAGGTAAAAAAAAAAAAAACATGAGCTTCAAGTTTTCAGAAGTGTGTGTGTGTGTGTGTGTGTGTGTGTGTGTGTGTGTGTGTGTGTGTGTGTGTGTGTGTGTGTGGCCAGAGAGTCTTCAGAGATTTGGGCCAAACTGGAGTACACGGGTTAAGACTAATCTTTCAACAGTGCCTCTTGAAACGATACAACGTATTACTGTTGTGGCAGGTTCTACCCAATTTGAGTTTTTTATTGCCAATGTGATTTTTTGCTTTAATGTGTTGTATCCACCTTATTTTTGGTGGCCATTTTGCCTTACGTTAACTATGGGTTCTATTTCCGGTGTAACCAATTTAGATAACCCCCCAGCCCCCGACAAAAAAAACGTCTATGAGGATTTTACCCTTTTACAGCAGAGCCATTCTGCTCTACAGCCGTGTTGTTCGGGTGCTGGGATAACGTAATGCATTGTGGGTAGTCGGCTACTAATTGTGGCTAATGTTAGCGGCTAGCTAGCTATGTTACATGGCAGTAAAACGCCACCAAATTGATTTAACTTTTAACCATTTCGACTAACACACATTTCGAGTTTCCATACGGACGTCCAGCGTTGGTTAGTTGTTTATAACGTGACTATATTTATAACTTTTATAACGGACTCCAGCTTCCAGTTTATAATTCGGGTCTGCAGCCAGAGTATAACAAAGGAAATGGCAAGCGGCAACAATGAGTCACGTTAAACCGGACCTTGTACCCACGATTCTTTTTTACAGTGGGGCATTCAAAAATAAGGTGGATAGGCTACAGTGTCAGTGTTGTATCGTTTTCAGTGTATTTAAATGTAATGATTTAATGCTGGCAATTATCTTTGTACCCACCTCCAGTAAGGACCACATTTGAAAAAAGCATAATAGCTTTCTTGTGTTATGCTTGACAGTTTTAAAATTGTACATGAGCTCATATTGTGTATCTCTTTTTATATTGTCAATAAAATCAATCAACCAATCAACCAATCAATGAAATGTGTGCTCCACCAGTAGCCTACTTTGGAGCAAATCTCTGAAGTCTCTCGTGATACAAGACTGCTCTACTCTGAGAGCACAGGACAGGCCTATTCCTTGTGAGTTGTTTGAAGTGCGTTAAAGCTCTTCCTTCAACACGTTGTGACAGTTTGTCAACACATCAGTGTTTGGGAGTATCACGTTAACGTGCTCAACGTGTTGAACATGTTGACATGTTTTTCATTGTTCTTTCTCTGTTTAGAAATCTGCTATTTGTTTAGCTTACGATGGTTTATTTTATTTCCTTCTACTGTGAACAGCTTATGATGGGAGAGGACTCTATACAAGCCCTCTCTCAGTGTGTGGGCTTCCATTCTCTCCCAGCACTATACCCACTGTTCTTTGTATCTTGCAGGTTGTTTGCCTTTTCTGCCTAAATGCCAAATAAAGTAAACAGACAGGAAGGCTCTCTAGTTCACTGATGCATCATAAAACTACTTCTCTCACACAGATTAGACTTTGATCCTTATGTAATTTTATATGGCTGTTTGTTCATGTTCAGCTCCAGTAGAGCTGCTCAGCTGCCAGCAGATCAGACTGTGGTTGTACTGGTCAGCGGTGTGAATGTGTGTGAATGTGAACAGGGCGCTCCTGAAAAAGAGAGAGAGCATTGCTCTCAGTGAGACTCCCCCTGTATAAATAAAGGTAAACAACAACAACATGCACGTATTGAATGAGCACGTGTGGTTCTGGAGAAGTCCTCAGCAGTACTATCTCAAGAACCGTCTGTCCGATCCACTTTGCACTTGATGGGTGTATTGCTGGAGAGAGACCAGAGAAGGACGTGCAGTGTCAGATTTGGTGCAACTTGGACACATGACACGTGCAAATATCATTTGTATACCTGGTATATTAATATTATTGATGTATTATTAATACTATTGACCATCTTTTCTTTTTACCCTGAAAATATTTTTTTAAATCGATGCATGACAACGTTATCGTTGCACTAAGAGCCGAGCAGCGGCCTGAGGCCTGAAACAGAAGAAATGCGGGCATGTGTAATGCATGTATTTATGTCCTGTAAATAGCTTATTTTCTCACATGCAGCAACTCGTATTGTTATTATATCATAGGGACAGTGATGTATTTACCTTGTTGCAGGAGGCCTGTCTGTCTGCTGTCCGTCATAAAAGATCCTGTTCCTCTGCTCCTCCCTTTGTAATCCGCATTAAGATATTCCATCTCAAATAAATGCGGGTGGCCATCGAATTAAAATGCATCATCCATATTCTCAAAATCAGATAAATATTAGCGGTGTCTAGCATGCTATGGGCTTAGCTACCACGGCGGCTTCATCCACTGCTCTGAGGCTGAGCTGCTGGCCCTCTCCCCTGTGATACGGGCCTGGCACCATGAGGGGGCTTGTGGGGACTTTGCCCCCTCAGTTCTAGCGAGGGATTTTTTTTGGCATTGCCATTTTCAAAATTGCCCCCCCACAATTTGTAACTGCCCCCTCAGTCACTCTGGAGCCGGGCCTGCTGTAATAAACCTGGTAAATATGCAACTCTCACGAGATTTGGTTTCACAGTCCACGGATGAGGAATACACAGCCATGGAGGCAGACAGAGGTAAATACAGCCGGCCAGACTTCTGCCTGTATGATATAATAATGAAATGAGCTGCTGTGTGACAGAAAATAAGCGTTGGGGAAAAAAAAAATTGCGTTGTGGTTGATGGATTTGGAAGATTTCTTGTCAGGGTGAGTTAAAAATAATAAAAAAGCTGAAAATAAGGTGCAGGTTTTATTATCCTTTAATAAACTTAGGCCTAAACTTTCATGAAGTACGCAGAGGTTATCAGTATTGTGTTATTATGTGATCAAACATTCATTTATTTATATGGAAAGTCAAAGTTCATAGATTCTGACTTTAACCACCTGTTTGTTTTCTTACCAGCCTTGTCTCTGAAGCCATGCTGATAAGTTTGTTGCAGTGAGTTGCCTGGTTGACAGTCAGAGGCATCATGGCGGACCTGCCCATTGCCCCGCGCCAGGTCGAGATGAAATATGACTATGAGTCCAAGAGCATACACGGCCTCATCCCCATCCACCAGGGGGAGCGCTACATTCTGGTGGAGAAAACAAACAAGGACTGGTGGAAGGTGAGGAAGGAGGAGGAGTCCGAAGCCTTCTATGTCCCGGCTCTGTACGTCAGAGAGGTCCACAGCACCTCCAGGTAAAGACAAGACACATTTGAACAGTGTTTGTTGTTTTGCACATGTGAAGGGTGTAATTGTTTCTGGGCCTCTGGTTCACTACCGGGCCTCTGGTTCACTACTGGGCCCCTGGTTCACTACTGGGCCCCTGGTTCACTACTGGGCCCCTGGTTCACTACTGGGCCCCTGGTTCACTACTGGGCCCCTGGTTCACTACTGGGCCTCTGGTTCACTACTGGGCCTCTGGTTCACTACTGGGCCCCTGGTTCACTACTGGGCCTCTGGTTCACTACTGGGCCCCTGGTTCACTACTGGGCCTCTGGTTCACTACGGGGCCCCTGGTTCACTACGGGGCCCATTCCAGTGGGTGCTGCAGTTATTTGATTTATATCATGACGAGTGTCTGAAGTGAACTTTGTGGCACACCTGCCACAGGCTGGTAAACAACAAAACTCGTAGATTAGGAGGTTACATTTCACCATCTGATGCATCATAAAACTAAACTTCAGATTAGATGTTGATGTTTGGACTTTGATCCTTATGTAATTTTATATGGCTGTTTGTTCATGTTTAATCAGGTCAAAATGAGATTGAAGTTATCAGATCATCTTTCCATCCAGCTACTTCACATTTCAATAAAAGCAGGAGTGATGAAACCTTCATAGACCATTTTTTCTACTACTGTATAACACGTCATTTTAAAGGTTTATTCCACTAAAACACTGCTGCTCCTCCTAGCCTACTTCTTTAAAAGCATAATTTTCACTTAAATCCAATCCAATCCAATCCAACTTTATTTATAAAGCGCTTTAAAACAACCAGAGGAGGACCAAAGTGCTGTACAGGGTACTGAAGAGCAATCAGCTAAAAACAATAAATCAATTAAATCAGATCAAATCAATAAAATGATAAAATGAATAAAAGAATAAAAAGAATAAAATGAGTAAAATGAATAAAATGAAATAAAATGAATCAAAATTACTAAAATAAATCAAATGAATAAAACAATAATAAAAGACATTGCGTAAAATATATAAAAGCAAAATCAATAAAAGGCATAAAAAAACAAAACAAAAACAAAGACAAAATATAAAGGCAACTCATGGGTCATAAAATCAGCATCCTACATGGCAGCGAAGGCCAAGGAGTAAAAGTGTGTTTTGAGGAGGCCTTTAAAGTGGGACAGTGAGGAGGCCTGCCTAATCTGCAGCGGTAGGGCATTCCATAGTTTAGGAGCCACTGCAGAGAAGGAGCGATCCCCTCTGAGTTTACGCCTGGTTTTAGGCACTGCCAGGAGCAGCTGGTCAGCTGACCTGAGGGAGCGGGAAGGTGCGTGAACGTGCAGCAGCTCAGAGAGGTAGGGGGGGGCGAGGCCGTTTAGGGCTTTAAAAGCAAATAAAATAACTTTAAAATTAATTCTAAAATGCACGGGCAGCCAGTGGAGTGATGCTAAAATGGGGGAAATGTGCTCGTGCTTCCGTGTGCCAGTTAAAAGACGCGCAGCGTTAAACACTACTACTACTGCAAAAGTTCATATTCTGAGGAGAAGATATGTTGTGTGGGTGCTGGAGAATGTTGTGTGCTTGCTTTATGCTGTGCTTGTTCATAGAGGGACTGGATGGGCTCAAAGTCCTGCTATATATTCCCATTGCTGTCTTGAGCATGCTGGTCAGCCTGTTTTTCAGTTGCATAGTTATGTTGCTGTACCATGCTGTTATTCCAAATATTAGACTTGTACTGCTATACTCCACTAAAGCACTGTGACTACAGTACCATGCTGTTATTCCACATATTATACTTTTAATGCTATACTCCACTAAAGCACTGTGACTACAGTACCATGCTGTTATTCCACATATAGACTTTTAATGCTATACTCCACTAAAGCACTGTGACTACAGTACCATGCTGTTATTCCACATATTAGACTTTTAATGCTATACTCCACTAAAGCACTGTGACTACAGTGCCATGCTGTTATTCCACATATTATACTTTTAATGCTATACTCCACTAAAGCACTGTGACTACAGTACCATGCTGTTATTCCACATATTAGACTTTTAATGCTATACTCCACTAAAGCACTGTGACTACAGTACCATGCTGTTATTCCACATATTATACTTTTAATGCTATACTCCACTAAAGCACTGTGACTACAGTACCATGCTGTTATTCCACATATTATACTTTTAATGCTATACTCCACTAAAGCACTGTGACTACAGTACCATGCTGTTATTCCACATATTAGACTTTTAATGCTATACTCCACTAAAGCACTGTGACTACAGTACCATGCTGTTATTCCACATATTATACTTTTAATGCTATACTCCACTAAAGCACTGTGACTACAGTACCATGCTGTTATTCCACATATTAGACTTTTAATGCTATACTCCACTAAAGCGCTGTGACTACAGTACCATGCTGTTATTCCACATATTAGACTTTTAATGCTATACTCCACTAAAGCGCTGTGACTACAGTACCATGCTGTTATTCCACATATTATACTTTTAATGCTATACTCCACTAACGCACTGTGACTACAGTACCATGCTGTTATTCCACATATTAGACTTTTAATGCTACTCCACTAAAGCACTGTGACTACAGTACCATGCTGTTATTCCACATATTATACTTTTAATGCTATACTCCACTAAAGCACTGTGACTACAGTACCATGCTGTTATTCCACATATTATACTTTTAATGCTATACTCCACTAACGCACTGTGACTACAGTACCATGCTGTTATTCCACATATTATACTTTTAATGCTATACTCCACTAACGCACTGTGACTACAGTACCATGCTGTTATTCCACATATTAGACTTTTAATGCTATACTCCACTAAAGCACTGTGACTACAGTACCATGCTGTTATTCCACATATTAGACTTTTATGCTATACTCCACTAAAGCACTGTGACTACAGTACCATGCTGTTATTCCACATATTAGACTTTTATGCTATACTCCACTAAAGCACTGTGACTACAGTACCATACTGTTATTCCACATATTAGACTTTTAATGCTATACTCCACTAAAGCACTGTGACTACAGTACCATGCTGTTATTCCACATATTAGACTTTTAATGCTATACTCCACTAACGCACTGTGACTACAGTACCATGCTGTTATTCCACATATTAGACTTTTAATGCTATACTCCACTAAAGCACTGTGACTACAGTACCATGCTGTTATTCCACATATTAGACTTTTAAT
Source organism: Poromitra crassiceps (assembly GCF_964638095.1). NCBI lineage: Eukaryota > Metazoa > Chordata > Actinopteri > Beryciformes > Melamphaidae > Poromitra > Poromitra crassiceps. Next base: position 24,803,284 of record NC_139637.1, read on the forward strand.
GCTATACTCCACTAAAGCACTGTGACTACAGTACCATGCTGTTATTCCACATATTAGACTTTTAATGCTATACTCCACTAAAGCGCTGTGACTACAGTACCATGCTGTTATTCCACATACTAGACTTTTAATGCTATACTCCACTAAAGCACTGTGAATACAGTACCATGCTGTTATTCCACATATTAGACTTTTAATGCTTTACTCCACTAAAGCACTGTGACTACAGTACCATGCTGTTATTCCACATATTAGACTTTTAATGCTATACTCCACTAAAGCACTGTGACTACAGTACCATACTGTTATTCCACATATTAGACTTTTAATGCTTTACTCCACTAAAGCACTGTGACTACAGTACCATGCTGTTATTCCACATATTAGACTTTTAATGCTATATTCCACTAAAGCACTGTGACTACAGTACCATGCTGTTATTCCACATATTAGACTTTTAATGCTATATTCCACTAAAGCACTGTGAATACAGTACCATGACTCGTATTTTTCCAGGTGCACTGAAGCACTATTTCAACTCCAAGTTATACTTAATGGAGCATCACATTAGTTCATGCAGCTGATTGGCACGGTGGATAAGTGGATAAGTGGATTAGCACTGTTGCCTCACAGCAAGAAGGTTCCGGGTTCAAACCCTGCTTCGTCCTTTCTGTGTGGAGTTTGCATGCTCTCCCCATGTCTGTGTGGGTTTCCAGGTGCTTCAGTTTCCTCCCACAATCAAAGACATGCATTATCATGTATGTATTATAGAATTTTTCTGATGCTGATATGTTAGGGTTAATACTCCTGTAAAATACATGTATGTTAGGGTTAATACCCCTGTAAAAGACATGTATGTTAGGGTTAATACCCCTGTCAAAGACATGTATGTTAGGGTTAATACTCCTGTAAAAGACATGTATGTTAGGGTTAATACCCCTGTCAAAGACATGTATGTTAGGGTTAATAACCCTGTCAAAGACATGTGTGTTAGGGTTAATACTCCTGTAAAAGACATGTATGTTAGGATTAATACTCCTGTCAAAGACATGTATGTTAGGGTTAATACTCCTGTCAAAGACATGTATGTAGGGTTAATACTCCTGTCAAAGACATGTATGTTAGGGTTAATACCCCTGTCAAAGACATGTATGTTAGGGTTAATACTCCTGTCAAAGACATGTATGTTAGGGTTAATACCCCTGTAAAAGACATGTATGTTAGGGTTAATACCCCTGTCAAAGACATGTATGTTAGGGTTAATACTCCTGTCAAATACATGTATGTTAGGGTTAATACCCCTGTAAAAGACATGTATGTTAGGGTTAATACCCCTGTAAAAGACATGTATGTTAGGGTTAATACCCCTGTAAAAGACATGTATGTTAGGGTTAATACCCCTGTAAAAGACATGTATGTTAGGGTTAATACCCCTGTCAAAGACATGTATGTTAGGGTTAATACTCCTGTCAAAGACATGTATGTTAGGGTTAATACCCCTGTAAAAGACATGTATGTAGGGTTAATACCCCTGTAAAAGACATGTATGTTAGGGTTAATACCCCTGTCAAAGACATGTATGTTAGGGTTAATCAGGGCCGTAGCCAGTGTTCCGAAATAGGGGAGGTCCAGCAAGGGGAGGCGGATTCGGCGGCGCCGCCGAAAAAAAATTGAGGTTTTTTTTTCCCCTTTTTAAGCCATATTTAGAGTAATATATCATTTTAAATCAACATTAGGATTATACTGTTGTGATGTCATTATTCAGTATATTCTCTTTCATGTCACCACCTGCTCAGCTCTCCTGTCAACATAATTGTAACTAACAAACACAAACTGTTTTAGCCAAATTCATATCAAAATGACACCTACAAACACAGGTACACAACCCAAGCCGTACACAACACACAAAGTTACTTAGACAGACTAGACACTTACTTTCTTGGTTGTTGCTAAAAAATCTGTCAGTGTGTGTCACTCACTGTCTGTCGTTCACTCGCTCACTGTCTCGCAGCTCGCTCACCTTCAATTATCTCGCCAGGCAGACAGACAGTCATCACTCACCACCATGCTGCTGCTCTCTCAGAATCAAGTTACCGCGGACGCGGCGTCAGATGACTTCCTGCCTGACCTACCTTTCGTTTCAAAATAAAAGCGATCCAGTGTTTTTCATGCTTTTCCTGTTTTCCATGCAGATTGTTTTATTTTTTTACAATCTTCGTTCTCAGGACACTCTACAATTTTCTGTTCCCAAAGTCCGAACTGAATTGGGGAAGAAAGCTTTTAGGTTCTCTGCACCCACCGCATGGAACAGTCTGCAGTCTGATCTTAAACTTAATAGCTTAGTAACCTTAAATGGTTTTAAGGCTATGGTAAAATCTCTTGAGAACAGGCTGTCTGTATGCAAATGTTTTATTTGATCATTTTAATGTTTTTCAATTGTATGTGTTTATGTGTTTGTTTGTTGTAACTTTGTGTTGCTGCTGTTTCTTGGCCAGGTCTCTCTTGTAAAAGAGATCTTTGATCTCAATGGGATAAACCTGGTTAAATAAAGGCAAAAAAAAAAAAAAAAAAAAATCTCTGAAATATTAAAAAAATCTCTGAAATATTAGGGGAGGTCCGGACCTCCCCGTCCTCATAGCTAGCTACGGCCCTGGGGTTAATACTCCTGTCAAAGACATGTATGTTAGGGTTAATACCCCTGTAAAAGACATGTATGTTAGGGTTAATACCCCTGTCAAAGACATGTATGTTAGGGTTAATACTCCTGTCAAAGACATGTATGTTAGGGTTAATACCCCTGTAAAAGACAAGACATGTATGTTAGGTTTAATACCCCTGTAAAAGACATGTATGTTAGGGTTAATACCCCTGTCAAAGACATGTATGTTAGGGTTAATACTCCTGTCAAAGACATGTATGTTAGGGTTAATACCCCTGTAAAAGACATGTATGTTAGGGTTAATACCCCTGTCAAAGACATGTATGTTAGGGTTAATACTCCTGTCAAAGACATGTATGTTAGGGTTAATACTCCTGTCAAAGACATGTATGTTAGGGTTAATACCCCTGTAAAAGACATGTATGTTAGGGTTAATACCCCTGTCAAAGACATGTATGTTAGGGTTAATACTCCTGTCAAAGACATGTATGTTAGGGTGAATACCCCTGTAAAAGACATGTATGTTAGGGTTAATACCGCTGTAAAAGACATGTATGTTAGGGTTAATACCCCTGTCAAAGACATGTATGTTAGGGTTAATACTCCTGTCAAAGACATGTATGTTAGGGTTAATACCCCTGTAAAAGACATGTATGTTAGGGTTAATACCCCTGTCAAAGACATGTATGTTAGGGTTAATACTCCTGTCAAAGACATGTATGTTAGGGTTAATACCCCTGTAAAAGACATGTATGTTAGGGTTAATACTCGTGTCAAAGACATGTATGTTAGGGTTAATACTCGTGTCAAAGACATGTATGTTAGGGTTACTACTCCTGTCAAAGACATGTATGTTAGGGTTAATACTCGTGTCAAAGACATCTATGTTAGGGTTAATACCCCTGTAAAAGACATGTATGTTAGGGTTAATACCCCTGTCAAAGACATGTATGTTAGGGTTAATACTCCTGTCAAAGACATGTATGT